>NC_054375.1:78739490-79049683 GCF_017654675.1 Xenopus laevis | reverse complement strand
CATAGTACATACATTTACCTAATTTATTAGTGGCACACCACAGCACACAAAAAAATGCTATCATCTATAAAATGATTGATTCCAAGTGGAAAGGATTTTTTCAGAAATTTCTATTTCAATATTCATTAATATTACCATGTGAACAATGGAAAATACAGTGGGGATCTCTCAAATTATAAAAATCAGTTACATTTTTAAAAACCAGTGGCTTAATGTCCATTGTTAGTGTCCATTGTTAGTGTGTGAAGACAAGTGGAGGACTTCTTGCTGTCTTGCTGGCACAGTAAGCTGGAATTGCAATAACATGACCATAACTGTTTGCTCATTCAACCATTTCCCATGTCTTACGGTGCTCACCTTATAAACTATTTTAAACTCCATTCACATCCATCAACTGCCGATTTGGTTCCTCTTAACAGAATTGGCTGCTGGCCAAAGCTATACCCTTTCTGTCATTCTGTCTTTCTGTCATAGGGCGTGCCAGAAGATGGGTTGAGCTCTGATGCTGTGCACACTCATGCCAGATTTTTATACATGAACAGCGCAGTCATTCACCCACGCAGAAGTGCTTCCAGAATGCACTTTTATACTTCTGTCCATGAGAATTGTAAATGACCCCTTAATTTAGCTTACATAGGAATTTCCCATATTATGAAAATAAATATTTGGAGACTGATTTATCAAGGTTACTCACTTTCCTGCAGTATTCTCAGACATATACATTGTTCAAACGATTTGATTAATAATATTATTTGTCATTGATTGAGCCTTCCGGATTCGTTATGCCAGACCACCCAAAAAATGATTTATGGTATGAGCAATGATTAATTTTTATCTGTTAATTTGATAAGTACGGGTATTGGACCTGTTATACAGGGGTTGGGACTTGAGGCTTTCCGGATCTGGCATCTTTCCATAATTTAGATCTCTATTCTTTAAGTCTACTAAAATCATTTTAACCTTTATATTGAGAAGGTTTATTTCATCTAATATGAACAGATTTGTTTTTTGGGATGAGAATCCCCCAAATCATTATATTAGAACCATTTGAACAATAAAGTAATTTGTTTGGTGAATCCATTATCAGCCTCTTGTTATACTGTAGCTGAATAAGGAAAATGTAAAAAGATGTAGTTATTAGTCAAAATGTGTTATATACTTTAAAGGAAGAGACACTTTTGTCACCACAAATGATGATATCCATACAGTGTCTGAAATGTACTGCAGAGAGATCTTGTACTTGCTAATTCTTAAGAATATCCATTTATTCTCAAATAACTAATTCCGAAAGTGTCTTTTTTTCTTGAAAATGAGCCAGGGAAATGAAACTTATCATACCGCAAGGTTTGGTTAATACAATTACAACCAAGAAAAAATGAAAGTAAATGAAACCTAGAACCAGTTCTTTTACACAAGTAATATCAGAAAGCATTTAACATATATCATAACTTAACATTTTATGCTTTTTATGACTCTAAGAGGGTTATTTACTAAACTCAGAATTTCGTGATTTTTTTTTATAAAATCTGACTTTTAAAACAATCACAAATTTTTCAGAATTAATTAAACCCAGAGGATGGAAAAGTAAGAATCTAAAAATCCGGCATCTCAGACCTGTCGAGGTTGCACATAAGTCAATGGGAGAAGTCCCAATGATTTTTTCATGAGTGCTTAGTTTCGTGCAACACCCCAAAGTTTTTCGGAAAAGTCTGAAAAAATCATGAAAATCTTGAAAATTGGATGAAAAAATCCGCAAAAATCATGAAAATCTTGGTTTTTTTCCAAACAAAATATAACGTAATAATAAATAAGCGTAAAAAACCCAAGAGGATTAGATCGGAGTTTGTAGCAGAAAATATTGAGATAAATTCAGACTTTGATAAATAAAGTAAAATAATAGTAAAATATGAAAAGAATCATGTAAGAAAAGCTGCATAGATCTAGTAGCCCACAATAACCAGATATTTGCATTTAAACAGCTGAGCAGAAACTTCAAACTGCTGATTGGTTGCTATGGATTACAAACGTTACAACTTTTATTACATTGCCCAACTGGTGAAAGTTTGCTTATTGTCAGATTTTCACCTAGCTTCCATATATGTCAAATTCAAGTATCAGCTTCAGCTTCACTCACTGGCTTCACAATGGTTTTATTACCTCCCACAATTTTTTTGTGAACCCATGATAACAACCCATGATCTATCTTCATAGAAGCTCAAAAATGTCTCTTTATAGAAAATTTCAAGTACAGATATTGCAACAACACACCCTATATTTTCTCTTAGTTTATAAAGCATAGCTAGTTATCTTTGTCAAGTATAAAAATATAAGATACATGTGTTTAGTAGCACTTGGATTTGGTTTTATGTGGCTGCTGTGTGTTCTGAAACACAATTAGTACAGGTATGGGACCTGTTATCCAGAATGCTTAGGACCTGGGGTTTTCCAAATAAGGTTTCTTTCCATAATATGCATCTCCATACCATAATTATCTTATCTTAATTATCATTAAAATATTAAATAAACACAATAAGATTGTTAATTCGCCAATAAGGATTACATCTTGGAATCAAGTACAAGATACTGTTTTGTTATTACTGAGAAAACAGAAATATGTTATAAAATTTTTAATTATTTGATTATAATGTAGACTTTGGTAGATGACCTTCCCGTAATTCAGAACTTTCTGTTTCCAGACAATGAATCCTATACCTGTACCCCACTACTACAATGTGTGTTATATGATTGTTTGAAAGCTAAATAAAGTAGCACAGTAAGTGCATAGTTAGGGTCACTGACATTTTTGACCTTCAGAGACACCGTTTGAAACTGCTGACAGAAACAGCCAAAAAATATAAAATACTCAAAGAATCGCATGAGTATGTTTTATATTGAGTTATTGTAACCCTTTGAACACCCCTTTGTCTGTGTTACACTCCACGTGTGGCACTTACCTGATGACACGGGACAAACCTGAGCCATTCCACGGTGGTATTGGGAGAGAATGGGTACCTTACTAGCGCAGTGCCTCCACCTAGTGGGATCCGGGAATGCACCTACGGGTGGCCCCACTAGGAATACAGTAAAGACACACACTATTGGTTAAACTAAATAACGGTTTATATAAAATAAATGGGCACCTAATACATGCAGCACTCCTAACCAGTAGCAATAGGGCCTCACTAACTAACTTGCTAGCACAATCTGTCTAGCTAACTAAGAAAAAAGGCAAAGTCCTTTAATGTCCTTTAATACACAGTCTGTTATCTTCAGCGTTCTTTAGGGTACTGTCCCTTTAAACAGGATATTCACAAATCCTCTTTGTATACTTCAGAGCTCTCTTTAGGTGAATCCAGCACATTCAGACATACAGTGCGATTACCAGCCCCTTTGGATGCTCAGATAGGAATCTCCTGCTGTTTGTTCCTCCAGTCTGAATTCCTTTCACACTCTCTGTCTTTCCAGGCACAGTATGTGGCTTCCCTGTGCCAGCCCGATCCAAAGGAATGCTTGTGGTGCAGCCTCTCAGCTCTCAGGGCCCACCAGCAGCTCTCTGGCCTCTTTCTCTGTTCACCATGCGGCTCTCTATGCCAGGCTTTCTTCTTTTGCCAGTCTCTGTGACTTCCTTTTCCTGCCTGCCACGCCTTAGCTTCTGTGTCACTTCCTACTGCACTGAATAGCTGGTTGCTAGGTAACAGCTTACAGCACACAGACACAGGCTCTCTGCCCTTACAGGGATAAGTGCAATGATTTTGCAGAGATTCCCTACATTATTGTGGGGGTTTAGGACCAGTAACAACACTGAAAATATTGTATTTTAATCTGTTCATCCAGCACATATTATAAAGTTATTTACAGTATGTAGATAGTCCTGTATAGAACAATAAACAGTATTTGTTCCATGTTTATTGTATTCTACAGAGTTATTCTGTAATGTGTTGTGTATCTGTGTGCCTTTGTGCC
Source organism: Xenopus laevis (assembly GCF_017654675.1). Taxonomy (NCBI): domain Eukaryota; kingdom Metazoa; phylum Chordata; class Amphibia; order Anura; family Pipidae; genus Xenopus; species Xenopus laevis. The sequence continues at coordinate 79,045,720 of NC_054375.1, read as the reverse complement.
CTATTCAGCTTGCATAGCTTCCCCCATGGCAATGCACCTTGTTATTTACATAAACTGAAGTAGAGTTTCTGTTGCAAACATAATTTTTTAACCAGTGCAGGGCAACACTGAAATGCATATAAAACACTTTAATTTGTTTGTGTTACTGTTCCATTAAGTGTGGGGGAAAGAGTAAATGTAATGGTAGGCCCTGGGAATCAATGACAAGAATCATAAGTTAAGCGGCCAGATAGAATTTTTTTTAAAGGAGAGAAGGAAAGCTACAGAGGCAGTTTATTTCCAATAGATTAACCGCAATAGTGCAAGCTAGAATGCTATATTTATTCTGTAGAATTCTGTACCACACCATACCAAACAGTTTTAGAAACTCCCTCAGTTTGTTTAGGACAGCAGCTGCCATATTAACTTGGTGTGATATCACTGAGTCTTTCCCTGCTCACTCATAGCTCTGGGCTCAGATTACATCAGGGAGGGGAGGAGGGAAAAGGGAGGGGGAGAGGAGCAAGCTGAGCATGCTCAAGCCCGTGCCCTGGAGGTTTAAGATGAAAACGCAAAGTCTGATACAGAAGTCCATGTATACACAATAGAAGGAAAGAAATGCTGTGTTTCTTTTGACAAAGGACTCAGAGCAGCATTACTTTGAGGGTTCACTGGTATATTTATATAGACCTTTCTGATAAAGCTTACTTACTTTTAACCTTTCTTTCTCCTTTAAAGAGCCAGTGCATGTTACAAGTTTTCAGCTAATATTGAAATCTGAAGGCCTTCTCCAAAAGTGAAAATTAAGAAACCCTTTTTTGTTTTAGGAGCACCTAAAACTAGACCAGAAGTTAATGAAACAGGCTGGGACTTCAACAGAAGTAACAGTAAGATAGCCAACAGATTGTTGACGTATAGAACTGCAGTAAAATATCCTTTAGCTATACATCTAGGGTCATGCAGCCAGACCCCATGGCAACTATTAACTCAGCAGAGTTAAAAAAAAAATCTGGTTGATGGTAGAAGATCCAAGGATTAGGATAAAATGTTCTAGAAGAAAGTGTAAAACGTACATTTTGAAATCTAAGTATATAAAATCACTTCCAGTATCAATATGTAGATCTACGGTGAACTAGAAAATCTCTACAGCCATGGAGATATATGCTATTATCCCTAACAGATCCTGATGGATTATAAATTAAAGTTGTTAATTTACAAGACCATGGGTGAGGATATCAATTGTCAATCAACATACAGTATGGCTGCTGGTTCTCAGTCAATGCACTCAGTTCCAGTTTTATAAATACTGGCACATTTCTATCTAGAATTGGCATTTCTCATATTAACATTTGCTTTCTCTCTACAAAAGTGCAGCTTTTAAGCAAATGTGGCCCTACATCAAACGGCTTTTGCCATTCAAATACCATTAAATGAACAATATTTGATGTTGCTTAAGTTGACTTTAATACATAAATGTGCATGAATTTTGTCCATTGCATTAGCAAGAGCTGTGGGGAACAGTTTTTCCATTTGAATCAAAAAAAGTTTTTAATTCTCAAAAGTCAGTACAGTATTTGAATATCATTTTATGAATTTTAACCTTCTGCTTTGTCCAACATGTCTAATGCATTTTCCAATTTTAACTAAAGATAACATACCATTATGAATCAAAGTTAAACCATGACTGTGTAAATTCCAAGAAATCCCAGTATGTGAACCGTTGCTTCTCCTCTTGAATTATCACATCAGGGGCATGTTTACTAACATTGGAGATAAATATCTGGAGAGATTTCTGGAGATGTTGCCCATGGCAACCAATCAGCAATTAGATTTAAACAGCCACAGCCAAGTTAGAAAACAAAAGCAAAGATCTGATTGGTTGCTATGGGCAACATCTCCAGAAATCTCTCCAGATATTTATCTCCAATGTTAGTAAACATGCCCCCAAGAGGGGATTTTATATAAAGTTATTTATGTAGAGATTACATTAACCCTTTAAGTGCCACAGAACGTAGAATCTACGTTCTGTGAAAAAGTAACTTGAAATGCCACAGAACGTAGATTCTACGTTCTGCAGCACTTCCGGGTTCTGGAGCGGAGGAGCGGCTGTTAGAGCGGCTCGCTCCGTTCCGCTTCGATCCCCTGCCCCTAGGCAACGAGCAGATCAGGGGATCGTGTGGCCCCTGGGGCGCGATCGCCCAGGGGCCCAAAAACAGCAGCAGGCACGTGTCACTTACGTGTCCTGCTCATGCAGCCTGCACTGCGTCGTCGATCTCCGCCCCCACAGCACAGAGACAGGAACCACGACGCAGATGTCTTCCAGGGGCTCTTCCTGATCGCCTGCAACAGTCTCCAGCGATTTTTTCAGGTTAGTGCAACAATTACACACACAAACACACCAACAAACACTTATTACAGTAATACACACTTAGATTCACACTTACACACACTTACACATACATTTTTGGGGATTGGGGGGGTCACTTACACTCACTGCACTTACACACACGTGCACACGCACACACGCGCACATAACATGTAATTTACCATTTGTACACACGCACACGCACATACATGGCATTGTGGCCTTTTTTTTTTTTTTTCTTATCGCATCGTCTCTTTTTTTGGCTGAAAAAAATGTTTTATTGCCATTACGAATAGCGTATTCGCTAACCGTACTGTGCAATACCTTTTGTATGTTATTTCGGTGATTATATTGCAATTTTGGGTATTTTGGTGCATTTTTAGCCATTTTATTGAATTTTTTGCCATTTTATTGCATTTTCAGCTCTGCATATGTTGTGTTCACTTGTTTCTAGCCGTATAACCTGTTTGGCCCAGCTAAAATATTCAAACTGTGATTCTGACGGCCGATAACACTAGTCTGGAAAAAAAACATTGATTTTTGTGGTTTTATTGGATTTTTTTGCATTTCACTCTTTACTGCCTTATTTTGTTTTGCCTTGTAAATTTTATATACTATATATCCATTTGGGGGTCTCTGTGCGCCACATAGTTTGGTATATCTATGCATATTGGGCATCAAAGTGTTCAGTAGACACCTGGTGTTCATATTTAGGATGTTTTATGCTGATACGTTACGAAATGTGGGGCATATAATGGGGTAAAATTCAAGCTTTCTGACAATTTTCAGAAATTTGATAAAAACCGTTATGTTCAGCATTGCTTTGCAGTTTGGCAGTTTGCAGTAGAAACACTTATTTACCCATATTGGATTCGTCAGAATGTGTACTTTCTGAAAATATATGGTTTTCTGGGGTCTCTGTACTGTTAGGGGGGTCTAATGTCGCATAATACACACACCAGGTGCTTATATTGCAGCAGCCAGCGCGTCAGCCGTGAAAATGTATATACACTATTTTCATTTGGGGATCTCTGTGCGCCACATAGTTTGGTATATCTATGCATATTGGGCATCAAAGTGTTCAGTAGACCCCTGGCGTTCATATTTAGGATGTTTTATGCTGATAAGTTACGAAATGTGGGGCATATAATGGGGTAAAATTCAAGCTTTGTGACGATTTTCAGAAATTTGATAAAAACCGTTACGTTCAGCATTGATTTGCAGTTTGGCAGTTTGCAGTAGAAACACTTATTTACCCATATTGGATTCGTCAGCATGTGTACTTTCTGAAAATATATGGTTTTCTGGGGTCTCTGTACTGTTAGGGGGGTCTAATGTCGCATAATACACACACCAGGTGCTCATATTGCAGCAGCCAGCGCGTCAGCCTTGAAAATGTATATACACTATTGTCATTTGGGGGTCTCTGTGCGCCACATAGTTTGGTATATCTATGCATATTGGGCATCAAAGTGTTCAGTAGACCCTTGGCGTTCATATTTAGGATGTTTTATGCTGATACGTTACGAAATTTGTGGCATATAATGGGGTAAAATTCAAGTTTTGTGACGATTTTCAGAAATTTGATAAAAACCGTTATGTTCAGCATTGCTTTGCAGTTTGGCAGTTTGCAGTATAAACACTTATTTACCCATATTGGATTCGTCAGAATGTGTACTTTCTGAAAATATATGGTTTTCTGGGGTCTCTGTACTGTTAGGGGGGTCTAATGTTGCATAATACACACACCAGGTGCTTATATTGCAGCAGCCAGCGCGTCAGCCGTGAAAATGTATATATGCTATTGTCATTTGGGGGTCTCTGTGCGCCACATAGTTTGGTATATCTATGCATACTGGGCATCAAAGTGTTCAGTAGACCCCTGGCTTTCATATTTAGGATGTTTTATGCTGATACGTTACGAAATGTGGGGCATATAATGGGGTAAAATTCAAGCTTTGTGACGATTTTCAGAAATTTGATAAAAACCGTTACGTTCAGCATTGCTTTGCAGTTTGGCAGTTTGCAGTAGGAACACATATTTACCCATATTGGATTCGTCAGCATGTGTACTTTCTGAAAATATATGGTTTTCTGGGGTCTCTGTACTGTTAGGTGGTCTAATGTCGCATAATACACACACCGGGTGGTTATATTGCAGCAGCCAGCGCGTCAGCGGTGAAAATGTCTATACATATTGTCATTTGGGGGTCTCTGTGCGCCACATAGTTTGGTATATCTATGCACATTGGGCATCAAACTGTTTAGTAGACACCTATGTTTATTTTTAGGATGCTTTATGCTGGTAATGATACATGGACAATACGATGCTGGAAAGTTGAAGCTTTGAGGCAATTTCCAGATATTTCACCCAAACCGCCAAATTTGGCAAAGCCTTGCGACTCAGTAGTTTGGAGCAGAAAGGCATGGGTACCCATTTTAGATTCTGTAGAATGTGTACTTTCCAAAAATATATGGGGTTGGGGGGTAAACATATATTTCTGTGTTTTTACCCCACAAAAATGCAGTCAATGTGTTGATTTTTCATTAGCTGAAGTTACCCACAGGACAATTTGTATGTGCTAACTTCATTTTGGGGCCTCTAAATGCCATATACTTTGGTAAACCTATGAACAATGGCCACCAAACTGTTCGGAGGAACCCTGGCAATCATATTTAGGGTGCTTTTTCTTGGTGCATAACGATACATGGGTGATATGGTGCTGAGAAGTTGAAGCTTTGAGGCAATTTTCAGATATTTCACCAAAACCGACAATTGTGGGAAAGCCTTGCGACTCAGTAGTTTGGAGCAGAAAGGCATGGTTACCCATTTTAGATTCTGTAGAATGTGTACTTTCCAAAAATATATGGGTTTTGGGGGGTAAACATATATTTCTGTGTTTTTACCCCACAAAAATGCAGTCAATGTGTTGATTTTTTATTAGCTGAAGTTACCCACGGGACTGTTTGTATGCGCTAACTTCATTTTGGGGCCTCTAAATGCCAGATACTTTGGTAAACTTATGAACAATGGCCACCAAAATGTTCAGAGGAACCCTGGCAATCATATTTAGGGTGCTTTTTCTTAGTACGTAATGACACATGGGTGATATGGTGCTGGGAAGTTGAAGCTTTGAGGCAATTTTCAGATATTTCACCAAAACCGACAACTTTGGGAAAGCCTTGTGACTCAGTAGTTTGGAGCAGAAAGGCATGGGTACCCATTTTAGATTCTGTAGAATGTGTACTTTCCAAAAATATATGGGTTTGGGGGGTAAACATATATTTCTGTGTTTTTACCCCACAAAAATGCAGTCAATGTGTTGATTTTTCATTAGATGAAGTTACCCACAGGACTATTTGTATGCGCTAACTTGATTTTGGGGCCTCTAAATGCCAGATACTTTGGTAAACCTATGAACAATGGCCACCAAACTGTTTGGAGGAACCCTGGCAATCATATTTAGGGTGCTTTTTCTTAGTACATAATGACACATGGGTGATATGGTGCTGGGAAGTTGAAGCTTTGAGGCAATTTTCAGATATTTCACCAAAACCGACAACTTTGGGAAAGCCTTGTGACTCAGTAGTTTGGAGCAGAAAGGCATGGGTACCCATTTTAGATTCAGTAGAATGTGTACTTTCCAAAAATATATGGGTTTGGGGGGTAAACATATATTTCTGTGTTTTTACCCCACAAAAATGCAGTCAATGTGTTGATTTTTCATTAGATGAAGTTACCCACAGGACTATTTGTATGCGCTAACTTCATTTTGGGGCCTCTAAATGCCAGATACTTTGGTAAACCTATGAACAATGGCCACCAAACTGTTTGGAGGAACCCTGGCAATCATATTTAGGGTGCTTTTTCTTGGTGCGTAACGATACATGGGTGATATGGTGCTGAGAAGTTGAATTTTTGAGGCAATTTTCAGATATTTCACCAAAACCGACAATTGTGGGATAGCCTTACGACTCAGTAGTTTGGAGCAGAAAGGCATGGGTACCCATTTTAGATTCGGTAGAATGTGTACTTTCCAAAAATATATGGGTTTGGGGGGTAAACATATATTTCTGTGTTTTTACCCCACAAAAAATGCAGTCAATGTGTTGATTTCTCAGTAGCTGAAGTAAAGTCCTGAACAATTTGGATGTGCTAACTTCATATTGGTGTCTCTAAATGCCAGATACTTTGGTAAACCTATGCATAATGGGTATCAAACTGTTCAGTGGACCCCTGGCAATCATATTTCAGGTGCTTTTTCTTGGTACCTAATATAGTTTGGGATATGCGGAGCAGCAAAATAAAACCTTTGAAATGATTTTTCAGAATTTTGAATTTTTTTTTGAAAAACCGCTATGTTCAGACAAGCTTTTATGTTTGGTAGTTGGGAGTATAGAGACATAGTTACCCATTTTGTAATTGGCAGAATGTGTACTTTTCAAAAATGTATGGTTTTCTGAAACCTACGGTTTCAGGATTTTTTGCCTTGGAATCTAAAGCATGCCGTTTTCTGCCTTAGTGCTTTCAAAATTCGGTAATATACTGCCGGGAGTTTTTGCTGTACAGAAATCCTAAATCTCCCTAAAACTATACATATCTGGTATTGGCACATTCGAGAGACATAAGGCTTCCTAAATCAGTTGGATTTTCATCCGTAACATGAAATATTTTTCTGGTATAAATTGATATACGATGAAAAATGGTAATTTTTCATTTTTTTTGGTATTTAGTACTATAAATTTTTTTGCACAGGTGGAAATACATGAAAACTCAGGCAGATTTAGAAAGCTCAGTTTCTCCCGAAAAAAACAATGTATAGTTTTCCTAGGTAAACTATAGGTTTCCCCTCAGAAAATGCCCCTAAAGTGAGAGAGCACAAAATGTTTCAAAAACGGCTGGCATTTCGCGTAACCAAAATGTGAAATTCTGCTGGCACTTAAAGGGTTAAAGTGTATCTTGAGCAGAGATTTTAAACCTGTGGTTCTTTGCATACCATTAAACTATAGATTTGCAAATCACATAACAGACAAGCTGCATGAAAACACACTTTGTGGCATATATATGTATATGTATATTTCCACCAAAGTGTACCTGTTATTTAAGAAGATGCTTACTTGAAATAAAGTTATTTTTAGTGTTCTAGTCTATTTGGTGCCAAAAGAGTGGAGGAAAGGGCATCTGGTGAAACTTCCCAAGAAAGGCGACCTCTCCAACTGCAACAACTGGCGAGGCATCATGCTCCTATCTGTACCTAGCAAGGTACTCACACGAATCATGCTGCTGAGACGAGGGAGGCTCTAGACAAACGACTGCAAGATGAGCAAGCAGGCTTCAGGCAGGACAAATCTTGCACGGACCACATTGCAACATTGCGCATCATCATAGAACAGTCACTGGAATGGCAGTCTCCACTTTACACAATCTTTGTAGACTTTGAGAAGGCCTTTGATAGTGTAGCTAGAGCGGTCGTCTCGAAACTTATGGCACATTATGGGATACCACCAAATTTTATCTCCATTATCAAACAACTTTACAACAACTCCACATGCCAGGTTGTGCATAAAGGAAAAATGACAGAGCCTTTTGAAGTGCGGACGGGGATGAGACAAGGCTGCATGTTGTCACCAACCATCTTCCTGCTGGTAGTAGACTGGATTATGAAGAGTTCTACACAAAATGCCAACACAGAAATCCGCTGGTCCTTCACAAAAATCTTGGAGGACCTAGACTTTGCAGATGATGTCAGCCTCCTGTCGCACAGACAACAAGACGCACAGCAGAAACTCACACGTCTATCAGAGGAAGCAGCAAAAACTAGCCTCAAGATCAACACTAACAAAACAGAAACCATGAGGATTAACAACCAGCAGCAAGACCAAATCCAGCTGCAAGGAGTTGACATTAAGGACGTGGATAAGTTTGTCTACCTGGGCAGCGTAGTAAACAAGGATGGAGGAGCATCAGGAGCCGCATCAACAAAGCCAGGCATGCATTCAACACCTTACGTCCCATCTGGAACTCCACTGCCCTTTCACAACAAACCAAAATTCGTATTTTTAACACCAACGTGAAAGCAGTCTTGCTTTATGGTTCGGAAACCTGGAGACTGACCATGACAACCACAAGTAAGCTCCAAACCTTCATCAACCGCTGCCTCCGAAACATCCTGCACATCAGATGGCCAGAGAAAACTTCCAACATCAGCCTATGGAAAAGATCAAAACAGATCCCCATCGACCGAGAAATCAGAAGAAGAAAGTGGGGCTGGATAGGCCACATCCTCAGAAAGAGTTCTGACAACATCACAAGGCAAGCCCTTGAGTGGAACCCACAAGGGAAAAGAAAAGTTGGCCGGCCAAGACAGATATGGAGGAGGTGCATGGAGGCTGAAATGAAGGCAGCCGGATGGACTTGGCCTCAGCTGAAGAAGACCGCTGCCAACCGAGTTCGCTGGAGGAGTGTCGTGGAGGCCCTATGCTCCCAGCTGGAGCAAACGGACTAAGAGAAGAGTCTATTTGGAACTCCAACTTTTTCCTGCTGTTTACATTTGGCTCCCTTGCCTGCCCTTTTTTGAGTGCTCTTGGAACCCCACATAATGAGATCAAGTGGCAGTTGAGTACTAAAGAGATAGGAGGATGTTTTTGGAAGAAGAGCACTCTATTCTCTGCCTCCACCCAAAAATAGTAATTTGGTGCACACAGCACCCCCTACCGTGTTGTGCCTTTAGCTAAATCTCCTTTTTGAGCAACAGTAATCTCAGTGCCATACTCTGGAATAAAAGTAAATTAAAAGGAACTGAAACATAGGAGGAAGGAATATATATACATGTATGCAAGCTGTTATCCAGAATGGTCCGGACCTTGGGGTTTTCTGGATAACAGATCTTGTCTACAATACAAAGTCTACAAGAAAATAATGTAAAGATTAAATAAACTTGGTTTTGCTACCAAGAAAATTTTGATTACTCGGATAAAATGGGAGATGGCCTTTGCTTAATCCAGAGCTTCCTGGATAATGGGTTTCTGGATCCAATACCTGTAGCTGTATTTGTGTGACTACTGAGTTCTGGTAAGGGAACATTGCATTCTGATCTCAATCTAGATTATAAAAATTTAATTTAACCCACAGAAATTTTTTTTTTGTGACATATATTCGAGTTTATGATTTTTTAAGCAAAGTGGCCTGAACTGGAGAAAAGGAGCAAAAAGACTATATAACAAAAGTCTTCCACCCAGGGGGTTAATACACATCATATATTTACAACAAAGAAATAGTGCAGTATTCTATCAGAATAATAAACCATATCTCTGAAAGGGTAACTGAAGAAGTTTGATCTAATACATTTAAGGTACTTCAAGGTCATTGTGATTATGATTGAAAAGGATTATATCTTGGAGGACCTAGACTTTGCAGATGATGTCAGCCTCCTGTCGCACAGACAACAAGACGCACAGCAGAAACTCACACGTCTATCAGAGGAAGCAGCAAAAACTAGCCTCAAGATCAACACTAACAAAACAGAAACCATGAGGATTAACAACCAGCAGCAAGACCAAATCCAGCTGCAAGGAGTTGACATTAAGGACGTGGATAAGTTTGTCTACCTGGGCAGCGTAGTAAACAAGGATGGAGGAGCATCAGGAGCCGCATCAACAAAGCCAGGCATGCATTCAACACCTTACGTCCCATCTGGAACTCCACTGCCCTTTCACAACAAACCAAAATTCGTATTTTTAACACCAACGTGAAAGCAGTCTTGCTTTATGGTTCGGAAACCTGGAGACTGACCATGACAACCACAAGTAAGCTCCAAACCTTCATCAACCGCTGCCTCCGAAACATCCTGCACATCAGATGGCCAGAGAAAACTTCCAACATCAGCCTATGGAAAAGATCAAAACAGATCCCCATCGACCGAGAAATCAGAAGAAGAAAGTGGGGCTGGATAGGCCACTTCCTCAGAAAGAGTTCTGACAACATCACAAGGCAAGCCCTTGAGTGGAACCCACAAGGGAAAAGAAAAGTTGGCCGGCCAAGACAGATATGGAGGAGGTGCATGGAGGCTGAAATGAAGGCAGCCGGATGGACTTGGCCTCAGCTGAAGAAGACCGCTGCCAACCGAGTTCGCTGGAGGAGTGTCGTGGAGGCCCTATGCTCCCAGCTGGAGCAAACGGACTAAGAGAAGAGTCTATTTGGAACTCCAACTTTTTCCTGCTGTTTACATTTGGCTCCCTTGCCTGCCCTTTTTTGAGTGCTCTTGGAACCCCACATAATGAGATCAAGTGGCAGTTGAGTACTAAAGAGATAGGAGGATGTTTTTGGAAGAAGAGCACTCTATTCTCTGCCTCCACCCAAAAATAGTAATTTGGTGCACACAGCACCCCCTACCGTGTTGTGCCTTTAGCTAAATCTCCTTTTTGAGCAACAGTAATCTCAGTGCCATACTCTGGAATAAAAGTAAATTAAAAGGAACTGAAACATAGGAGGAAGGAATATATATACATGTATGCAAGCTGTTATCCAGAATGGTCCGGACCTTGGGGTTTTCTGGATAACAGATCTTGTCTACAATACAAAGTCTACAAGAAAATAATGTAAAGATTAAATAAACTTGGTTTTGCTACCAAGAAAATTTTGATTACTCGGATAAAATGGGAGATGGCCTTTGCTTAATCCAGAGCTTCCTGGATAATGGGTTTCTGGATCCAATACCTGTAGCTGTATTTGTGTGACTACTGAGTTCTGGTAAGGGAACATTGCATTCTGATCTCAATCTAGATTATAAAAATTTAATTTAACCCACAGAAAATTTTTTTTTTGTGACATATATTCGAGTTTATGATTTTTTAAGCAAAGTGGCCTGAACTGGAGAAAAGGAGCAAAAAGACTATATAACAAAAGTCTTCCACCCAGGGGGTTAATACACATCATATATTTACAACAAAGAAATAGTGCAGTATTCTATCAGAATAATAAACCATATCTCTGAAAGGGTAACTGAAGAAGTTTGATCTAATACATTTAAGGTACTTCAAGGTCATTGTGATTATGATTGAAAAGGATTATATTAATACAGATGCGGCTGTAAGACCATCAGATACATGTCTTGCAACCAATTCCTTCTTTCTCATGTTGCCTAATAATTTATGCAAGCATCCCTGATGTTTTACCAGCTGTTAGAATTTCAATGACCGTTTTGATTTGTTGTTATAATGCTTTGTTATGATTCATAATTAACCATCGGTTTTCTTCTGCATGCTTCTTGCTTAATCACCTTAAGTCTAGAGAAACAGTTGCTTCCAATTTCAAATACAAGTGCATTGGCAATTGTGGATTGTTTTCTTGTTCTAGTTATCAAAATATGTTTTAATAATCATGTATGAAAGTATAATTATACATTTAAACATCAACAACATTTTCAGATCAAAGCTTGCATATTACATAAAGGCACACTATTATGTATTTTAACTTTTTTTAAACATTATAGTATTTAATTTTGAATGTATCCTGTAATATTACTGTGACAATCAAATAGCCTTTCCCATTAACAGACTTTTCTTTTCTACTGCAGTGGAACTGTACTGCTCCAGGCACACTGAAATGTCAACACTTTGAAACTCTGAATACCCCAAGTAATACTAGCACCCCAAGTAATACTAGCAATACAGCAGAGGTATGGTTACTAGCACCTTATTTCTCCCCATTACCCTAAAACTGCCTTAAAATACTTCCTTTGGCCTTACAAAACTTTCATGTTTCAGTGAAAAAACTTATATAGCCTATTGAAAACTTCAAATCTTGCAGTAATCAGTTTAACAAAAAATCAACACAACCAAATTTATAACAAGAAATACACTCACCTGTGTAAGCCAAGCATGACTATAACATATCCAAGATTAAAAGATGGGGTTTGTTTTTTTAGGAATAATACACTTCTTAAATTCAATTTAATAGATTTTATATAATCTACAGCAGTGGTACCCAACCAGTGGCTCGTGAATAACATGTTGCTTACCAACCCCTTGGATGTTGCTCCCAGTAGCCTCAAAGTATGTACTTATTTTTGAATTCCAGTCTTGGAGGCATAATTGCTGAATAAAAACCAGGTGTACTGCCAAGCAGAGCCCCATGTAGACTGCCAATTTATTTGCTTTAGTAGTCATAGAATGACAGAGTTGTAGATTTAATAAATAACGAATCCCCTACTAAAATTTAAAGAGACACCTCATTAGATATTATGTTATCTTGGTAGGGGTTACTACTCGTTAGATATTATGTTATCTTGGTAGGGGTAACTTTATTATTTATTATACATTTTACAGGACAAGGAAACCCCTAGTATGAATAGTAACCAGACGGAAGGCCATATAAATATAAGCAAAATCTGTTACACAATGCCTGCACAATTTCCCTGGTGAGAGCAGACAACTGGTGGTGTTGTATCTTATTCCACTGGTGGTGCCAGCCATAGAGACAGAGATGGTCCCAAGTCCACATGCCCCTATTGATCTGAGTGGGGTAAAGTGGTCAATATGGCCAAAAAAATAGTGTTTCTGTTCACAGTACGAACCCCCGCTGCTACGTACCTAACTCTACTTGTTATTGCTATTACCTGGATAGCTTACAGCAGGTATGGGAGAGTGAATGTATTTACATATGTGGTGTTCAGAATGCTACACTACATTCTGGTTACATTAATCCCAATTAATTTGACCCCACTTTATTGAAAATCTAATACATTTCCTACATTTCTGCTACCCTTAATCACATGGGTTCACCAGTGGGTTGCGATGTGTATTACAATTTTAAAAGTAGAAGTTGACTTTAACAAGGTATATATTTTAAGCAGTATTACCTCCATTAGGTATTCACAATTTCCACTAACCTTCTATTTAGTCTTGAACAGTTATATCTATTTCAACAATAATATTCTTTACATATTCTTCCAGATTAACAGGATGCATTACTTGCTTGCAGTATTTTGTATTTATATAGTATTTACACACAAGGTTTGAGTGGAAATAAAATGTATGCTATATGATAATATATCACAGAAATTGTGTTTATTATGGAACACAAACTATTTCTCAAAATATTTTTTATTTGTTTGTTTAACAATGATATAGATAGTTCACTGTGGGGCAAGTAAGTGAAAATGACTAGGCAATGACTTTGTTAAAAGTAATTTGGTTTTTAGAAATGATACCAGACTATATAGGAAAATTGCTCTCTGTGAAAAGCTGAGGAAACACATTGATATTCTATAAACAATCCTCCATGAAATTTCATTTCCCTGTAGGAAATATTAGAATATTTTTAAATGAGTTAAAATTAAGATAAACTGCAGCTGACCCCAGGCATTATAAATGCCATTAAAATGCTCTGCTAAGGCCATCTGTTGCTTCTGAGGCCAGCTATTCATTAACCTTATTAGTGCCTGTCCCTACAGCCTTCAACTGACATTTCCCCGGTTAATAAGACCTGTTTTCTAACACACAACAAAAACTGATTACAGCATTTATATGGATTGTCAAATAACTACAGTTGTAACAAATAGCAGCTGCCAGTTAAGGCATATTAGATTTTATTTATGGGATGCTTACATTCCTATTAGCCTGCATCATCTTTAGCTATCCCAGTTCCAACATCATTGGATGTGAGCCTGTTATAACTAATCATACTAGTAAATACAGATGAGGTTGAACCCTCAAGGTTTTTCATTTCAAAAAGTATATTTTACTGGTTCACATCTCCTGCAATAACAACTACAAGTAATTACATAGTTAAATCGGGTTAAAAAAAGACAAAGTCCATCAAGTTCAACCCCTCCAAATGAAAACCCAGCATCCATCCATACAAGCCGGGTCAATACCAAACAGGCAGTGCAGTACCAAATCAGGAAGCAGAAGCGTAGTCTAGGTCACAAGTCGTAGTCAACACCAAACAGTAGCGTGGTACAAACCAGGATCCGAAGAATTGTCAGTAACAGGCAGGGGTCAGTACTGGCCAAACCACTAGACCACCAGGTATTCTCACAGAAGCTTTACCAATTTAAAATATATATAAATTGTGATTGGCTGTGCTATGCTTTAAATTATTCATCTGAGACAATTTAATATAAAAAATGTAAAATACCTAGACAGTTACACATTAGTCCAGATAGTTTGTTCAAAAACCTGAGAATGAACTAAACATCAGGAAAGCGGATTTTACAAATAACAGAAACACCAATCCATCAAGTAGAGATAGACTAAACTCTTTGCATCATGCATGTTTACAAAGTGACACTATCTTTTTCTACAAGACAGGCTAGGCAGGTGAATGAGAAAGGAGCTTAAAACCATAGTGATCTGGCATTAATGCACCTACAGTGTGTGTTCTGATTTTTTAGCCACAATTGATACCATTAGATCTTCTTTCCAAATGAAATAATGGTCACTTTAATAATTAATGAACTACTTTATAATGAATTGAAAGGGGAATTGAAGTAATACAGTTCATTGTAAAAGCACTTGCACTTTATAAGCAGTCACCGGAGTTTTTAAACTTTATTTTATTGCTTCAATGAACATTTACAATATACAGAGTTAATAACGTGCTAATTTATTCGATATTAATTAATTGAATCAGTATATATAATTAGATGAATTGATTTAAAGCACTTGCACTTTCACGTATTTATTAGAATCCCAGGAATCAATTGATATATACAGAATCAATGGTGTGTCTATGATCTGATATATAAAATCATTGAAATAAACAAGAAGTGGCAAATCACTA
This sequence comes from Xenopus laevis, assembly GCF_017654675.1. NCBI lineage: Eukaryota > Metazoa > Chordata > Amphibia > Anura > Pipidae > Xenopus > Xenopus laevis. The sequence goes on along the minus strand of NC_054375.1, from coordinate 79,030,592 downwards.
TTAGCAAATTAATTATTTGGTCATAAGATTTTCAATCTCCAAGTAACAAGGTTTCTTTCTCTTGTTTTTATAAATTTGAATAGATAATCCTTGCATGTTTAAAGAATTTGTGAATTCTATTTTAAGAGGAAAGTGTGGTATCCATATTAACTAAATATTATAATAACATAGTGACATTTTTGTTTCTGTTACATAATTGATAGATAGTGTACTTCTTTGCCCTTATGATCAGAAATAGTCTTTTCTTGTGTACTTTTTTGCCCTTATGATCAGAAATAGTCACTTTCAGTAACAATTCTAGTACATTGTTATAGTGCATCATATTTATTCCACTGTTATATGAACAATACACAGTACACATTAGCCATTGCCTAGAGTATCATAGAATCAAATGATGAGGGTGCTGAGTTCTTAAGGTATGTATCAAGAAGGTCAGTTTACATTGTAAAAGGCACAAGCCAACCTAATACCAGCTGAAAAGCGTTTTCATAAACTAAGTTATGTAAATTGCAGCATGCCCTTACTGTCAGCAGGTGTATTATTTCTTAGAAGAAAGACAACTGTGTTAATCTCCTTCTTGCTTAATCCCTGTCTCTCCACAAATCATCACTGACAATTTAAACAGATTTAGATGTGACTAAAATCAAGAAAAGGGGATCTTGGGATGCTGGGAGTAATGCAGGCTTCATGAGGTAATTTTGTTTGTGGGAAAGAGAGTAAATCTAACAAATCTAACAAAAGAAGCCCTCTGGCCCAGCCCTGAGGATCAAATTCAATTCTACCAAGATACACATTAAGCTCTGTCTATCACAAGTTTGCCCTTGAACAGAAGAATAATGATGAGATTCACCTGACTCCTTCTGTCCCTGGAGAGTAAAAGATGAAGAGACAATTGAAGAACAGAACCTGAAATACATATTTGCATTGGTATGGCACATTAAAGAAATATGCATAAGAATTATTTTAAATTATCTGAAGACTGAAAAAAATAAATAAATGAATTTTCGGAAATGTTTACATGATTCATGTTCTGACTATAATATGAAAACAATATACCGGTAAATATCGTTCTCCTTTCAGAAGGAACCGTTAATTCAGTGCATTATTGCAGTATTGCTTCGTGCTCTGCACAAGTGAGCTCTGTCTATAAATAGGCTAATGCATACATTTAACATTTGTGTATGCTTCTTTTGCAGATAGCGTTAATTATAATAGTATGTGGTATATCCTCTACCAACAAGTTTGTATACATTAGTAAAAGCATGCTATCTGTATGCTGCCCTAGCGCTTTATCTTTTTTTCTTTTTTAATAATGTGTTTCTCCTTGAAACATTCTGTTAATTGTATTTTAGTAGGCTGGCTAGTGATCATTATGACATTAGAATAAAGTAATCCGTGGGACATATTCAGAAAGAATGATGGGCTATTGCAATGCATGAAAACCTGTTTCATTCATTTAAGACATCATCCTAATTTGTATAATTTTGCACTTTAATGGAAAAAATAAAACTAGGCTTTCCCAAGTGGATGCAAATCACTAATCTAATTTCATTTACACTTATGGACTGCATCCAAATGAATCTGCCCAGTTATGTTCTGTATAATGACAGCATTTAAATACATTTTTATTCAAACTATGTAGAGGTATTGCGTTCCTTTGACACTGTATTCATAACTATACATTAAAGCATTTATGATTGTTAGGCATTAGAATGGCAGCAGAATTTCACCAATAAAAAGGCCATGAACAATGCATTTTTGCCTATTTTCACACATTTATACTAGTGAAACTGGTCAATTTGTTTATAATGTCTGTTTTGATACTGTGGCACAAGGGAGGCTTGCACCTACCTTTCCTTGACCAGTTGATAAGCACATGGCTCCCTTTGCATGTTTGACTTTGATGTTGTGTCAGATGAATCACATGCAACCCTGTCTTGCCTCTTCCATTTGCACAGTATTTTATAACTGGCAGAAAAATGTTGCATCTGATTGTGGCTGCCTCAATTACCATATATTTCCAATATAGAATGTTAATAAGGTTCAATGCTGATAAATGCAAGGTTATGCACTAGCAATAATATACTGTAAATACTAGCAATACACTAAATGGCAGTGTGTTTGGGGTTTCCTTTATTAGGAAGGATCTGGGGATTTTTGTAATTAAGGGATGCATCAAATCCACTATTTTGGATTCGGCCAAACCCCCGAATCCGGCCGAATCCGAATCCTATTGAATAGATAGTAAAACATTTACCAAAGCTACAGTAGCAATTGGAAGCATATGTAAAGCAGGGTTATGGTATTACAGATACTAAACTTTTGCCTGCAGCCCATATAATGATTGTAAAACATGGTATAGATAGATGACTGTATTTCAAACAGAATACATTTTTCATATTCTATACTTTACAAAATAAAAGAAAAAGGAAAGAGTTTGATGTGGTACTGTTGTTGCTTTTTTATTATACTTGGTCTTGATACAGTCATTTTTATTTTGAGAAGTTAGTTACTTAGACAAGAAGACAACTCATCCAAAGTCCAGACTTTACAGAATGTTTATGCCATTGCCATATGATATATATGCACTTATATAATACAACAAAGCATATGAATATACTTATAGTCACAGTGTAGCACAATAATATCCATTCATATACTTTACAGTTTACAAGCATATTACATAATGAAAAGTAGACCCACTGCTTTTTGTCTGCCCCATAGTTAGTAAGGCTTATCTGATAGGCCCTCGTGAATTTTTTATGTGCACATCAATATCATCATCATTTCTCTAGTGAGGCTTGTTGTGAGTGAGACCCAACAGTGCCACAAGAAAAGACTACAACAAATTCAGCAAAACAGCAGCATGAAGTGAACTAAAACAAAAACTAAAACTTCTGGTATAGTTAAAGGGATACTGCCATGGGAAAACAACATGTTTATTACAAACACATCAGTTAAAGTGCTGCTCCAGCAGAATTGTGCACTGAAATCCATTTCTCATAAGACTAGAGCAAAAAGATTTTTTTATATTTAATTTTGAAATCTGACATGGGGCTAGACATATTGTCAGTTTCCCAAGTGCCCCCAGTCATGTGACTTGTGCCAGCACTTAAAGGAGAAGTAAAGGTTAAAAGTAAGTAAGCTTTATCAGAAAGGTCTATATAAATACACCAGTAACCCTCAAAGTAATGCTGTCAAAAGAAACACATTTCTTTCCTTTTATTGTGTACACATGGGCTTCTGTATCAGACTTCCTGTTTTCAGCATAAACATGCAGGGCACGGCTTGAGCATGCTCAGTTTGCTCCTCTCCCCCTCCCTCCTCCCATCCCTGCTGTAATCTGAGCTCAGAGCTGTATGTGAGCAGGGAGAGACAACGGCAGGAAGTGATGTTACACCAAGCTTAAATGGCAGCTTCTATCCTAAACAAACAGAGACAGTGTCTAGAGCTGTTTACTCTGGTATGGTAAAGCATTCTGCAGAATAAAAATAGTGTTCTAACTTGCACTATTGTGGCTATTCTGTTGGCAATAAACTGGCTTGGACCTTTCCTTCTCCTTTAATGATGGATCTGCTTTCTAGCAGGCTGTTGTTTCTCCTACTCAATATAACTGAATGTGTCTCAGTGGGACTTGTTTTTAAATCTACCAGGGAGCTGTTACCTTGTGTTAGGGTCGGGAGCTGCTATCTGGTTACCTTCCCATGGTTATATAGGCTACTCAGGGGAAAGGGAGCGGTGTGATATCCCTCCAACTTGCAGTACAGCAGTAAAGAAGAGTGACTGAAGTTTTCTAGAGCACAAGTCACATGACTGAGGGCAGCTGGGAAACTAACAATATGGCTGGCTAGCCTCATGACAGATTTCAAAATATTAGTCTGCTGGAGCAGCTCTTTTAACTGATGGGTTTTGAAAAAAAAACACATTTTTTTTGACTGTATCACTTCCCTTTAAAATTACTTGCTCCCGTAGTCGAATGACTGAGCAGCGATGCAATGTTAAGTAACACAAAGAACAAGGGTTGGTTGGTTGATAGATAGTTGAGCCACATTTGCAGGTTCAACTATCTATCAGTCAACTAGTCAGAAGTGATATTGTGTTACAGGCAGCAGTAGCATTCCACTAGCAGCCAAGCATAGTATTGTCTATGTCATTGTCATAAACTGGATATTTGCTTTCAGGAAAATAAGCTGTTCAGCATTTTGAGGAGAAAGTCTAGAACGACTATGAGAACAAACATCCCCAGCTGTACTGAAAAGCTTTTCACTTTGAACTGATGTAGGTGGGGGCAGAGATATATCTGGGCAGTTTTTGCTAAATTTGGGAAGATAATTCTATTCTTTTCCACCACTGAACAGGATCTTTTGAGCGACCATTATTTGGATCTAGAAAGAAAGCATTTCTTTTTCTACGGTATTAGTGGGAATAGCTTGATTATTTTTGTTGCCAAACAGCTCCTCCCAATTATTCCAAATGCCTTTGGAAGGTGACGAATCTCTTTCTACTCTACCTGGTGTTGAAGCCTGCTTAGAGTTTTCCTTATTAAGGCTTTGAGGAGGAGTACCTTGACCACACTCAGCACTGCCACTATCATCATCACATTGACTGCTTGTATCATACTGAGGATGATCACTGTCATCTTCAATTGTTAGGGCTGGGTCAGCGTTAACTACATTTGCAACAGCTTCTTGAACTAATATTTTTGCTCTACACCTCTGTGTTTCTGCCGTGCAAAGTTTTAATTTAAATCTGGGGTCTCATGCAGTAGCAACAATTAAGAGACTTTTCTCTTCTAGACCCTGGAACCTTGACTGAATGGATGATAGTATAAGATTTTTCATATGTTTGATACCATCATCTACTACATCTGTGCTTATGCAACGCTTTATCACTGCCACTGCTGGTAAGATAATGGATATACAAGCATTTGTAGCACTTATCTCTCTTGTCAGTTCCTCGAATGGCTGTAGTATACCTATAACTGTTGCATGAGAGTCCATTGATGTGCATGAATATGCTGCACGTTGTCTGTCTCTGAGATATACAAGTTAACTCCACGTTTTTGTTCCATTAATCTCTGCATCATCAAGTAGGAAAAATTCCATCTAGTAGCAACATCTTGAATTAAGTTATGATTTGGAAGGCCTAACTCTGACTGCAACTAAGTAAATTTTGCTTTTGCACTTGATGAGTGCTTAAAATGACCAACTGTTTTTCTGCACACTGCTATCATATCAGATACTCTGCGCTGTGAAAAAAGACTGTCATGGATACAGAGTTGGAGTGTGTGAGCAAAACACCCAATGCTAGGAAGCTGAGCTTAGAATATTGCTTTAAACATGTTAGCTGCATTGTCTCAAACAATAACATGGCATTTTCTTGTGGGAATGTCCCATGTTCTCATGGTTTCTAGTACAGAATCTGCAATTTGCTTGCCAGTGTGCTTGGTATTAAAAGCTTTACACTGCAAAACTGCAATTCTTTGACTGAATTCAACATCAATCCAATGTGCAGTCAAATTATATATGATTGGATAGTGTACTCTGATGTCCACGTGTCACATGTGAAAGCTAGGGCATTTTGCTCTGTCAACTGTATGTCTAACTTGCTTTATCACCTTATCATACATTTCAGGTATAACTTTATCAGAGAAAACAACGGGATGGAATTTTGTACTTTGGTTCTAGGAGATTCACCAGTTCAGTAAATCGAACATCCTCAACAATTGAGCAAGGCTGCAAATCTACTGTCATCATCTTTCCAATAGCAGTGTGAATTATAACTGCATGAGGGTTATTAGATGCCCACTGATGTTTCGGTTTTGTTAACTCATTAATTGTTGCTTGCTTTAGGTTGGCAGTGTGGACACAAATGGATTTCTGGCTGTTTTCTGGTGGACTTGGAGATATAGTACTGGAAACCTCTGCAGATGTGCTGCCAGTCATTGTAGAGGTGATATTGGTACCTGGAGCAAAACATATAATTTTTTTATACTCTGCTGAATGCCTCACACGTAGATGTTTTAACAGTGGTGATGTGGTATATTGTTTTGCTTCCTTGCCACCTCAAGATAATTCTACAGAGCAAATACTACATTTTGCTTTTGTTGAATCTCCCTCTTGCACTGTGAAATGTTTCCAGACTGGACTGTTTTTTGAGATTTTTTCCATTAGCTGCACTTGCTTCTATAGCCTGCAGATAACACAACACAACAATAAAAAAAATCTCAGTCTCAAACTCTCAATGACCACCAGGCTGCCTCCTCCATCATCAACAACATCACTTTGGATTTGGAGCAACAACAAAAAACACTACTATATATATAACTTGAAGGGGCTGCCATAGAAAAAAATGGTAACTCTACCCTGACAGTGTTCATCATAGAACAAGAACATCAACATTATTTTTTTGTTTCTCTAATTCTCTTACCTACCTTGAGTGAGGCTTTTTGGCTGGGTGATGGTGATGAAGAATGATGATGATGATGTTGATGTGCACGGTCTGCCACTGATAATGGGGATCTGCACCGGGCCAAACTTATGGCCAATGGTCACAGGAACAAGTCTTGCATTAGTAAAGTATGTGGGCATCAGGCACTCCTGCTCTACACTATACTAGTAGTACCAGTAATATGACTAATGATATCATTTTGACAAAGAACATTTTTTCCCTTACCTACCTTGAGTGAGGCTTTTTGGCTGGGTGATGAAGAATGATGATGATGTTGATGTGCACTGTCTGCCACTGATAATGAGCACAGGAAAAACTCTGACTGCACTGAGTAGCATGGATTTCTTTCTGACTGTCTGTATTACTGTTACTGTAATTACAAAAACAAACACAATAATAAATGTATATGGCATATGCTGCTAATATCATTGCAGGTACCGTTTGGGCGCCCTTTGCCCGTGCACTGAATCACAACATCCAACCTGCCACTTTTCTGCCATTCATTATAACCATTTAATCTGTTTTTTGTTTTTTAAATGTATAAAAATATAAATGATGTGTAATTAACCACCATCACTAATATCCAATTCATTCCCAACAATTCATAAACATATCATATAAGCATAAGCAATTCGAGCAACCAATAAATATAATAAAAATATAAAATAGAATTTACAACTACAAGCCCCCCCCCACATCATATACTGTTACTTTAAGACATTATCCACAGTTCTTAGAATAATAGTCCTAGCAGGGTTGCTACTTGCCTTCCCAGTTCCCATTATATACAGTTTGAGCCTGAGGCACTATGTCATAAACATTATTTTCTGTGTAAACACACAATAACACCTTAAAGTGCTTGGTGGTACACAGAAACACCATATTGCACTTTTGTGATTCGATAGTTACCCCAAACTGTACTCCGCAGGGTTAAAGGGGAAGGAAACCTAGTCGGCGCAAACCCCCCACCCCCCTCCCGTTTGTTGCCCACCCTCTCTCCTCCCCCCTGGCCTACCCGTCCCGCTGGGCAAATGCCCCTAACTTGTTACTTACCCTTCTGCGCAGGTCCAGTCCAGGGAGTTCACAGACGACATCTTCTTTCACGCGATCTTCTTCCTGCTAAGAACGGCGCATGCGCAGTAGGATAATTTCGCCGGTACGATCTACTGCGCATGCGCGTGACTTTTGGCGCATGCGCAGTAGATCCGTACTGGTGAAATTATCCTACTGCGCATGCGCCAAAACGCCGTTCACAGCAGGAAGAAGATCGCGTGGAAGAAGATGTCGTCTGTGAACTCCCTGGACTAGACCTGCGCAGAAGGGTAAGTAACAAGTTAGGGGCATTTGCCCAGCGGGACGGGTAGGCCAGGGTGGAGGAGGGAGGGTGGGCAACAAACGGGAGGGGGGGTGGGGGGTTTGCGCCGACTAGGTTTCCTTCCCCTTTAAAGCCAGGCACATTCCAAACCTACGCAGCACTTGAAAGACCCGCTCTTCTTCCACGCTGTGAAAAGAGCAGAGAGGCAGAGGAAACAGCAACTATCACAGGGGAGGGGCGGGTGGGAGAATGCAGCCTAGCGCAACAGCTTCCCATAGGACAGCAATGTCTCGCGTAGCTGCCTCGTGGTAGTGACGAACAAGGAAGGGATTCGGTGCTGATCGAGGATTCGGCTGAAACTGAATACTTTAAAAAATGGCTGGATTCGGGCCGAATCCCGAACCGAATCCGGGATTCGGTGCATTCCTAGTCTAATTCCAGACAGTGTCATTCTTTGGCTACTAAAGCAAATAGAGTGATGTCTTGCATAAAAAAGGACATAAACTCAAGGAAAACATAATTATGAAAACATAATTATGCCTCTTTATAGGTCCCTGGTAAGGCCTCATTTGGAGTATGCAGTGCAGTTTTGGACTCCAGTCCTTAAGAGGGATATAAATGAGCTGGAGAGAGTGCAGAGACATGCAACTAAACTGGTAAGAGGGGTGGAAGACTTAAATTATGAGGCTAGACTGTCAAGGTTGAGGTTGTTTTCTCCGGAAAATTATGCCTGTGAGGAGACATGAATATACTTTACAAATAAATAAGAGGACATTATAGAAACATAGCAGGGGACCTTTTTACCCATAAAGAGGATCACCGTACCAGAGGCCACCCCTTTAGACTAGAGTACCAGAACTTTAATTTGAAACAGCATAGGTGGTTCTTTACAATGAAGACAGTGAGGCTGTGGAATGTCCTGCTGAGTGATGTTGTGATGGCAGATTCTCTAATGCCTTTAAGAGGGGCTTGGATGATTTCTTGGACAGACATAATATCCAAGGATATGGTGATGCTAAAATCTACAATAAGGGGCATATTTATCAAGGGTCGAATTTGAAAAACTTTAGAAATTCTAATTCAAAAAGTACAACCGAAATTAAGTCAAAGTTTTTTTTGGCTGAATAGGTCTGTTTTGGATCGAATAGGTCCATATTCGTCGGAATTCAAGTATAAGTGCATTCGATTGTATTTGAATCAAAGTTTTTTCCAAAAAAACCTTCAATTTTTCAAAGTCCACCAATTGACTCCAAGTAGGTTCTAGGAGGTCCGCTATAGCTTAAAACAGCAATTCGCCATTTTTAGATGGCGAATGGTCTTAGTCTAATTTTTAAAGAGACAGTACATGATAATTTTCGATATTCGAATTTTTGAATTTTTTTCAAATTCAAATAAAATTTGAACTATAGCTCGAAAATCAAATTTTTTCAATTCAAAATTTCACCTCAACCTTTAATAAATATATAATAATATATAGCTATGGTATATATAGTTTATGTAAGTGTATGGAGGGGTGGTATGAGTGTGTGTGTCTTAGGCTTGCCTAAGTTTTTTTGATCGAAGGATATTCCTTCGATCGTTGGATTAAAATCCTTCGAATCGTTCGATTCGAAGGATTTAATCGTTCGATCGAAGGAATTATCCTTCGATCGTTCCATTTGCGCTAAATCCTTCGACTTCGATATTCGAAGTCGAAGGATTTCAATTCCCAGTCGAATATCGAGGGTTAATTAACCCTCGATATTCGACCCTTGATGAATCGGCCCCCAAGTGTCTATAACTCAGTAAGTGCTATACTCAGGTCCAATTGCTGTATAATGCTGGATACATACAGTACGGTATTTTAAAACAATATTTACTTGACAAAACTGCCCAGCAGTTTCACATGTATATCCTCTTTATATACAAAGTGGTGCACTTTACATAATGCATGATATATACCCGTGTCTATAATAGCAGCCATTGGCACTTGTGCATTCATGTTTGAAAAACAAATTGTTGACCAATTATTTGCAAAGAACGATATTGAAATGTACATGTATAAATTATTGAGGCATGTGCAGTATGCATCATGACTGGGCTGAGATAAAATCATAAAAACACTTGTTGCATAACAGTGAATGTATTTTTCAGAAAGCAAATTACATGCAAACAATGAAAGGTCTAAGTAACATAAATAAATCACTCTCTGGATAGTAGAGCCACATATGCTACAGAATATGATAATAACATTGACTTTGTGCAGAAAGTACTTTGAGATGAATGTTTTGTGTTTAGTTTAATTATCACAAGCACATATCTCTAGTCAAGATCCACTGTGAGCTCACTGTAGAGGACTGCAGCTCATGCAGTGTTTGCACAAATTCTCATTTTTTTTCTTCCAGAAAATAGTCATCTATTTCCTGCATAATAAGTCATCAGTCCTACTTGTAAAAACAATTACTTTGCCATAGATGGTAAATGTATCATAAACCATCCCATATTTTATTCTCTTTACGGTACATAACTGCATGTACTGCTTGCAAAGCAAAGTAGAACAGTTGTCTACAAAGTTAAGCTGTTTATAATGTAAAAATGGGATGAGCAGCAGAATCACGATCTGCATACAAGAAAATGAAACACTAGAAACATTGGCTAGAAGACTCGTTGGCCACATTAAGAGGCAATTTTTAATTTACAGGGGGGAAGTACAGCTGCTTTAGAATAGAGTAACCAAAAGTAAACAGTGTTTAAGTCTATTAAATTATATGCCGTTGCAGTACTGTCTGAAATGCTGAGACAAAAGTGAGAAGTAATGTTAATTCAGTCCTGAAATCAGGTTTAATTCCCATAGACTGAGTAAATGTGATGCCTTCTGCAAGAGAAATTGAAGAAGACATAGGAAGAGTTTAGAAACTGCTGAGAACAAAAATGGTGTAATGGTGATATTTAGCTGGGCCCAATAAGCTCACCATGAAGATATAATGCCTATCACTGCAGTGAAAATGGTAAGACAAGTTTCCAGTCTCTGCAGTGGAATGCTTAGCAGCAAGAGACAGTTCTGTAGAAAATAAAGAAAGCAGGATCTCACAGTAGAACAGTTAGGAATTCCAGATTTAGGAAGATTATTGCATCAGAAAAATGCAGATTGTGGATATGAAATAACAACAGGCTCGATACCATAAGCAGGAAAGCAGATTTAATAATAGTCATTACAAGGCCTGACTGCAAGACCAAGAAGACTGATGTAGTTAGAAGTAAGTTTGTCAGTAAGTACACAGGACTTTTACAAATTACTGATTTAAGCAACTCCACTGAGCACATTGCTTAGTCTTATCTTGCAAGTATTTGCCAACACTGACCGTCAACACCCTTTTGTACATCTACAGTCTCTTGCAAGAGAAAAATTCCACTATTTTCAGTCTTGTTAACAGAATGTTGTATATGTTACTTTCATTATTATAAATATACCATCTATAAAACATCACCAACTCTGTTTTCCCATCTTCTGTTTTCAGTTTTCCCATCTTTTCAGCTTCTAGATAACCACACATGGAGCAAGCCCAACACAGCTTGACTGCTATTAATTCAAAGGTTTTATTTAGTTATTCCAACACCTGATATCTGTTTGAGAAACTGAAATCCAGCCTTAATCAATACTGAAAATCTTGTTGGCTAATGTACCCCCAAGTATGTGCGTTGGAGATCATCTGCTAACAGTAAATAGCCAGGGCTCTCTGATGCAACCTACAGTATGTGTATATGTTATATTATTTGTATTATGTTGCATTCTGGATAGCAACACACATATTCTTCACAAGTACAATACATATTAACTTCAGCTATCTGATACTGGATTACATAGGTCCTTACTGCTTTGCTGACATTACATAGAATTCTTGTGACCTGGAACTTTCCAGATAAGGAGCTTTTCCATCGTTTGGATTGCCATACTTGGAGCCTACTAAAAACATCAACTATAAATAAATCCAATAGGATTGTTTTGCCACAAATATGGATGAATGCATTTGTGTTGGGACCAATTACAAGGCACTGTTGTGTTCTTACAGAGAAAAGATATTAGGACTATTTGCTTAAAATAAACTCCAGTAGATGATGGTTAATATTTTTCATAAATTAAATGGCTGGTTTGGTCTCAGTGCATACCTTGGTCCCCCCACTGCCAAAGTAAACATAAATAAAAGTGGCCAAATTGAGGTTGTTCATGCTGACTTTTTCTATAAACCCAAACAAAAGAAGTCTCTAAGCAAGGAAGAAACTCCTAGGGAGGCTGTTGTATAGGAAACAGAGGGCACTTTCTATGACCAGGAAAGCTAACAATTTATCAGTCCCTTAGTATTCCCAGAGCCTCATTAAACCATAAACTATTCTGGTTCTCTGCTTTTTCAGGAAGGCCTATCAAGCGCAAGTTATTGTGAAGTTTTTGAGCTGAAGACAGATTGGGTGTCATTTATCAACACAGGGCACATTTGCACCTGGGTAACCTATAGCAACCATTCAAATCTTTGTTTTTATTGTTCCACATGCAAATAGATGAAATAAGATAACCACTGGTTGTTATTGGTTACTGCCCAAGTGGAAATTTTCCCAGTGTTTATAAATGAGCCACAGTATATCAGGAGGTACAATACAAAGGTGTCTCCTACTCAGAATGTCCTGATATCTGCTTCCATTATAAGGTAACATTTGGCATGTCCTGCAAAGATATGATATGCCGAGTGTAAATGTGTCAATTTCAAGGACATTCTTGCATGTTCTTTATTTATTCCTAAAAATAGGTTATAGCAAGAAGGTCCCAACTATAAGTGTATCTGTACCTGTTGCTCCCGTATCATACAATTTCAGACCCTGAGTCCTGTGCAGGCCCCAGCGTAGATTATATTGATACAGGATGACATTTTGTGCTATACTTCTCCATTTTGTGCTATACAATGGTCATACTGCTGGATGTTTGCTCCTAGTGGTGAGCCATTGCACCCCCATGATAAATTTCTTTAAATAAATAATAGTGTTATATCTGTTTTCTTAAGTAGAATCCTTGATAGTGGATATTGCAATGCTATGTTGATATATTTTGATTGTTTCATAATTTTAGTATTAAAGGATACATATTGTGTGAAAAGCAATAATGTACCAATGCATTTTATAGACACTTAAATATAGAAGGAAAGTGGTGAGAATTTTTTCAAATTGCATTTTTTCAGGAACCCTTACAGTCCTGCCCATCCGTTCCACTTCCTGCTTGCACCTTCCCAGGCTGTACAGGGGAGCCAGAAGCACTCAGCACTCTGCACTGTAAGATATGCTTACCTAATAGGGAACTGAATCTTGCCTTTGCCTGTGTTACCGCAGGGCTGTGACTGGCTATCCCCCGCCTACTGTAGCAGGGACTCTTAGGATACGTCCACCCCCCATTTGAAACATGGACAAATACCGTAGCAGATCTATAGAGAGCTCCAATAAAGGGGCCATTTTTAGAGGTAATATTAACTTTTAGCCCAAAGTAAAACCAGCAACATTAAGGAGGTTATTTAACAAAGGTTGAGTTTTAGAGGTTGTGATGTTTTTTATACTGCGAATGAACTCACAACTCAAATGTTTAATGATTTAAGAAAAAACTCAAATGTAAAAAACTCGAAACAGTGAATTTGGGGTGAAGAACCCGAAAACTTTCATTAACTGAGTTTTTGCGAACCCCCCCACGATTGCTCAAATTAAGCGAGTATTTGAGCAATGTCCACCGAAAAAACCCAAGCATCATGAAGGCTACAAACATCTTCAAGCCATTGACTTCTACATGACCTCGACAGGTTTTACAGTAGCTTGAGTATTTTCAGATTCAAGGGTATTTCCAGGTTCTGGGTATAATAAATCTCGAACAATTCAAGTTTTTTTAACCTGAAAATCCGAGTTTTGTCTGAAAAATACCCTGAGAAACTCACATTTTTCAGGTAAAAATCAACTCAACCTTTGATAAATAACCCCCATAGTTTAGGCATTTTAATTCCTTAGCACCTAAAAAATTATGGGGTTTTCATTTATCTTATTATCCTTTAAACAATTTTTCATGACATGATTCTCTTTTTTTAATTTTCAAGTGCTTTTTTGTCAGATTTTAAGTATGTCAAAGTAATTTCTTTGCCTTTTGAAAAACAGCTACCCCCCTTGCTGCAAACTGTTTCTTAATATGTCATAATTTAAATCCTGTGGTTTGATAATAAAATTGAAATGATACAAAATTAGTATTTGTCTCTTTTTCAGAGATGCTGTGTGAGATTTTTTACTGTAGTTGTTTATTTCTGTGGTCAATCACATGCCAGAGTGTTGGTTGCATATTGCTAAGCTGCATAATGCTGTTTTGGGCAGCACAGGAGAACAATAAATGCTCAATGGTCTCATTTTCTTGAAGCTACCACTTACAGACACCTGATGCTGTACTGAATTATAACATCTGTGAATGTTCTTCTAACAAACAATTTATCAGCAACTTTTTATGGTTGAAGGATATATCATTTATTTCTCAAATGAGTTACTGCATCAAGATACTGCAGGTAATAATCTTTATCTTGCACATTACATTTTTCTTCAGTACATTTCCAATCACCTTGTTTTAATTTTATTGCTTTGAACAGTTTCCTTTCTACTGTGAGATCTTTTGATCTTTTTTTATCTTACATGTTAATATCTGACAGCAACAATGGTGAATAACAACACTTCAATCTCCCCTCTGAACTCTCATACACACTCTATTATCTAACATACTCGTATGTGGTTTCTGTAGGTCAGACAAATTGAGATTCCAGACTCCTCATTATTATTTACACTTTTAAGTTGAGATCTTCCTAAAATGGTTTGTTGACCTAGGGATCGAAACACTTTAGAGAAAATAATTAGGGCATATTTATTGTTTCCATGTATTAGACTGAAAACAATAACAGAACAAAAAGGTTCATGTTTCATTTGTATTGCGTTTCGGTTGGAGAGTATCTAAATTCTGGGGCAGGTGGCCAGATTTTTCACAACTTAGGGACGAATAAGGGCTAATTAAGGAGAATCTAATGGGTAACATGTGCAAATTATATTAACTGGAAAGGGGTGCCTAACAAATTGTCTTTTTCTTGTCATTTAAACACTGGCTTAAAAAGAAAGTCATCTCTTTTTCCTCCATCTCCTCTAAGCTTTGAAAGCCAGAGGCTGTCAGACTTCTGGACTCCTCTTCTAAGTGCAAAGTTTGGTCAGCATCCCCCTTGGTTGAGAGAGACAGATGTATCTGCCATAGCCATAGTTATCTGTAGATCTAGGGCATAATTTAAAGAGGTGGTTCACCTTTAATATAACTATTAACTTATTATATATAATGGCCAATTCTAAGTAACTTTTCAATTGGTTTTCATTTTCTTTATTGTTGTTTAATTATTTGACTCTTTAAAACTTTCAAATGGGGTCACTGACTGACAGAAAATTAATCTCTTTAAGGGCTGGGACACACTGGGCGATTTGGGGAGATTTAGTCGCCTGGCGACTAATCGCCGCGACTTTTCTCCCCGAATGCCTCCCCTCGCTCTGCGCCTGGCTAAAATGAAAAATCGCCTGCGCTAATCACACGCGGCGATTCGTTTTCCGAAATCGCCCGAAGTTGCCTCACGAGGAAACTTCGGGCGACTTCGGAAAACGAATCGCCGCGTGTGATTAGCGCAGGCGATTTTTCATTTTAGCCAGGCGCAGAGCGAGGGGAGGCATTCGGGGAAGATTGGTCGTGGAAAGTCGCGGCGATTAGTCGCCAGGTGACTAAATCTCCCCAAATCGCCCAGTGTGTCCCTACCCTAAAGCTACAAATTTTTTGCTACTGCTACTTTTGATTATTCCTTTTTCTTTTTGAGTCCACTCCTATTTATATTCCAGTCTGTTATTCAAATTAGTGCACGGTTGCTAGGGTAATTTGGACCCTAACAGAATGCTGAAATTGCAAACTGAAGAGCTGCTGAATAAAAATCTAAATAACTCAAAATCCAGAAATAATAAAAAAATAATAACCTATTGCAAATTGTCTCAGAATATCACTCTCTACCTCATTATAAAAGTTAGCTCAAAGGTGAACAACCCTTGTAGGTTTTCACGACTACAATAATTAACCTTTTAGTTAGGGTTTCAGGAGTAAGTAGAAGAAACTGGCATACTCCACAAATGTCATCCTACCTGGCTTTCAATCTGAACCCCCCACCTCAGCTGTTGGTATACTGTTTTTGAGAATTTTGTGCAAATATACAATACATCATCAAATGCACAGGAATGGAAGAGAAACAGTTGTTATTGTATGTTTCAATTGTGTTTTTACAAAGAACAAAGTCAGTGCATTCAGCTTGTTTTTACTCATTGTCCAGTATACTGTAACATCTCAGCAGTTTACCCTACACAATAAATGCACCCATATATTGCCTCTGCTGAATGAAATCTATTGTTGTTCATGGTGTCACTTTTTCTCTGCTGCACAATTGCATGGCCTCAGGGAGAAGCACATTGCCAAACTATGTACTTTTCTTCCTGATTTTAAAAAGCCCTAGAAACAGCTGCTAACCCTCTGAGCACATAGTTGGGGTGCTCAGCGGCCACAATGTCAGTAGGCTGCTCCAGAATTAACAGGGAGTGTACAGAATTGTTTTAAATAGAAAATAGAGGGGCTCTCTTAGTCACTGAGGCCCTCTGTATCCTGGTTTGACTGTGTATACCCACAGGCTCTGCACAAGCTCCATGTCCACCCCAGGGATCTATAATGTTCAATTATCAAAGTCAAGTTAAAGTAAACTTTATTGTCATCTTAGCAGTATACGAATACACAGTGAAACGAGACAACGTGGCTCCAGCTGGTATATATCACAAAAAGGCACTTAGAATACACAATAAATATGTAAACATTTGAAATGTACAATATATCGGCAGATATTGGATATATACATGCGTAATGTCTGCCAATATATTGCACATTTCAAATGTTTATAACTGTACAGGACTTGCTAACTTTCCCAAATCTAATTATATAACTTATTAATGAAAATACCAATAATACCAAATGTGCCCTTTATTTATATGAACGTTAAAAATGTACCTCTCTCTTCTATTGTTCATTTATGATAAACGTCACAGTATTAGACTGCTGGACTGTCAAAAACCTCCTTTTCTCTTACCCCAAGTAGGGTCATAAACAGTGGGCAAATTTGCACCTGAAAAAAGCTGAAAAAGAGGGGTCAAAGGATATTCCTATGAGGGATAGCAGCAGCGAAACTGCACCTATATTGTAGAGCTGCTGAATAAAAAGCTAAATAACTCAAACCCCACAAATAAAAGCAATTGCAATTGCATACTTAAGTACAGATGCTGAGCGGCTAATACAAATTAACTAGCATGCATCAAAAGTGAGCTCCCAAGGGAATATGCTCCTCGTCCGATTGTGCGTTTCCTATATTACTCATCTTGCTTTATATTTCCCTTTATGCTGCATTAATACCCTTTCACACACCTTTTTTATAAATATTTTCAGCTGCATGATCACGAGGGTTACCTGCACATTCAGCGTCTGTTATTTCCTTAAAATGACACATATCTTCTTGCACATCAGAGCTGCAAGGTGATTGGAGAAATGAGATGAGATTGACAGTGGCACTTCTGGACCTACCTATGGCAGTACACATACATTAAAAACAAACTCAGACAGGGGAAGGGGGGTGCAGGACAGCAAGTGTAACATTAGAAATAGCTAAAATTCTGGGTTAAAAAACATTCATAAGTATTTGGTAAACTGATACCAGAAACTGCATTGGCCAAACCATATCCATTCACTTTACATTGGGTAGTATTCATCATAGTGAGACATGTAATGGGTAATCAATTATATCTAATTTTGGTAAGTGAAAATGGTTTTCGAAACCAAGATTCTGGAAGGACTTTTTAATCATATTTCATTTTGAATTTACCTAGAACATATACAATAGATGGCATATAGAGAACATAAATATTACGCACACGTTGGTCCTTCCTATAAATGAACTAACAAGAGAAAATGTCACTATGTTCAACTTCTCAGTAGTTTCTGGGAATTTGTAAGAGTTAGAAAATTGCTAAATTATACTACTCTCCAGAGGTGTTTTATTCTTAAAAGGAAGAAATAAAATGCAGCAAATACAAAACACAAGGTTAATATACATTCTGCCACATCTAAGCTTCAGCATTATTGCTGGATATTGTGGGATCTACTTGTATAAATCAAGGGATATGAATTGTGGCTCATGATGATTATATTTTGTATTCCACTGAAAGTCTGTTAACCCCTTTCCAGCTTATATTGCTTGGATAAATTTTAAAAATAATGGAAATATTTCTATACAATAGAATATCAATTATGTAAACTTTCTTATTCATATATGTACTTTAAAGAGATACAGATACTAGAAATCAAACCTTAACACTGAAATAAATCTGCCTCAGCAGGCTATGTATGATATTATTATAAAACTATTTGCCCAATGCTTTGACATCACCTATATGATCCCCCAAAAGCAGCCCTATCTGCAAAAATGTATTAACATGACCTATATACATTAAAACCTTTAGTGCAATCGTTTTTTGGTGTTAGTATCACTTTAATATCCTCAGTTTTAGCTTCTTCACTGCCATTTTTCACCTTCTATGAGAAAATGCATCTTTACACTGAATTCTAACCTATAATCAAGTATTTGTATATTCTGTATACATTTGTTCTGCTGACAAAAATACCCTTCTCCCTCCCACATCACTAAGCCCAGCCACTTCAATCGATACTTCCATTATCTGATATGCCAACAAAAACTCTTATTCATTTATATATTTTAACCCAACCCATTTTATTTATTAATAAATTCTGTATTTTGCTACAAGCTGGAGCATGCAGTGAAAACTAATAGCTAAAACCCTTTTACAAATGCAAAGGCTCCAAACATTACTGTGGAGTGAATACAGGGATGACTCTAAAACATTTCTGTTTTTTCTTGCCCACAAAATAACAATGGATACTTGATTGTTTCAGTAATTTTAACAAATTTGATGTGTCAGCTGTATTCACCTGTATTCCGCAAACAAATAAAAATATATGTTTTATTTAACAATAGGTCACAAGCTAAAAATAATATCATGAAATTGTAACTAGCAGATATTCTACTACTAAAAGCCCACTCTAAAATAAATGCTGAATACATCATATGCTTGCATTATTTTACCATACTCAAAAATCTGGATCAGGCTAATTATTTTTTGCATCAAAGTGTTTTCTGAAACACATTTATTCATGCCATTATAAGCATATTCGTGATTATCATATTTTTCCTATTTAGCTATTAATGCATGGGTTTTCACTGTGAATTTCTTTGAGGGATTTTTTCCATATTTTTCCTCAGCAGGAAATAGGCATGACAAAAACATTTTAATGCAGTGAAACCAAAAAATAGGCAGCTCTGAACAATTAGCATTTACTCTAAAACGTTGAAACAGTAACCACTGGTGGGGAATGCTACCAACACGATGGCCTGAAGGATTTCATTTTAAATAATTTATCAACATTTTTTCTTGTGGAGAGATCAAAATTAGTTGTATCCTATGGGGACAACATTATAACATATCAATCAAATATATTAGGAAAGAATTCAAATACAGCAGGAGTGGACCATGTTTTTGAAGCTAAATTAACTATTCATTCCAACCTTGAAAATTGATCAAAAGAAACTACAGTTTTCCTTGAAATAGTTAAGGTTGTGTACTATCACAGCACCCTTAGTTGTTTATTTGCCATATCTAAAGTGGTTAAAGGAAAGTGCATCTGTGCAGGATGTGCACAGGGAAAATTCACCAAAATTACAATTCGTAGGAACACCGCCAATTTACTAAAAAGCTCAGCACTAGAGAAGTTTCACATGATTTCACCAGGCAAATTTTTGCTCAGACGAACAATCGTTACTCTGCAAATGCAAAAGTGTGAATATTCCTATTTGTCACCCTTTTTGCCAGAGACTATGTCGCCATGTTACCTGGTGCAATGATAAGATGAAGCTACATCCTCAAAATTATTATTCCTAAAATTATCAGTGACATCATATCCTGTTTCCAAAAAAGTCATAAAAAAGACAAAACGCTGGCGTTTGGAATTATGTTTACAAGTTTTAATTTTTTTATGACCATTTCAAGCCCGTGCCACATTTGTTTTAGGGTAGGCTCAGGTCTAAGACAATAGAAGATCTCTTTTGTCTTACTTCCTTAGACATTTTTAATAAAAAGTGGCAACTTTCAGCAATTTAACCAACAACCACTAATAAAGACATATATACAACCTATATGTACCCAACATATTTAAACTAACGTAAGCATAAGTATGTTAATGAAGTTTCATTAGGAAGAAAGCAACGCTAGAGAAAATTTGCTTAGAAACATTCCTGCTAACAAAGTTTCGCTGGCAAAAATATGACAAGTCAAGTACTACGCAATATACCTATAAAGTCAACAAATGAGATACAATGTATCATGCTGACCTATACAATTAAAGTGTGAAGCAATAATAAAGATGGATACAGTTACTTAATAATTAACAAAGATGTCAATTATAGTGATGAGCAATTCATGGCGAAATTCCGCATTTCGCCATTGGCAAATTTTTCCGTGAAGCTGCTGCAAAATTCACAGTGGGTGTGTGTGTGTGTAAAACATAAAGGGATCCTATTTGACAATTAAACTTTATGTTGTTAATCTTATTAAGCAGAAATGTTGTCTTGAAATGATCCCATTACAGTTATATTATGGTACCTAAGTACATCCAGTAAACAGCAACTGATCTCGGTAATCTCGGTAGAATAAATAGCAAGGTGGGAATTGAGCTGGGAAGATGCTACATATTTTGTATACAGAAAAGTAGATTTGTTCTGATGATTTGATAACAGGTACATTCAAGAGAAAGTTTAGTTTAGACAAAGGGGAATGGGTGACATACTCACAGCCTACCACACCATATATTTCCACTTCTGTGAGTTTTGCTAATAACTATACCTAGCATAGGGCAACAGGAGAATCTATGTGAGATGGGGTGAGCAAGTGTTCAATGATTACTATTAAAGTCAAGGAACTGGAGAGGAAACATGTCATGAATCCAGGTGAGCTTATTTCACACACAGCATGTTCTTCAAATCGCACATTTAACGGTGGCAGGAAACATGTTGGCTAGCAGGTAATATAAATGAGGTTACTTTGATTTCTCAACTTGTTAGAAGCATGCTGAGAAATGCATGAGAGGAATAAGAGACCAAGACCAACATTAAGATACATTTTACTCAGCTACTACAGATAGGGAAGAAGAGAAAGAATTTGGCTGTAACATTTAAAGCAAATTCATTCTTACTGTAGGATACTGTTTAAAGTATATTTTTAAATAACATGGTGAGTTTAAAAAGCAGGTATTGAAAAACTAAAAAGAAATATAATCTGAAACGCAGGTAAGCAAGCTAATGGGCGATTTGCAAAAATCCATATAGGTAAGAGGCCTTTGCCTAATAATCAAACTTCTTCGAAGATACCTTAAAGGAGACATATATGATAAATGAAAAAAAACCCTAATTTTGTAGGCAATTATAAGTAATATATGGTGTTGCTTTTACATGGTGCTAAAAATGGATATTATCTTTAAAAAGAACCCCTTTATTAGAGCTCCCTATAGATGTTCCCTGGACCCTGTCTGTGTTTCAAATGAGGGGTGGGCGTCTCCTAATGGTCCCTGCCAAAAGCAAAGTAGGAGGGGGACAGCCAATCACAGCCCTGCAGTCACACAAGCACAGACAGGCTACAGTTCCCTATCAGGTCCTGCTAGCTGCTGATTGGTTCCTGTCCTACAGTGCAGTGAGCTAAGTGCTGCCTGAAACATTACTTTTTTAAGCACAATTCTTCTATAGCTAAATGAGTACAACGCACTGATACATTTTTATATTTGTACACAAAATGTCTTCTTTAAGTTCACATTATTGACTGGTCTTAAATACTGACACTGACATTCTCAGCTGGGTTCAGTGGGGCTATTTTATCTATTTTTAACTTAGATGGTTTTTAATTCTCACTCCTTATTAGGCATGGCTTTGTAGATCCCATGGGGCAAATTTACTACAGAGTGAATTTTCACTTCGGGAAACGTTGCCATACTTCAGCAGACGTTATTTCGCAGCAAATATGCGTATTTATCAAAATGCAAAGTTTCATCTCAACAAATGAACACTGGCATACTTTCACCAGTGAAACTTCATCAGTGGGAACGTTTATAAGCAAATTTTCTCTAGTGTTTCTTTTTTCCTAGCGAAAACTTCATTAACATACTTACGCTTACGTCAATTCGAATATGACGGGTACATACAGATCATATATGTCTTTATTAATGGTAGTTGGTGAAATTGCTGGAAGTGGCTAAAAATGTTCATGGAAGCAAAATAAAGATAAAAGAGATCTTCTATTGTCCTAGACATGAGCTCACCCTAAAACAAATGTGGCACGAGCTTCAAATGGTTAAAAAAAGTGTAAATAACAAATATTTAACCATTACAACTTGTAAACATAATTCCACATTCAAATATTAAAACATGCCAGCATTTTGTATTTTTTAAAGACTTTTTTGGTATACAGGATATGATGTCACCAACATAATAATGTTAAGGATCTAGCTTCATCTTATCAATTCACCAGGTAGAACCAACGGAAAAGACTCAGATTGGAAAGTTCACATTAAATTTGGAGTAACAATCATTTGCTTGAGAGAAAATTCGCCTGGCGAAATAGTGCAAAATTTCTCTAGTGCTGAGCTTTTTCGATACAGAATTGTCTGGTTCGCCTTTTAGTAAAATGCAGATGTCCCTGTGAATTGTCATTTTGGTGAATTTTCTCTAAAAAAAACCCCACTTTGCCCTTTAGTGAATATGCCCCATGTGTTCTGATGTGGATTCAAATAGGAGTTTCATTTACCTCATGCTGTAAATTCCATTTCTTTCTAGCATATAGATTCAAGTTATTTCTATCCCAAGTATAGTGTTGGTTCCTGTACTGCTATATCAAGGGGCACATTTACAAAGCTCGAGTGAAGGATTCGAATTAAAATAACTTCGAATTTCGAAGTGTTTTTTTGGCTACTTCGACCATCGAATGGGCTACTTCGACCTTCAACTACGACTTCGACTACGATTGGAACGATTCGAACTAAAAATCGTTCGACTATTCGACCATTCGATATTCGAAGTCGAACGATTTTAGTTCCTGGTCGAATATCGAGGGTTAATTAACCCTCGATATTCGACCCTTAGTAAATCTGCCCCCAAATGTATAACAGTTGTGAGGGGGAATTCATGTAGTCTTATAGGTGATGGTTAATTTGGATTGGCTATGTTACAGATCCTACTTTTCGTCTTGAGGTGAGCGAAATTCCCATTTTTAGGTTTTCTGGGGTTAGATTTTTCCTGAGACCCATAAATATGTATCAAACTATTTAGAAGAAGAATGCCATTGAATGCAAAATTGACTGGCACTGAGATGCTTAAACATGCAACATATGAAAATGAATCATGTCACACCATTTAGGAGACGTGGGAAACAAGAACTTGCAATTATCAAGCTTGAGGCAAAATGGATTGATACTTTGGGCACTGGGTACCTACATAATAAATTACCATTGGATGCTTTTATATGTATACTGTATTTGTTAGTCGCTGTTAGAGACTGTATTGGTTATGATGGACAGTGTTGCTCTTAGAGGCCTTTAAAACACAATATGTATTTTATTTGTTTAGTGGATATATATTGTAAGATTGTGTGATAATGTATAGTTTTTCACAGCTGTGGGTTTTCTCTGTATATCAATATATGTTTTTGTACAATCAGTTAATAGGATCAGTATTATCTGTTTGGCTATAACTCACATTTGTATGAATAAAGTGTATATAAGACTAAGGGGCAGATTCATTAAGCGCCGAATTTGCCCTTGCGTCCTCTTTGCTCTCATCGCAACACTTCGCCAGGCGTAGATTCGCCAGGACAACGCTAAAAATCCGAATTTGCGTCCTGGGCGCCGAATGCTGGCGAAGTAGCACTAGCGTTACTGCAGCAAGGAAGCTAGCATTGGCTAATTTGCATACGGCAGGAAGTTAAAGTTGAATGGACATATATGTTGCAGCCAATACATTACACTACACAAGGGAAACCTTAATAAAATAAAATAGCGTTGTTATATTGTTCTACACATGAGCTCAGTGTATAGTTTATGTGCCATATGTTAGGAAATGTAGGGGGGAAGCCGGGTACCGAAGAAAAAATTTACAATCTTTTGCAGCCGATCACCCTGAAAAATGAAAAGTTGCCAGCGTTTTTTTGGGACTCATTCATTCAACTATTTTTTGATGAAGTCCTATCTACTCTATTGCACTTCGCCTGGTCTTAGGTGGCGAAGGCAAGTCTGGCGCAAGAGGTAACGTTCAGTAAAATCCGCATCCTAGTGAATTTGCGTAGTTACGTCCCTTCTCCAGAGTGCAACTTCACCAGGTGTAAGGGAGCGAATTACTGCTAGAGTCTATCTCCTTCGCAAGGGAAGTTATGCCTGCACTCGTTAGTAAATCGGTGAAGTAATGAAACAACGCGACGCTGGTGAAATTTCGCTAATGTTAGTTACTTCGCCCTTTAGTAATCCTGCCCATTAGTATTTGTTTTTCAACTATTTTATACTATGGAACAACTGGTGAACTTTTATAATAGACATTTGAGTCCAAGTGGATGGATTACAGTGCCCTATGTTGCATGTTACATTAACATCACATGGGCAATATCAGGTATATTCATTTTCATCAGTTACGGATTGATGTATGCTACTTTCATTCACAGTGATATATGAGCCAATAACACTAGCCAGGTGCATTTGCAGTGGTCTGTTAACCAGGCTTTCCACAATTGTCCTTTGTAGGAATCGGTTACTAATGGGCTAAATGCCAGAGGGGATGCTATAAGTAGGGTTGCCACCTTTTCCAGAAAAAAATACCGGCCTTCCTCTATATTTATCTTTTTTCCCTATTAATAACATTGGGAATCAGCCATCATTTTTACCGGCCAGGCCGGTAAAATACCGGCCAGGTGGCAACCCTAGCTATAAGGTGCCAAAGAAAGTCAGTATTTAGTGGGCTGGTGGGGGCTGTTTGAGCCTCTATGTGGGCTGATTGGGTCTCTGTGTACTGTACCTGAAATGCCAGGGCCTATTTTAATTCTCAGTCCAGACCTGAGAGGTGCTTACTGCTAAGTCTAGCCCTAAGGCAGCACTGGTTTTGGTGGCACCCATAATTAGACACATATCACTCATAAACATATGGAAAACTGTTGAAGCCATCCGTCTCTTTCTAGGTCTGCTTGACATGGGGTGGTAGGTATTATGGTATATATAGCTCCATACAAGCAACAGGGACTTTCTATGGACATGGTGCACTCAGCATGAAGTGTCCACTACCAAGTGCACACCAGCTTAGGACCAGTTTGAAAGATGGGTGGTACTAAGGGTGATTCTTATTATGACAGTCAGAATGTGTTCCACTAGTAAACAAGTTTATCCCTTGTGATTGTGGCTTACGTTTGTGTTATCTTAATGGTGTTTTCTAGCCTAGGATTGGAGGTCATGTGTCAATGCAGCTTATTACAATATATGTTGTAGTCAGGCCCGGACTAGCAATTTGTGGGTTCTGGCAAATGCCAGAGGGGCTGCTGTAAGTTGCCATAGACAGGAACTATTTATTGGGCTGGTGAGGTGCTGTTTGGGCCTCTGTGTAGCTGAAATCTCAGTCAAGACTTGGTTGTAGTAGTACATTTCTTTGTGTATCATATATAGTATTTTCTACATTAGTAAGATCTTTTGAATGTTTTTTTTAAATTTGTATTTGCAATATATAACTTCACTGTAATCAAACATCAGCACACTATTTGTGTTAATCCCTTGTAGGATTAATAGGCTTTATATTAATATTTGTTTAAATCCCATTGAGTCCTGTATTTGTTCAGTGATGCTCAGGGATACAATGAAAGGTTGAACTTTATGGACAGTCTTTTTTGCAATTTATCTAATATGCTTGGTATGTCCTTTAGTACACTTACAAACAACAAGGCTTATGTGAACAGAAAAACAGACAATTATTGTTAAACTGCCCATACATAGAATATGCCCATGGTATTTAAAGGAATTTAGATCCAGTGGGCAGTGGCTCTTAACATTGTTAACCTGTATATAAACTGTTTTGGTGTAAAAATGGTGTTACCTGATATATATCTAAGGGGTGACGTGTAGCTATTCAATATAGATCCTTTAATAAGCCTTGCTCAACAGAATAACAATTTCTCTCCAGGTATGATACATATGAAAATCAATGATTTATGTGTTTATAATTTATTATTCATATCAGTAAAAGTACACTCTCAGATATGAAAGGATCACAGTGCAGACAAGGTGCTGCATGAGCAGCCTTGACTCGTTTTATGATGCATTGCAACCAGAGACCTTGATAAATAGTTCCTGTATCATCTGGTGATCCCCTTGGGCAAGGTCTCTTCTGATTTCATGCCAATACCAGAAATGATTGCAAGATGTGTCAAGGAAAACATCTGTACAGACTTAATGAAAATGAGTGACTTTTACAGGAGGTTGTTTATGCAGAGCATTCCAGTTACTTGGAAAGTTATTTTTCAGGCATTTTGACATTGTAACTACCAAGCAGCAGCAGTTATGCCTGCTGTGTTAAAGTTATTGAAATCTGCAAGAAAATAGTTACATTAAACATAATTGTATCTGATTTTCAGATAATATATATTTTAAAAAAGATTATAGGCTTGGGTAAAAATGTAGAATGCGTTCATCCTGATTGTTTAACAGTCCTTGTTCCTGAGTATGTTCTTCATACTTATGTTGTATATTTACTGTAAGGGGCAAATTCATCAAGGGTCGAATATCGAGGGTTAATTAATCCTCGATATTCGACTGGGGAATGAAAATCCTTCGACTTCGAATATCGAAGTCGAAGGATTTTGCGCAAATACTTCGATCGAACGATCAAAGGAATAATCGTTCGATCGAACGATTAAATCCTTCAAATCGAACGATTCGAAGGATTTTAATCCAACGATCGAAGGATTATCCTTCGACCAAAAAAAATTAGGCAAGCCTATGGGGACCTTCCCCATAGGCTAACATTGAGCTCGGTAGCTTTTAGGTGGCGAACTAGGGGGGTCGAAGTTTTTTCTTAAAGAGACAGTACTTCGACTATTGAATGGTCGAATAGTCGAACGATTTTTAGTTCGAATCCTTCGATTCGAAGTCATAGTCGAAGGTCGAAGTAGCCCATTGGATGGTCGAAGTAGCCAAAATTCAAAGTTTTTTTTCTTATATTCCTTCACTCGAACTTAATGAATGGGCCCCTTAGTGATCTCAAACAAATCAGAGATTTTGGTAAAATTAATTCCCTCCAAAACTAAATGTTTCATTGCTAGCTTAAAGATTAGAATGACAATCATGATTTGTGTGTATGTGTGTCACATTCATAGTCGTGAACCTCATCCCAGAGCCAAATTTTTCTGTATACACACAAATGTAGGGGGCTGCAATAAGTGATGGATGCCTTGTGTGAGAAATAAGCAATCAGCTATCTGTTCAGTGATAGAAACATTCACTAAAATATCTACTATCATAATTAAAGGTATTGTCAGAGTAGGAAAGGTTGTACTTTGTGGCTTTAAAGGTATTGTGGCATTGGTGAGTATGTGTGGTGTAATATATCTGCTGTGAATTGATGGAGAGAGGAAGGCTGCAGGAAAACAGTGAAAATCCACCATTATGTAAAATGAAGTTCATAAAAATGGTTATATATATATTTACTAATATACGCATTGGTGCCACCAATTGGTTGCGTACATTAAAATATCTTTTCTTCCAAGTCATAATAAGGAGAAAGTACTTCGCTGATTAAGCATCATGTTTGTACTGTGAACAATAAAGCATTCTGTCCGGCATTGTATTTGAGAGCATACGATTGCTATCATAAGGGCTTGATTGAATCAATACAGGCAGAACAATGTTTATTTCTATGCAGTCCATGCAGCCATTGCTTTCACACAAGGCCCAAACACATCAATAATTAATCATGTAGCCCTCTCTCAATCACACAAGAAAAGGTCAGTGTCACACATTAACAAAACAACTATATACATGACTTGAAACATGCACCAGTACAAATGTCATCCTTGCTGACATTATATAGTTAGCAAGGTGTGCAATGATAGTATGACCTCCATATTTTAACCGGTGCTACTATTTATCCAGAATTTATAATGGAAATATTTGTATTTGTAAGCACCAGATATCGACTAAAAATAGTTACAGGTTAATATTAAATCCAGAGATTACTGATGACTAATGACCTTGCTAAAGTTTTTGCATACACACACACATACACACACAAGTGAACTAAAGACAATTCTTTTTCCAACCAGGGAATGACCTGGTGAGAACTGGATCCTAATTTATAGTCCTTTGTGGGTCCAGTTGGGTAGACTCACGCAGGACTCAGATCTGCTGACCTTCAAACTGACAGACCCTCCGTCCTGATATGCTTCCTTCTCCAGATCCACTGGCCTACCCACAATGGGTTAGCATACTTACTGAGCTAGGAACGGCAAAACCAGGGTAGTTGCAGACTGTCCGCATGATCAGGGAATATGAGAGTTTCTGCCTGAAACCCAACCACTTTGTGGTGATTATTTTGTGGGTACCCGACTCCAATAAAAGTATTGTCATACCCCTCTATATTAATATTTTTGAACCATAAACATTTGGATATGCAGGTGTTTAATTAAAAGCCATGGATCCATAATCAAGAACCAGATAGGGACTTTAGGAAACAATAAATACTTAAAATACTTAAATACTTAAATCTGAGTGTAGATGGATACAAAGAAGGCCAGCCACAACAAATCAAAATATGACTAGAGTTTTGGTCTGCTCAAGAAGAAAAAATTAGACAGGGAGCATATTTGCTTATTCAGGAAAAGTAGTTAGTGAATTCACAGGGCATATAACCTAACGCCCTAACCCTCATCATAAAGTATGAATAAAGTTTGATTAAAATGAAGAGAAAATATAAAAAACAGGCGTGCAGCAAAATTGCTTTATCATATCAGAAACATGTTATGGGATGCAAAGCTGCCTACCTCTTTATTCTTTAAAGGGGATGTATGGTCAAAAATTATAATCCCCCTTTGCCTTTCGGGAATGAAAAGAAGCATTTTTCAAATTGCAAATAATTATTTTTTATGAACCAGTTTTGAGTTTCGTTTTAGATTTAGTTGAGCATAATCAATTCCCCCACATACCTGCTCTTTTCAGCAGCGCACAAAACCTGAGGCCCGTGGCCGTCTCTTCTGCTTGGCCCACCTGCCTACCAATGAAAAACGAGTAGACAGTCAAGCAATGGTGGTAGTGATGGGTAAAAGGTTTGCCATGTAAGTTATCACATATATTTTTTACTCCCCAACTAAAAGTTTGGAAGCTGCTGTATGTAGTTTAGTGTCAGACTGGCAAGGGATGTTTTTGTAGTTTTTGTAATATTGCCTTTCGATGATTTCTTTGATACAAAGCTGATTAAAACTGTCTGTGATTCAGTTAACCCTAGCGCTGCTGTGAATATTGCATTACTTACAGGACGAGAGTTATCCTTAAAGGAAACCACTCAATTTGCCATTTGTGCTTGCATGTGCTAAACCCACTTTTCTGCTGAACACCACATTTGTCCTATATTATTTTCCTAAAAATAACTTCCTTTCTGTCCTCCCCCACGCATACAAAGAAAACATATTGCTCGTCTGTAAAAATGTGTAAAAGGGAAAATACAGTTGTATAAAGGCTTGTGCATTGATTAAACTGTTTATATAAAAAGCTGTTTTGTTATTGAATATCTTATTATAACAATGCCTCAATGAGCATTTTCAGTTGCCCTTGAGTGCTGATACTCGTGAAGTCCAAGATTGCCATCTTGTGGATAATTTGCACATAAACTCCAGTCTTAACCAATGTTATACTCCTAACCTGCTGTAATAAATTCTCCCTTTTACATTCAAATGTAAGAACAAGAAAACATAATTTGCTTCTAAGTTCAGCTTTTCTAAGCATTAAATTCCCTGCCTTCCCAGAGTTATCACTGAATGCATAGTTATCTTTAAAGGACTTAAAAATTTATTGTGAATAATTTTTACTAAATAAGTATTTTTAAATAATGTTATTTATGGTTTGGGTGCATGCTGCTATATTACTTTATTGAAAAATATCACCACTCATCCAATGACTTCTTCAACTCGATGAATGAAATCTTTATAGCCATAAAAACCTATAGAAAAAACAATGGGAAAAACACAGAGAAAAAAAAATACCTGCCTGCTTAATTAGTTTACAGCAGAGGGATCTGTTTGGTGATTATTTTAGGTGAAATTAAAAGGAAAAAAATCCAGACTGTTTTGAAAGATATAGAATGACTTGAATAAATAGTTTTTATTTTATATGACCAGTAAACAGCATAAATTTGTTTATTATCATACAAGATATACAACATTTTTCCCACACTAGCAATGACAAAGCAAATATATTATTATTAATATTATTATTAACAAAAAAAAAAATGAAACAGGAGACACGGATGTACCATAAAATCCACCATTAAAGAAGTGTTGGGCAGGCAAGTTAATAGGGGCAGATTTATCAAGTAAAAAATACTTCGAAATTCGAATATCGAAGTTGAAGTATTTTTCACCGAATTTGGCCATCGAACAAAGTAAAATCGTTTGAATCGAACGATTCAAACGATTTTAGTGTACGAACGAACGATTTTACTTCGATGTGTAAAGACTTAGAAAATGGTTGTAGAAGGTCCCCATAGGCTAACATAGCACTTCGGCAGGTTTAATTTGGCGAACTATTGAAGTCGCAGTTTTTTTAAAGAGGCAGTACTTTGATTATTGAATGGTCGAATATTCAAACTATTTTTACTTTGAATCGAATTCGAAGTAAATTCAAATTCGTAGTATCCTATTTGATGGTCGGAGTATCCAAAAAATTACTTAGAATTTTGAAATTTTTTTTTACTTCGAAAATTCCCTCTAATTCACTTCGACCCTTGATAAATCTGCCCCTTAATGTTTGAATACATTAAAGGGGTGGCTCACCTATGAGGTAACTTTTGGTATGTTATAGCATGTCCAATTCCTAGCAACTTTGCAAGTGGTCTTTATTACTTGAGTTATTTGCCTTTTCCTCTGACTCTTTACAGCTTTTAAATGGGAGTCAATTACTTTAAAAACAGATGCTCTGTAAGGCTACAAATGTATTGTTATTGCTACTTTTTATTTCTCATCTTAATATTCAGGTCCTCTTCTATTCATATTCCATTCTCATATTGAAATCAATGCATGGTTTTTAGGGTAATTTGGATTTTAGCAACCAGATTGCTGAAATTGCAAACTGGAGAGTTAATAAATAAAAAGCTAACAACTCTAAAAATCCACAAATAATAAAAAATGAAAACCAATTGCAAATTTTCTCAGAATATCAGTCTCTACATCATACTAAAAAGGTGAACAACCCCTTTAGCTGTATTTTGGTGGAAAGGCCGTGCCTCTTAAAAGTTTAGATGCCTTTATGCCCTCACTCAATCAGCAGTTGTGTTCTGCAGGATTCTGGGCTTGAGAATTACTATTGTTTTCATTTTCACATGTAACTGTCATCCAGACCTTAATGAGACCAGTCCATCTGTTTATCTCATGTTTTTCCTGTCACTTTCAATTTTTTACACATGATGTAAAAAATGCAGAAAATCAGTCTTCATAAAGAATGTGTTCGTCTTTAATATTCCCAGCTTACCCCTTCCTGAAAATAGATCTCTGCCCTATTCCAGGTGGTATCAGCCACTTACCTTTTAAATTGTGCTGCATTTTCTGCTGCAAATTGAGGCAGAGGCAGGCTTACTAAAGCAGATTCAGCAGTAAAATGTGCATTGGAGTCTCAAAATAGACATTGCTGCCAAAACCCCATTTAAATAATTTAGCAATGACCTCCACTGTTAATTGGTAATTGTCCCTAGCCCTTTGGTGCAGATTCTGTGCAGTGGAAGAGAGCGGCGTAATGGCACAAGCACAGTTGGAGCAATCTTAACACCTTACTTATAAAGTGTAGCAAACTGTTAGATGTCTGCAAAGGAAGCAGCCATGGACTGGCAATCATTGGATTCTGGCAAATGCCAGGGGCTGCTGTAAGATGCCATAGACAGTCTATTTATTGGCCCTGAGGGGACTGTTTGGGCCTCTGTTTACTTAAAGTGATAATGACACTAAAATGAATGTGAATATGAAGTTACCTATAGGTCATGTTGATCGTTTTTTGCGGAGAGGTTTGTTTTTGTAAGTTATTGTTAGTTGAAGTTGCTAAACCTGACTGTTTTGCCAACCTGGCTGTTCCATCTCAGCCTGTCAGTTAAAGTTTCTAATGCTAATGGACTCCTGCTGCACAAATATGGCAGCTCCGTCATACAGGAACATGGGGCATCAGACAGGTAATGTAAAAGCATCCTGCAAATACTTTATGGCAAAGTTATAAGTTGCTTTCAAAGGCAATATTATGATGGATGTAAAAAAGTTTAATTTCTGGTGTCAATATCTCTTTAAAATACCAGAGCCTATTTTATATCCCAGTTTATACCTGAAAGGAAGTCTCCTACCACCCATTTCCTGGGTTGGCATACCATCATTGTTGCTGTGAAGAACAAGTTTCCAGCCGAATTTAGTTTTAACTTCTCCAAGGAAAGTCAACAGAAACACTCATTGAACATGAGCAAGAAGATAGATAGGATAACTAATCACTTCTCATCCGATCATTAACCCAAGAGACAAAGGGGATTCCATTGTTGCAATGCATACTAGCCATCATATTAAAATATGCACAAATGCTTTAACAATATAGTATATTAAAAAATGACAATGTGATCTTTTTGGAAAAATTTACAGAATCATTGTAGCCTCCTTATAAAATGGTGCAGAATTGTACAATGGATGATGAAATGGAAAGCACCTTGTGATTATATTGCCAAAGATAAATTAGGACCCTGTCTACTCAGGCCATCCCATTACAGGATGCACTAATTCACTGTTTCCCTGACGGTGCCACCTGCCTAATTAAAATCTAGGAGTAAATACCATCTCAGAGACACCAATAAATTACCAGATGTCAATATAGGGGGTAAAGAGCTAATTTTAGTTAGTTTGGGTGTTAGCCTCTTTACCTCTGTATCATACTGATGCTTTATGTGTAAATGTGGGTAGTTAAGAATCTTTTAATATCATTTGCTAAACACAATTATGTTTGGATTACATTTTTCTAGGCTTATCCAACTCTGGAAATAGTGTGAATCCAAAAAATACACCATATAAAACCTGTTGAGGTCATGTAGAAGTTATCTATAAAACGTCTGCTGTGAATACAGCTTTTGGCCTGTGCATATTTCTGTAAGAAAATGTATCAAGAAGAAAGGGAGGATAAAAAATGTGTGGGTAATTATACAGGATCTCATTTTCCTGAAGCTACTGCCTTGGCAACCCACATGTAAACAATGTCGCATCTACCTGCCCAAAAGCTCACAACATAGAACCTTCCACAATGAAAAATTAGCAGAGTAGTTATGCTTGTCAGCCCAAAACCTGAGGGTTGTATTCGTGTTGACTAATTGCCCACGGCGTGTGTTATGTGCTGTATTCGCCACCAGCCCATCCTCTCCATGCATCACTACTGTTGTTTCATCACTTTCCCATCCAATGACGTCAAC
This sequence comes from Xenopus laevis, assembly GCF_017654675.1. Classification (NCBI taxonomy): domain Eukaryota; kingdom Metazoa; phylum Chordata; class Amphibia; order Anura; family Pipidae; genus Xenopus; species Xenopus laevis. The sequence continues at coordinate 78,996,911 of NC_054375.1, read as the reverse complement.
GATGGGTCCAGGTGGACTGAACGGAGTTGGGTTAGGGTTAGTGCAGGTTGTAAATACGTTGACCCACACATCACTGAATCATTGAAGAGAGATGGTAGCAAGGCCAGACATCTCCACCCTCACTACCGATGTTCTGGCGCTTACCTATATACATGCATTCGCCTTGCCCCTCTAGCAACATCAGCGATAGGGCAGGCCAGGTCAGAACCAGATTGGGTTAGGGTCACTGTTATAAAGAGAGGTGGTAGCAGGGTTGGGAGGCATACAATACAAGCAGGTGGCTAAAAGAACCTGGGAAAAATATTGAATGTCAAATTTGAGTATAGTACTCTCATATATTTTTGAGTTATGTCAAAACCATCACAAGCACAAACATTTAATAGGTTTACCTTGGACCTTTACTGGTTCATTCCTTTAGTTGTACATCTCTAAACTCTTAAGTTTATTCTAACCTTCCTGTACAAATGTACCCAAAACTCCACTGCATATAATTTTAATTACAAATACTCCATCTTTACCAGCAGTTTTGTTATTTGGTCTGAGAACTACCCGATGCCTTCTAATACAATAACCTTTTACAGGTATAGAATCTACTATCCTGGGAATTGAGAATTTTCAGATAATGGATCTTACTGATATTTTCAAATGAATAAGTTCAGACTGCTAAAATCATTCAAAAATATTAAATGCAACAGGATTGTTTTGTCACCAGTATAGAGTCATGCAGCTTAGTTAGCATCAAGCATAAGATACATTTTATTAGAGAAAAGGGTATCATTTAAAAATTGTATTTGCTTCAAATAGAGTATATGGGACATGACCTTCCTACAATTCAGAGCTTTCTGGATATCAGGTTTCCAGATAAAGTATCCCATATTTGTAGTGTAATAGCATGCATCAGATAGCTTTTTCCCATTAAATTAGCTACTGCAGGTTTAACCACTTTGTGGCAAGAATCAAAGTAATTATTCTGATGTTTAACCCCAAGACTTTTTATAATTTATCTTCTGTGAATGAGCCTGGTTTTTCTTGATTCTAACACAATGCCCACCATCATGCACTGCAATTTATATTGTCTAATTACAATTTGTTTATCTACTCTATAATAAAGATTTCTTGCACAGCATTACCCACACTGCTAATGACAACTAATCAATGCTTAGATAATGGATGATTAAATTTAAAATTAACATGCTTTCATCTATGAGGTTTTCTATCCGTCTTTGTTGTTAGCTAAGGGTCAGCCTCACTTAGGGGCAGATTTACTTAGCTCGAGTGAAGGATTAGAATAAAAAATACTTCGAATTTCGAAGTGTTTTTTGGGCTACTTCGACCATCAAATGGGCTACTTCGACCTTCGACTACTACTTCGAATTCGAACTAAAAATCGTTCGACTATTCGATAGTCGAAGTACTGTCTCTTTAAGAAAAACTTTGACCCCCTACTTCGGCAGCTAAAAGCTACCGAAGTCAATGTTAGCCTATGGGGAAGGTCCGCATAGGCTTGCCTGAGATTTTTTTGATCGAAGGATATTCCTTCGATCGGTGTATTAAAATCCTTCGAATCGTTCGATTCGAAGGATTTAATCGTTCGATATTCGAAGTCAAACGATTTTAGTTCCTAGTCGAATATCGAGGGTTAATTAACCCTCGATATTCGACTCTTGATGAATCGGCCCCTAAATGTCAGAACAAATTGAATCTTGAACTCCAAACATTCTGCACTCGTCTGTTGAGAAGTACACCTGTCAGTTCAAGATACAGTGGAATCCAGCTCTTGCGTACCTGCATAATACGTTTTCCTGGATATGTTTTTATTTCACAGTGCAGCACATGCAAGTAGTGTTCTTTTGTTCATGGATTTTATGAATATTTTTTGTGGTCTCCTGAAAATTTTTAAAAGGATTCGGTTTTTATTTCTAAATTGCACTGTCTACATTGCAAACAATTCACTCTACCATATACAATGTAATACCCTAACCAGCAAGTGTATTTTTTTTAGTTGTAATATTGGTGTGTAGGCAGCCATCTCAGGTCATTTTGCCTGGTCATGTGCTTTCAGAATGAGCCAGCACTTTAGGATGGAACTGCTTTCTGGCAGGCTGTTGTTTCTCCTACTCAATGTAACTGAATGCATCACAGATTTGGGGACCTAGATTTTACCATTGAGTGCTGTTTTTATATCTACCAGGGAGCGGTTATCTTGTGCTAGTGAGCTTCTTTCTGGTTACTGTACCCTTGTTCTGCTGATGGAGGAAGTGATATCATTCCAACTTGCAGTACAGCAGTAAAGAGTGACTAGAGTTTATTAGAGCACAAGGCTGGCAATTGAAAATATGTCTAGCCCCATGTCAGATTTCAAAATAAATATAAAAATATAATTTTGCTCTTTTAAAAAAACAGATTTCAGTGCAGAATTCTGCTGGAGCAGCACTATTAACTGATGCATTTTGAAAAATAAACAGTTTTTCCATGACAGTATCCCTTTAAACACAGGATTCCACTGTATATAACTAGAAACATTTTTTTCCTGTGGGTGTTTACACAAGTTGTAAGTTTCTCATAGATATTTGTTATCAAGTACAATAATAAATAGTGGCTAGCTTGTGGATCAGATAAGCTGCTCAATTCAGCACAGTGCAACAAACCTCAAATGAAAAGACAAACTCTGCCTCTTTATCTGTCAGCATTTAGGATGGCTGCCAATTAGATCTATCCATATTCAGCTTCATAAATTTATAAATAAAAATTGGTTTGCCAAAACATATTAAGGGTTATGTTTACAGTGGAACCCCGCTTTTACTTTCCCTCGGGGATTGCAAAAAATCTATGTAAAATCCAGGAAGTAGAAAATTTGGCTTGTGTGTGCTGGACCATGAGATAAAGTCAGGAAAATGTATGTTGGAGGTACGTAAATAAAGGATTCTACTGTAACAGGATTTCTATGTTAGGAAACAAAATAATTCAGTAATACCCTTGAGGTCCATAAAATGGTTTTGTATATGTTTGTATGTCTGACAATTATTTCCATGTATTACGGCTATAGAATATTTTTTACCCTTACAGCAAGTGCATTTTTAGATATATTCCACTTAACAGAAATTATCTAAACAAGTATATGCATGGTGATTTGACTCAGAACAGCTTTCTAAACCACTAAAAATGTCCCCAATATCATTAAAATAAAGCAGCAAAGACCACATTGATTATATTTTGCGGCAGCCATTTTGGCTTTCCTCTTGTTGCTTCCTACTGGGGGAAATTCAATGGTGCGTACATGTGCTGTAGCTCCTCCTTCGGACACTGTACACTCTGCGGCCGCCTGCTCTCTGTTACTATGTTGTTTTCAAGAATAAATGCAAACGGTAAGTGGAAAGTGTCTTCCAATAGTAGCATCACCAAGGAAATCAGATGCTAGTACAAGTATTCTTATATATGCCGCAAAAACAGTCCTGCAGAGTCAACGATGACCTGTGGGCCTACCATGTGATTAATGTGTCATTGCTGAATTAAAAGAACAAAACCAGTGGAGGGCCATAGCCAAGATTATAGTTTAAATTATGCGTACATACTCTTGCTCAAGGCAAAACAGTGGATTCACAAATAGGAAATATGTCATCACTCATATATAAAGGAGCAGCAGCATAATAAAATCTTGTGATGACAGGACAGATATAGCAGTGCTGTAAGTTAGATTAAGCAAGTTTGTGATGACCTTTCTGATTGTGTTATCATATTCTACCTTTCCTTGTCCATGAAATCATCAGCTTCCAAAATGCAACAGTTCATCATCAAAATCTTGACTTTTTATTTTCATATAAAAATGCAGCTCCTGAAAACCACCATACATATATGTATATCTCTAACAATGCTTCTTGTCTTAAAAATAAAAAAAATTGTACTAAGTCTATATACATCACATGTACCATACAAAATGTATCCAAAGTTTCTATTGCTACCAAGCTTTCTCTTAACTATAACTGGTTACATAAACTGCCTGTCCTAGGGAGACTAAAAAAACAAAAAAAAAAAATTTAATACAGAAAAGCAGTTACATATTCATTAACACAATTTGATGCATATTCTTTCATAAGCAGGTTGCCATATGTATGTGCCTTTAATAAAACACGCATTAATAGAATTTTTCAAAATTAAATTCTCAATTTAAACAAATTAATATTTTTCAACTCAGGCACATTTATAATTACATTTATTTTTTTGTATACATAAAAAAAATAAAATCTTTGGGGGAAAAGGCAGTGGGATATTGAAGAGGAAAATGTGCTGAAAACTTTTCTCCAGAACATTTAAAAAAGATAAATGCAGTAAATTAAAAAAAATATATATAAAATTCAATCATATGCTAAAAAGAAATTAAAACTTTGGGTTTTGAGTGCAACTGTAAGCAGTTTTGAAAGTAAAAACACACACCATGAACCACCGTGGAATACTATGCTTTCCTAGTTATTTAAGAAGAACACTGTAGAAAAATATAGAAAGTATGTTCCTAGATGGTAATTTACACTCCAATTTATGCCATTAACAGTGTTAAAACTTAAAATACTGTATAACTCATAACTGATCAGATACAATACTTTAATACTAGTGGATTCTTCCAATGTTCTGTGTAAATAAAATTATTTTTTGATACACTGAAATCTTTTGCAAGGACTTTATATAATTAAAAAATATTCCTTTAGGTACAGTAGTCAAAATACGGGAATGGACACACCAGGTAGCAATACATGTTATTTAAATAGATTTTTTTTTTTTTAACATAACTTTTTTTTCAATCTAGTTGACAAATACAAAACACTTTTTATGTAGTAAAGTGGTGCTAAGGCTCAACCATTTGTTGTCATTAAAAAAAAAAAAAAAAAAGTTTAAAAAATTTGCCAAACAAAATTTCTTTCAACAGACAAAAAGCCAAGAGGAAGCAGGAACTACCTCAGGTCAGAATAAGTTAAGTTTCCCAATATACATATATGTACACAGTATGAACACTATAAACATAATTTTCAACAACTTTAGTGGAAGCTACTCCAATCTATATGAATTAGATAAAATCAGCAGAACGGCAGCATGAGTTTTCATGCTCCATTACAGAACATCTTTACCCATCCAATGATTAGGAATTGTATCTTCAATACATTCTTTCTGAGAAAAGAGGATCTAAGTAAAGCTTAAGAGTACGTGAGGCATGTTGTGTCTTTGTAGCACCTTCTTTAATCAATATCACTGAAGTCACTAACGGATTCTCCTTGAACTCTATTTAAATGATTTAATGCTCGATCGTACGCAACCCTAACAGCCTTTCGAATGCTTGAATTACGTCCTTCCATCATTTTCAGCTTGTCAATTGTTTCATCAACACCTAAAGGAACCATTTTGGATTTTGGAAGCCACTGCCTGTAAAGTAAACAGATTATATTGTAGTTTAAAGTTTGTTTGTTTTTGACATACTAACCCCATTCCAATTATTTTGGACATTTGAGGGAAAGTAACATTTCTACGCTTCAAAAATTGATGTACAACAATATTGGCTGAAGCAAAAACAATATTATACGGCAGTATAGGACTTTTTTTTTTTATGGCAAAGCAGTGCTGTCCAAGATTTTCAATGCTGCTACATGCTATTTCAAATATTTGGGCCGGTATTATTGTAAGTGTTGCAAAGATGTCAGTGAAGATCCTGGGTATATATGTGGGCCATAACAATATGTTTGACAGCCTCATTTGGTCCATAGGCCTTGAGTTGGACAACCCTAAGCATGATCATGTGGGACTATCCATGCTTACATAGTTATTATGGTACCTCTCTTCAAAGGTTATTAGAATACAAAAGGGATTGCCCCTGCTGCAGCTATACTTACTAAAACCTTTAAGTTTTGCTAACCATACATTCATGATATCAAACCATGTTCCTTTGTCACTAGGCCATTTCTGCTTTCCTTGTAAAAGGATTACAATTCTACAAGAGTAGTTTAAAGAATAAAGAAACAAACATAAGTGGATGTAAAATTGATGAGGGGGTATTCTAAGCACTCATGCAATGCAAATTCTTTATTTTCTTTCTTTCAATTCGAAGATATTAAGGGATACATGTACTGTTAATATGAATGAATTTTGTTACAACAGCTCCACCTGCTGGTCATTTTCCCACCAGTCTGACCAGCAAGTAATCAAAGGAAGTTGTTGGGAGAAAGAAAGAGGTTGCTGTGACGTTCTTCTGCTTAGTAATGTGTTATGTCTACCACCACTTCACTTTACTGCAATGGTGGTGCTGGTCCCCCGTCAACCCCGGCCAGGTCCCTCCGCAACAGCAGTAAATTCACAGGTCTGCACACACTCTATATATCTGCAGTCGGGGATGCAGCCCAGCTTTTTATTAATGTTTCACCACAGTGATCAACGTTTTGGGGGGTTTAACCTCCCTTCATCAGGGGAGGTTAAACCCCCCCGAAACTTTGATCATTGTGGGCTGTGTCTCTGACTGCAGATATTTAGAGTGCATGCGGACCCGTGAATTTACTACTGTTCTTCTGCTTAGGAAAGATGTGAGAAAAGTTATCCGAGGTTTCTCATTTTTTTTTCAGAAGCAGGAGAACATCCTCTTTTTTTTCTCCTGACAACTTCCTTGACTACATGGTGGTCAGACTGGTGGGAAAATGACCAGCAGAAGGCGCTGTTGTAACAAAAAAAGTTAAAAAGGTACATTGCAGGCACAATCTTGGAACAATGGCACCTTACACAAGGCTGGAACTACAAGCGGACAATGCAACTATTTGCCACCTTGGCAAGATCACCCCAACTAAAGGTGGCCATACACGGGCCGATAAAAGCTGCCGACAGACCGTGTCGGCAGCTTATTGGCCTGTGTATGGGGCCCCCCGACAGGCTTCACCGATCGAGATCTGGCCGAAAGTCGGCCAGATCTCGATCGGATGGGACAAAAAATCCCGTCGGATCGCGGCCGCATCTATTCGTTGATGCGGTCCCGCAATCCGACCGCCCATTGGGCCCACGATCGGATCAGCCCGATATTGCCCACCTCAAGGTAGGCATATCGGGGAGAGATCCGCTCGTTTGACAACATCGCCAAACGAGCGGATCTCTCAGTGTATGGCCACCTTTAGGTAAGATATTAACATTTTCCCAATGACATGCCTGTCAATGAAGTATATTTAAGCTAGTTTAAGTTCGTTGAGGGGATGTAAAATCTAGAGTCAAGGCCAAAACACTGTTCCAAACACTTCACTAATAACAAAAACAATTGTAAAAGCATGTAAAATTCAATTGGCATGTTTTTTTTTTTTTAGAGGATTAATACTGTTAGTTAATGAGGAAAAAAAACAGTAATTTTAGAAATGTTCATACAGAGTTAAAAAAGAAAATCTTACCAACTTCTTTTATTGTCAAAAAACAACACTAAAAATAATTTTTCTTCAGCCCTGGTTTGCATCTGGTCTCCAGTTTTTAGAACATCCATGGGAGGTACAGGAATTGCAACACCATTGTGGTGGCAACCAACTCGAGGCATCTTAGGGTCAATTATCTGGAAAACATTTGTAAATTCTTTAATAATTATTGTAGAAAATAAAATTATTTCTAACAATGGCAATTCAATTTTTAACACTTGCTTGAATTCACAATGGAGGTGGGTTGAAAGAGTTCTACCCTGCTTAATAAAAAGAAAAGCACTACTGTTGTAACTTACCAAAGCTGGATAGGAAGGATATCCACTGCATTTAGCCCAAACCACTTTTAAAGGTTCAAGAAACGCAGCTGTACTTGCAGCGACCCACATATTCGTCTCCCCAACTTCTAGTAAAAAAAAATATATATACACATATAATCATAATCTCAGAGCTCCTTTAACACTAATTAAGTTAAATGTCTTAAAGTTAAAGTTTACTCATGAAAACTGCATGTGTCTCTAAAGATATCACACATAAAATAGCACATATTTGAAACACTTTCATATAAAGCCATTTTTATTAAGAGTTTAGTACCTCTGGTTTGTATGAGGCACCGTGCCCAAACACAAATCAAGCATACCATGATAGGTTACATCAGCCAATGAATGGACAGATCTGAGCCCTTTATACTCACATATCTTAGAACATGCAGTCAGGTGATCACAGAGTGAATGCACAGAACATCTCAAAAGGATGGCTCAAGTTACAGTATACATTTTTCGTTTTTGTTGAGAACATATAGCTCTCCCAGAATTAATGGTCCTTTAGACTTAGTAATTTTCCAGACAATATGTAAAAGTGTTTTCATATCTGTATATTATATATGTACAGCATTTCTAAAAATAATAAATAAATAAAATGCAAATTTGCTTTTTTTTTCTTTTAAGTACATTCTATGATTATGATAAATATTTGATTGTGCTTTCTGGAAAATACTGATTACGTCTCAAATTGATTTAGGTCAGGGATGCCACTGTTATGATCCCATACAGGGAACAACAAGAGGGGAACACGGAGCTCAGAAAAAAATATCATACAGTATAATCAATTTTCATTGTACTAGAAAAAAGTTAATTCAGCCTTAGACAAAAAAATAAATTTTAATTATAAAATAACATACCAGCTGCAATTCTTGCTGCTCTAGCGTAGTTTCCATTTTCTATACAAGATATTAATTCACTTCTGTCTTCTATCGTATGACGTCGTATAAGGGCTGGTTTACCTTTCCCACATTTTGGCAAGCCAAAGCTGAATGATACAACAAACTGCAGTTAGAAGTGTTAACAGATAAACAAATCTTGGTAGTGGTAATAGTAAGAGGTGATATCTGGGTAGAGGAACCTGAAGAAAAAACACTCCTAGCAATACCTTAAATGCTGAAGATTCCCACATTGCTGTGCCTACACTCCTATAAACATGGTAATTTATTCAAAATGTATAAACAAGCTCCCTTTCCTAAGTTGCAGCTGTTGAGATAAGATATAAGATGCAGCTCATTATCTGCGACTGGTACATTGTTTTACTATTTACTCCATTGCAAACAGTGTCTACAGAGAAGCAGGAAATGAGACAGTCAGAAGGTTAAAGTGGTTTAACTTCTTCTAGAGGATCCCCTGAGGGGTCACATGACCTAAATCATGTAGGGAGCTGCTAGAAAGACCCCCCCCCCCAGGTAGCAGGAATAAGCTGGCCTTTACCACGCTTATATCACTAAAAAGCCAAATAGTTACGGTCACAAAGCTGCATACGAAAAACACGCCTTGTTTGGCACCATAACCAGCATCATAAACAGAAGGCTATATAGGGCATCACTAGGATTCAATTACTAGTACCTGGAATTGCACAAGATACTGTTGTTAGAGGAGATGCTTGACTCTGATGCACATCTTCTGCGAGGTTCCAGTTTTCTTCCTGGAGTTATAGTAAATTCTTTTTCCTTGTCTCCTTCTCCATAACCATTTGAGAGACCTGCAACATAGAGACATGTGTTTACAGGAACATAACTGAATTAATCAAATGGCAATGCATTTCACACTGTTAATAGGTAATACAGGTATGAGACTGGTTATCCAGAATGTTCGGAACCTGGGATTTTCCGGATATTTTCGGTAATTTGGATCTTCACAGCTTAAGTCTACTAAAAAATCATGTAAACTAGGGATACACCGAATCCAGGATTCGGCTGAATCCTTCAGCCTAACCGAATCCAAATTTGCATATGCAAATTAGGGGTGGGGATGGAAATTGCAGGACTTTTTGTCAGAAAACAAGGAAGTAAAAAATGGTTTCCCCTTCCCACCCCTAATTTGCATATGCAAATTAGGGTTCCAATTCGGTTCAGTGTTCGGCCGAATCTTTAGCAAAGGATTCGGGGGTTCAGCCGAATCCAAAATAGTGGATTCGGTGCATCCCTAATGTAAACATTAAGTAACCCAAAAGTCTGATTTTGCTTCAAATAAGGATTACAGAGGAAAAAGTAAATCATATTTAAAAATTTTGATTATTCGTATAAAATGAAGTCTATGGGAGATAGCCTCTCCGTAATTCGGAGATTTCTGGATAATGGATCCCATGCCTGTATAAGCAATTTTTAGACGGGTGGGAAAAAACCACATCAATAAATATGCACTTCAATAGCCTGCATCCCACCTCATCGGCCACAATAGAAAATTCTTTACAGAATTGAGGTGGGGGGGGGCAGAGTGTCTTACAAAAAAACTGTAATAATGTACCTTCATGAAAAATGTTTAGTATACTTTGAGTAAACCAGATTTGACACATGGCATACTTCTTCAAAAGGACAAGTTAAGGGTTAATCACGGATATTCTAGTGAGCATGGCAACACTCCCCCCATCTTCTTTCAGCTCTTGGAATCTTTGCTCTGCCCTAGGCTGTGTGCATGCACAGTTGAATAAAAAGGTGTTTTTTTTTTGCCCGCTACAATTTTACTCTATTGTGCAAGTGCATAGCCCAGGTCAGCCACATTATATCTCTGGGCAAGGAGCATTTTTCAGCAAATTTATAAATAGTCAAGCCTTGTTTATGTTAAACTAAGAATTGGCCTCTCATTGGTAATGCTTGTGAGGGTCCTAATTGGTGAAAGAAAAGGAAACGGGTTCGAACTGCTATAAAAGGAGGTACATTTGTCCAAACTAGATCAGAAGCACACTCAGCACTGCTCTCATGTTCTCTCAATTTCACCACATATTTCATACAAAAAAACTTTTGAAAATAAACATTTGGTAATTATCTAGAAATGTAGATATTTAAATATAAAAATACCTGTACATATTTAGGGGCCTAAAGCAAGACTACTTAGTATGTGTATTTAGTTTTGCGCACACATATCCTGTACCTAGCTTCCCCTCAAAATAGCAAATGGTAGTACAGGTACCAAAAGAGGTAATCAGAGAGAGAAGACACCACACAAGCAGATTCCTAGATAAAGACCTTCTTCTGCTATTTTTCCTATAACAATTAGAATTAAAAATACAAAAACACAAAGAAGCAATTAAAACAAACTTACAAAAATACTCCTTTGAGTATTTTAATTATCTCCAGAGCAGTGATCCCCAATCAGTGGCTCTGAGCACAAGTTGGATGTTACTCTCAGTGGCCTCAAAGCAAGTGCTTATTTTTGAGTTCCTGGCTTGGAGGCAAGTTTTGGTTGCATAAAAACCAGGTGTACAGCCAAACAGAGCCACAGCACTTATTTTGCTCCATCAGCCTAGTGGTTAACTCCTGTAATTGCCCCCAATTCTTTACTTAACTCTCCTTGCAGAGTCATCCCAGTGGAGCTCACGGACGCCATCTTCCGGCCCTTCGGTATTCTTTGGGTCTTCTTCCTTACCATCAGCAATTTCCGGCCCTTTCGGCAAATGTGCAGTTGTCACGTATTGAAAGACTGCTCCAACTGCACATGCACCGATAGGCCGCTCACTTCACGAAGAAGACCGAAGATTGCACCCCTGAGCTCCGCTATGCTGACTCTGCAAGGAGAGTTATGTAAATAATTGGTGGCAATTGCAGGAGTTAACTCCTAGGCTGGGGGGAGAACTATGTAGGGTAGGGGATAGTGATTTTTAATAGCAGGGTGTTTAATTCTCCTTTAAGTAAACAGTCACACTTTGGATGCTACTATACAGCTACTGGTATTTACAGCAGTATAGTATCCATGCTCTTTTCTTACAACAACTATATATCTACACAGTATGCAGGTGTAAAATTACCTACACAGGTTGCCACTGCCTGTGTGTGCAGTACCTATCATGAATGGCATACACTTGTCATTGTGCAGATGGGGTTCATTTCACTTTCTGCTTGATATTAGCCCTACATGCTCAATGATGTTCTGTCACTTACAGTACACATGGGACAGTAGAGGGCCAAATCTGTGTCTTCTCTGCTGGCAGTGTGACATAGCCCCCAAAAAGCCTGATACCAAATTGGGAGCCTGCATTCTACTAGCTGCTCTGGGGATTATTTTTAACTATTCTGGAACAAGGAGCCCAAATGATGAAAGCAAAGAAATAAAATGGATAAAGACTTGCAGATTTTACAGACTTTGCCTATTTATTAAACAATCTTCAACAGAAACATTTCATTCCAATACAACTGATGACATTTTTTGCACTTGAGTTCACCAGCTCCAGCCTAGAAAACCCCATTATTTCCTATGGTGGGAGAAGGACCTCTTCTGTAAAACGAGAGAACAAATCATTGATATTTTACTACCCACCGGTAATTGTCAGTCATTAAAATTTTATTTATATAATAAGATTTCACTATTTAACAAGTAAATTCCCATTATGACTTCAACTACTCAAATTGCACTAACCTTTAATGGCATGACCCATTTAAGTAACCTGGAAGGATGTAGCTGGTAAGTATAAATTCCCACTGTAAAATAGGCTATTTGTTTTCACTGGAGGATTGTGGTTTTTTACAAAGAATTTTCAAGGATAAGTGCACCATGGTCTTATTACTCTGTCACACTGTTTGCTGTGGGACAATTTTAAATGGACTACAGCCTTAGAATGGCAATAGGCACTGTAGGACTTGCATATAATGAAGGACCTTTCTATGGCATGTGCCATAATTATTTTTAAAGGCAAACTGTGCAATTGCAATCTTTCTTCTTCAAATAATGGCTTTTAATCATTTCTAGCAACAGGTCAACTTCAAAGTGTGGGTTAGACCAATTGCTTGCACAAGGGTGCTTTTAGCAGCTGCTCAACACCACAGCGTGAGTTAGACCAAGCACTGGCGATTTCTTTCTGAGTTTTGTTTTTGTGCTAACAACTATTACATTGAAAATTTATACAAAGCTTAATTTTTTTCCCTCACACAGCATGATTTTTAGCCCTTCATTCTATGAGTGCTAATGGCTGAACCTTAGAAAGAAAACCTGTGGGACAACATGCAAAAAGCAGGGTGCTAAATATGGCCAACAGTACATTATATTCTCATTACTTTAAAACACACATTTTCTTGTGTTACTGTTCCTTTAAGTTGTAGGTTCCTCTCATGCTTTGCCACATGATTTTCACAAAAGAAAAAGTGAATAACCAATTTGGGATAAACTATGGAACACATCCTATCTATAGAATATATGGCTTGCTATGTGTGGATTTGCTGTGACACCTATAAATCAAATCGCTCAATCACAAGCACTCATCTACAGATTCAAGGAATCTAAAACATATATTACTTACCAAGCTCCTTAGAATCTGGAGCAATTAATGTTCAATATATTTCTTCTTTGAAAAGGACATATGTAGTATAGAGATTTGTATCTTTTACCAATACATATTCAAGCAGAAACACTCACCTTGGGGTTCAGATGTTGCTGTACTAAGAATAAGAATTTTCACTAAGGGCACATACCTATTACTATTCCCAAGAGTGGAAGATACAAGGCTCTGGTCAAAATGAGCTATCTTCATCCCCATAGATACATAGACATAGGGGGCAAATATTTTACCTACTGACTGCAGGGACATACAAACAGCAGGCAGTCAAATCCAAAGTTATGCTAATTCTAGAAAGTGAATACTTACTAAACATTCACAGAACGATTAATAGTCATGAGGACATCATGGAATGAGCACATTTTTATTAGGTTAGTAAATATATTTAAATATCCTTGTTTTCACAAATATGGAGAAAAGCTTTTTACCTGTATCCACTCGCTTCACTGGGGATTCTCCATCAACATCGGAATCTCCACAGGTGCTCCTTGATCTTTTTCTTGGTTGCAGGAGTGTCTCCAACCTTGGAAGGACTACAGACAAAAAGGTTTTGGTCCCTAGCTGTGGAGAAGTTGGCTGGGTTTCAGTGTTCTTTGAAGGCTTTTGGGGGCTTACACTTTTTGATTTGTGGAAGAGAATAGATGTACGTCTGTTTACATCAGCTGATGATTCCGCTACTTCAGAATCTGTCGACTCATTGAGATTACTGTCCTTAAGTAAATTTTCTGGAGTATGTCCATTTATCATTTCATTTTGAATAGTAGTGCTATGCAATTCATTACCAAATGTGACTCTTTTGTAAAGCTTACTCTGCTCTGGATTGAGTTCTATAGGTTTGAGGGTTGGTGGTTCTGAATTAGTCTCCGAGTTTGAAGGTAGAGGTAATGCATCAGATGGTTCAAGTTTAGGGGGAGATTTATCTCCTGAAAAAATTATAAATAAAGTGCAGTTTTTGAAAACTGTATTATAAAGTTATCTATCAAACATAACGCTAGGTGTGTAATATGTATTTCTGCCTTAAACACAGTAAAAACACATAGGTATGTGAATGAACTAAAGTTATGATACAAGGCAATCAGGTGAAGCTGCTGGCAGATCATTTTCCATTTGTAATATATCCAATATAACAAATTTGTGTGTTTTTGGTAGGGAAAATTACAATTTGTAAGAAACTGCTCAACAGACTTTTTTTATTACAATTAATCACTTTTTCCTACACACTCAAACACAATTCTGTGTTTTGTGTGTGCTATCCATTTGCATCTTGTTTTATAGCCCAGAGACTGATATTAAAAACCACCATTATAGCTGTGCACAAGCACCACACAGGGTGACAGACGTATGATATGAATGTTTTAACACCCAGTTATATAGACCGTACGAGTATGACTTAAGATAAATTAAATCTTCATTAAATGATTATTAAAATAGAGTCTTCATACCATAATATGAAGATTCACCTTTTCTAGCTGTTTTCCAAAAAAAGTTTAAGTGCATTTGAATACAAGCATGGAAAGCATTGTGGCACTAAATATCAGTGAAAAAAGATAATTGCACTTCTATTTATCAAAGCAATTTATAATTCTAAATTACTTTTGCTTATGTGTATAAAAAGTCATGCTTTATGGGCAGTTCTTGCCAAAATGATGCTACAGACGTCAATAGGTAAATGGCTAGGTCGATAAGATCAGTTATAAAATGTGGGTATATAATGTCAACAGTGTGACAACTACATGCAATCAAAGTCAAATTTGGACCGCCCCTATTTTATGTAGAACTGAAGTCTTTTATTACCATGGAAATTTAGACTAAAAGTTTGCAACTTTGTTTGTGCATTTGCCTTTTTCTACATATCATCCTACTTTCAGTCAGTGACTGAAAAAAAAACATACAGATGTTTAAATTGACAGCAGGGAACTGAAAATAGTGAAATAACCAAAAATCCATATTAAGAAATGAATATATTATTAACAGTCCCTTTAATTATTTGCAGGAGGATTATGGTAGGTATGTTTCATAAGAAAGAGGGTATCTTAAAGGAGAACTAAACCCTTAAAATGGATATGGCTAAAAATGCCATATTTTATATACTGAACTTATTGCACCAGCCTAAAGTTTCAGCTTCTCAATAGCACCAATTATCCAGAACTTCAAATTTGTCACAGGGGGTCACCATCTTGGAAAATGTCTGTGACACTCACATGCTCAGTGGGCATGTGAGAAGCTGTTGAGAAGCTGAGTTTAGGGGCTGTCACAAATTATCAAGCAGAAAATGAGGTTGGTGCTACAGGACTGATTATTAAATTCTGATGCTAATTGCACTGGTTTCTGTGCTGCCATGTAGGAATTCTCTGTATTAATTACTAATCAGCCTTATATTGTGACATTTCTATTCTATGTGTACTGTATATTGTGAGTGGGTCCCTAAGCTCAGTAAGTGACAGTAGCACAGAGCTTGTGCAGTGAATCAGCAGAAAAGAAGATGGGGAGCTACTGGGCATCTTTAGAGACACAGATCTTTACTGCTAAAGGACTGTGGTTGCCTTCTGTGGTACAGAAGCACAAAACATAATGTACAACTTCTTTACTTAAGCTATAGTTCTCCTTTAAACAAACTGTGTAAGCAGGTAGCAAATTAGAATATATACATACACACACTAGCATTGCAAACACAATTTTTCATAAAGTTATGAAAGTTATTTATAAAGAAAAACAATATTGCAGCTCTGCTCCATTGTAAAACAGAGACAGTAATAAAATAAAAAAGGAATGGCTAATTCACTAGAGAGCAAGGACAATGTTAAGACACCCTCAGTGATTTAAATTGCTAAGCTATTTTTCATGGGTCACTGCTCTATTATGGGCACAATGCTGAGGAAAAAAATTAACAGATATGCGTAAACACCTTACTGTATTCCCTGCATTCCTTGCTCCAGACCCAGTTAAATTATAAATATCCAAACTGTGGGGCTGCACAGCCCAAACCGAGGGGGGGGGAGGATAAGGGTTAAAAGCCATTTAGGGTAAATGCTTAGTTACTGTCTATTGGAACAATGTGGCAGTTAATTTTAAAACTACATTTTCATATATATGTAGAACACATCATATACATACATGCATTTGCATGGCTAAATGTTTGTTATGGTCTAAGAAGGGCCCAACCAAGAGGGCACTACCCACAAATTAGAAAATCACACTTTAACAAATAAAGATACTTAGAACTTTATAAAGGAGGCACAACAATTTTTCTTAAAGGAGAACTAAAGCTGAACTTAAAAACTAGAACTGTCCATTATGTTTTGGCCTTCTGTACCAATCCAAGGCAAACAGAGCCCTTTAGCAGTAAAGATCTGTGTCTCCAAAAATGCCCCAGTAGCTTCCCATCTTCTTTTCTGCTGATTCACTGCACATGATCTATGCTTCTGTCACTTACTGAGCTTAGGGACCCACTCACAATATACAGTACACATAGAATAGAAATGTCACAATATAAGGCTGATTAGTAATTAATACAGATAATTACTACATGGCAGCACAGAAACCAATGCAACTGGCATCAGAATTTAAAGGGGAACTATCACGAAAAATGTATATAAGCTTCAGCATACTGAAATAAGAAACTTTGTAACTACAATCAATTAAATATTCTGCATTGTTTCTGAAATAATCAAATTAATCTTCACTATTCCTCTCTTAGCATCTGTTTCTCTTCATTCTGTCTTCATGCAGCAGTTGGTGCGTTTGATATATTGGATCTAACGGTCAATGAATATCTTAGAGGGGGGCTTCCTTTCCTAGCAGATGCATTAGAGAGGGATAGTGAAGATAAACTTGATTATTTCGGAAACGGTACAGAGTTTTTAATTGCTTATATTTAAAAAAAAACTTCCCATTTCAGTATACTGAAGCTTATATTAAACTTTAATTTTCACGATAGATCCCTTTAATAATCATCCCTGTAGCATAAACTTATATTACATTACTGCTTGATAATTTGCAACGACCCCTAAGCTTAGCACACTGAGCATGTGAGTATCGCAGACAATTTCCAAGATGGTGACCCCCTGTGACAAGTTTCAAGTCATGGATCATTGCTGCTATAGAGTACTGAAACTTTTAGCTGGTGCAATAAGTTCATTATATAAAATATGTAATTTTTAGCCATATTCATTTTTAAGGTTTAGATCTCCTTTAAGGGCGTTTTACAGGTGTTAACTGAACTTGGTTTGCTCATTATGTGCATGTGTGAAACATCACATGCATGCGGATAATGAGAATGATAGGACTCACAATTACACTCGCTAGGAGCAAGTTTTTTGCCAAGGAAGTATTTCCTTTAACCGAGTGCGGGTTCGATTAGTCTGCAGCTCTGGTGTGTGATAGGGAGGGTTGGGTGGAGTTCATCCGCTCCAAACGACCCCCAGAAAAATCAATATCTATATACACAAAGCTATAGAGGCCCAGCAATACACTTGCATATATAAATATATGCACATACCAATAATAAACTAACATAAACCTTGAGATAACTGCTTAGGTTATTATACCTGTTTTTCTTAGATGCTTTCAAATGTAAAAACTGAAAACCATAAGCAAACTGTGCCGTTTCCTTTAGGCTACCAGTGCACACAATGCTGTTCATTGGCTTTTCTATGTATCTGCTTCTTCTTACAAATACTCAGATAGGGTTAAGCTTTTCAGCACACATATGGAGTGGCTTTTGGTGCGAAAATGCATATTTTCGCATTTTAGTAGCTATGTCCGTGCATGTGTTTTCTGCTCTCCATGTGTGTGCTTTCAGGCTGATGCCATGCCCATCAGTGAATTTGTAAGGAGTGGGATGGCAGCACATCAACTTCTCTCCACCTGCCCACTGCTTCAACTATTTAATTCATATCTCTTGCGACAGAACTTCCTCCTGTTCTGCTGTGGAGTCCTAGTCTCACATCTACCACTAGGTGGCACAGAGAAGAATCTTTAGCAGTACAGATGATTTCGGAGCTAAATTTGGACCTGTAGGATGCTGAGACATACTGCAACCTTCAGGCAACCTGCTTTTTGAAAGGGAATATCTAGATGCATTATCTTTAACTGTACATAATGTGTTTTAGTGCTAGTTCCCATTGCCTCTTACTGTATAATGTATTCATGATGTGGGGATATTGTTTTTGGAAGCCTTTGTGCCACACATGGAATCCGATGTATTTTTTTTAAGAAAGAAGCAGAAACCTGCTGCTGAAATCAGTAACTTACTTATTTAGTATAAAAAGCTTTCCTTCCCTTGAATAGGAAGTTGGTCATATAGTGGTCTACTGCACATGCCTGATTGATTTCGATTGGAGCAGGAGGCAGCAAGCATGAATGGTAAACAGTTCTTTGACTGATACCTATGCAAAGAAGAAGGAAAGCTCAGTATACAAAAGGGTGTGGAGCATCATGTTAGATGAGGGAGTTACTGTTTTCAGCAGTTTGCTTATGGTATGTCGTTTTGAGGGATCTTTTAAGGATTTTAAACAAAAAGATTAACATATTCTTTAAAGAATTTTAATTACCACCCGTACAAACGGAGTCTGGCAGGTTAAGGGCTATGGCACACAAGGTGTTCTGCATGCCAGCAGCATCTAAATCGCCATCACCACTCTTCATCGTATTAAATTAAAAGCATCATATTAAATTAAAAGTCACGCACAAGGAGCAGCAGAAGACAGGCCTATGCAACAAAAACATTAAAGAAAGCATTTTGCAGTCCATCCGCCACTGCTCCATGTGGGTCAGTGACTGCACTTTTCGTTTAATACCGTTAGAAGTGGCAACATGCAGACAAAGGTTTTGACCACAGATAGCTTTCCCTTGACAGCAGTAGTAGTAGTAGTCAAAACCCTTGAAGAGAATGGGAGGCAGCAGGGGAAGATTTGCCTACACCTCCACTCACTGGTTCTACCAGTATGTGCTTTTAGCCAAAGCAAAGCAGTGGTTAACAGCATAGAAACATGTAGCTCCTATTCAGGCAGCTGAAACCTGCAGAAGATGGGGTTACGGATATCCATTTGCAGAGCAGCAGCAGAAAAAAAGGGTGCAGCATATCTAAACATAGTTCAAGAGATTGAAAGAATCATGTGTAATAACTATAATGGTTTGCCTTGTCTCAGCTTTACAATTTATCATTATAAAATCTGAAGGGACTATGTAATCAAACCAACCGTAAACAGTCTACCTACTTAAAATATATTCATGCTAAAATACTGTATGTTACTTGAAAAATAAGCATTTGTCCTAGTTTGATTATCTAAAAAACTAAACATATATAAATGGCTAAATATTTACCCTCTTCTTCGCCATCATTCAAAATAGATCCATCTTCTTCAAAACTTCCAATACCGGATTCTATTTGTGGGGGCTGTACATGTTGTTGAGATAGCATCTGGCGAACATTGGCGATCTCTCTTTTTAGCAACTTTAGCCGTTTACTTCTGGATCCACTTGATTTCATTGCAAAAGTCAAATCTAATTTTTCAAGTAGCTCTTTCAGCTGTTCTTCCAAAGCCATATGTGCTCGATTATTAGGATTAAGCAGCTTGTCAACTAGAGAGATAAAGATTGTTTTAGGGGTTGCTCTTTTAAACGGTTAATAAGATACCCAGTTTATTTTACTTAGCTTTAGGACAGAAATACACACATTTGTTAGATACATTTTTTTGTAATCACCCTATGCAGTCTATGTGCAAACTACTGCTTGCCATAGCAAAGCAGATCCAGAGGTTCAACAATCTGTAGTCAGTTTGTAAGACAAAATATGACTTCTTTCAAGTAGTTCAATTGGAGAGGACACTCGCACACCCGTTGTGTAAATATTAGGGTTCGTTCGGTGCACAGTGATTGGTGGATACGGCAACCTCCCAGTGAACTGCATAAAAAAGAACCACACTGGCACACGAGACTTGTGCCTTTTTTGCAAGGGCTTGCCCTGCAGACACAAGTCTTGTGTGCCAGTGTGGTTTTTTCAAGTAGTACCACCATGCTCAGTAAGAATTCATTGTATACCCACATAGATTGCAAAGAGAACTGTGAGTTGTTTTTATCCTCACTATAACCAAAGTCTGAACACTTTGGTAAAAAAAAGTTAGTCTTTCTTTAGTGGAGGGTTGTGCTGTTCTCGAATTATGGCCATACAAGGTAAGATTCCTTACTACCGAACTACTCATTTCAGGATTAAATTGCTAATTTAGCATAAATAATGGAAAACAATTGTAGATTTTAAGATATATCATCCTGGATTATTAAGATATATCATCCTGGAAATCAGTTGGACATAACACTGTCTGTTCACATTTTCAAAAAATTGACATTCATGGCTCTATAAATATTTAAACAAAAGCTTTAAAGGAACAGTAGAGTGTAAAAAAAATAACTGTAAATAGATAGCTTAGATGTGATCTATAAAGGCTGGAGTGACTGGATGTCTAATATAACATAACAGAATGCTACTTCATGCTTTTCAGCTCTCTAATTCTAAGTTAGTCAGCGACTTTAAGGGACAGGGCAAACAGGCAGATTCAGGGAGATTAGTCGAGTGGCCGAGTGCCATCCCGCCGGCAATTGCATTTTAGCCGGCGGGAAGGCAGTTCGGGGAAATTAGTCGCCCCAAAGAAGAGGAGATTTGATGCCGGGCTACTAATCTCCCTGAATCTGCCTGTGTGCCCTGACCCTAAGGGGGGAAACATGGGACATAACGGTTAAGTGTATTTGCAATTTATCCTTAGCATGCAGCTCAGATTGAACAGCAACAGTTATGACCCATGTGCCCCGCCTCAAGTCACAGATTAGTTACTGCCTGGTAACCAATCAGTGGACACCAAGAAAGCTGCAAAGCAGGAAATCGCGTTCTGGCTATTTTGTTAGACATGCAGGCACTCCAGCTTTATACATTACATTTTTGGCTAAGTTCATTTTTATACTGAACAATTTGTTTATTGCAACAGCAGAACACAAAAAAGGGCATCTGCTGCAATAGCTTGTGGCAGAACCATATTTTTATTATATTTTATCATCATTTCTATGATGCATATGTATATGCTTATGTATATATACAAATTTACTTTCTGAGTCGAATATGATTATGTAATGAGAAAATATTTATTGCTTTGTTTCATTCTGTATTTAAATTTTTGTTCTAAAAAAACTGAATAAACAAATTAAATATATATAAAAAAAATTGCAATCTTGCAGTACAATCGTTAAATATATTTTGAGTATAGATACAAGGTGCACATGTGCATGTGTCACTCTGCAATAGAAAATGTGAAATCAGTCACTAAAATGTTTTCACACAGAGGATGGCCGAAACTGTAATTTAGCAAAATAATTTTCCTGAAAATGAGAAAATCTTAACAAATCCACCTTCAGCCACTACTAATTCGTCCCATGTATGGTTGCATTATATAGTCATACAATCAACACAAATCTTACAATGTATTCAAACAGAAGATAATCCAGCCAACATGTGACCATGTATATGACCCAACTTCCTATAGGAATATGCTAGGAATAATGTAAACATGTCTGTAAAGCCATTAAAATGATAATTATAATTCTGTACATGTGCAATCTTAACAGTCCACTGGTCTGATTTGATTATTCAGGCACATGCCAAAACCTTAACCACACTTACAAAATAAAACTTTTACAAGTTTTGTTGAATTTTTTGCATTTGAATTTTTTGGTGTGAAAAACTATTTGCCCCTTCCTGATTTCTTATTCTTTTGCATGTTTGTCACACAAAATGTTTCTGATCATCAAACACATTTAACTATTAGTCAAAGATAACACAAGTAAACACAAAATGCAGTTTTTAAATGAGTGTTTTAAATGGGTTTTTATTATTTAGGGAGAAAAGAAATCCAAACCTGTGTGAAAAAGTAATTGCCCCCTGAACCTAATAACTGGTTGGGCCACCCTTAGCAGCAATAACTGCAATCAAGCGTTTGCGCTAACTTGCAACGAGTCTTTTACAGCGCTCTGGAGGAATTTTGGCCCACTCATCTTTGCAGAATTGTTGTAATTCAGCTTTATTTGAGGGTTTTCTAGCATGAACCGCCTTTTTAAGGTCATGCCACAACATCTCAATAGGATTCAGGTCAGGACTTTGACTAGGCCACTCCAAAGTCTTCATTTTGTTTTTCTTCATCCATTCAGAGGTGGATTTGCTGGTGTGTTTTGGGTCATTGTCCTGCTGCAGCACCCAAGATCGCTTCAGCTTGAGTTGACGAACAGATGGCCGGACATTCTCCTTCAGGATTTTTTGGTAGACAGTAGAATTCATGGTTCCATCTATCACAGCAAGTCTTCCAGGTCCTGAAGCAGCAAAACAACCCCAGACCATCACACTACCACCACCATATTTTACTATTGGTATGATGTTCTTTTTCTGAAATGCTGTGTTACTTTTACGCCAGATGTAACGGGACGCGCACCTTCCAAAAAGTTCAACTTTTGTCTCATCGGTCCACAAGGTATTTTCCCAAAAGTCTTGGCAATCATTGAGATGTTTTTTAGCAAAATTGAGACGAGCCTTAATTTTCTTTTTGCTTAAAAGTGGTTTGCGCCTTGGAAATCTGCCATGCAGGCCGTTTTTGCCCAGTCTCTTTCTTATGGTGGAGTCGTGAACACTGACCTTAATTGAGGCAAGTGAGGCCTGCAGTTCTTTAGATGTTGTCCTGGGGTCTTTTGTGGCCTCTCGGATGAGTTGTCTCTGCGCTCTTGGGGTAATTTTGGTCGGCCGGCCACTCCTGGGAAGGTTCACCACAGTTCCATGTTTTTGCCATTTGTGGATAATGGCTCTCACTGTGGTTCGCTGGAGTCCCAAAGCTTTAGAAATGGCTTTATAACCTTTGAAATTGAACTCAGGTGTGATAAACCACAGTTAAGTTATTTTTTAACAAGGGGGGCAATCACTTTTTCACACAGGCCCATGTAGATTTGGAGTTTTTTTTCTCCCTTAATAACGTAAACCTTCATTTAAAAACTGCATTTTGTGTTCAATTATGTTATCTTTGACCAATAGTTAATGGTTTTTGATGAGCAGAAACATTTAAGTGTGACAAACATGCAAAAGAATAAGAAATCAGGAAGGGGGCAAATAGTTTTTCACACCACTGTAGACACAAGGATATTACCATGTCTAAAAGAGGTTTTGTGCATTAGGTTTCGTACAGTAGCTTACAGAGCTGCTGAATCTGCCTAGAAACCAGTCCAGTTTACTTTAATTTTGGTCACCACTATGAATTTCATAAGAAATAAAATGCAGGATAAATGCAGTACCTTTTTTGTTAAACATAAATATATACATTCAAAGACAGTATGCAAGGTGTAAGGTAATCAAATGACTTACCATCCTCCCATGAAAACTGTGGTGGGGGTTCAATTTTTGGTTGTTCAGGTAAATGCATCCCTGTTTCCTCATCGAAGCCAATGACATAAGCCTCTCTTCTAGCTTGCCTCAGTAAAACACCTCCATGATCTCTTAACCGTACTGCGGCTCTATAGAAAATTGTATCCTTTGCATTGTATTTCATACAGTTCTCAATAATAAGGTTGAAATCTTCTTCAAATTCATTCAAATTTCTGTATCTCTGATCTTCTAACCGTTTTTTCATAGTAGAAAAATCCATAGGGTGCTTTATATGGTCCAAATAATCTGGAACCTGTATATCAGAAAAAAAACCTTACTAATGTGGGCAAGAGTTTGTCAGAAAAGCTAGTGCCCTAAATAGCTCACAGTATGTAGCTTAATATTTGATTTTTTCTTAAAGGAACAGTTCCGTGTGAAAATAAAAACTGTGTAAATAGATAGGCTGTGCAAAATAAAAAATATTTCTAATATAGTTAGCCAAAAATGTAATGTATAAAGGCTGGAGTGAACAGATGTCTAATAAAACAGCCAGAATCCAACTTCCTGCTTTTCAGCTCTATAACTCTGAGTTAGTCAGCGACTTGAAGGGGGGCCACATGGTACATTTCTGTTCAGTGAGTTTGCAATTCATCCTTAGCATTCAGCTCAGATTCAAAAGCAACAGATATGACCCATTTGCCCCCCCTCAAGTCTCTGATTGTAACCAGTCAGTGTACACCAAGAGAGCTGAAAAGCAGGAAGTAGTGTTCTGACCGACATGTTATACATCAAATCACTCCAGCCTTTATACATTACATTTTTGGCTAACTAACTATATTAGAAACATTTTTTTATTTTGCACAGGCTATCTATTTACCCAGTTTTTATTTTTACACTGAACTATTCCTTTAATGACACTGTTTACACTGCAAATAATTCCCTCTACTCCATATTCCTGAACCAACAAGTGCATTTTTTTTTAGGTGTAATATTGGTGTGTAGGCAGACATCTCAGGTCCATTTGCCTGGTTATGTGCTTTCATAAAGAGTCAGCACTTCATGATGGAGCGGCTTTCAGACAGGCTATTATTTCTTCTACTCAATGTAACTGGAGGAGTCCTGTGGGATTTTTACTACTGAGTGCTATATCTACCAGGGAGCTGTCATCTTGTGCCAGGGAGCCGTTATCTTCCAGACTATATTCATACCTTAAGAATTGCTATAAGTACTTCTTGGACATGCAAAATACCTAGGCTACAGTAATCTCAAGAACTACTGATAGTTTTAGAATATCATTTATAATATAAGGTCTTGAAATAGGTCCCAGAACCAAGACAAATGTTCTTGAGAAAAGTTTTGTAAGCTTTAGTTAAAAGTGCGCTCTATAATTTATGTTAGTGTAACAATAGGTTTCTATATGTATGTCTGCATGCATGTGTCAACTCTGGGAATCATTTGGAGAGGTTTAGCTTTATGGCTTCTTGCCTTTTTGCCTATGAAGGGTTGAATTTTATAGCCTTTGTCAACCCAAATTAACGATTTGTGATGACATGAAGAGCTCACAAAAATTAAAAATACTCACCTCTGAAAGATTAACAGGATGAGCAAATATACGAGCTGGATCCTTTTCCTGCAGCTGTTCAAGAAGGGATCGTAGCAATACAGTGAGCGGAGTCAGTTTAAGTTCCATAGCAACTTGCTCAACCTTAACCTAGTCAACAGATTTAGAATAAGTGTTAACCATACAATATTAATAGACTCAGCATCCACACTGTCCCAGTTACTGGACTACGTAAAATTTCCCTTTGCTTAATTTAACCTATTATAAGTGAAGGTAAACTTAAGCACATTTTAAATGATCTCTACAACCTAGAATCTGTGGTAGCTTAAAGCAAAAATTTTCCAAACTGCAGTATGGACTCCTATGGGGATATGGTCCAAAAATGATCTTTACGGCCAACCCTGAACTACACCATTAAGAGCTAAAGGGATTGAATTTACTTTAAATGCCAAAAAACAAGAGAGTGTAATATCAGAAGGTTGTAACACATAACGAAGATAAAGAGGTTTTTGACAGGAATTGGAGCAAGGATTATGGCACTATAAAAGAATGACAAATATATATTGGAAAAAAACCCCACAGTATACAACCACAGGAGTAAACTGTGCAACCTTTACATGTAAGGGGTCACTTATCTATGCATAACATAATTGTTTTACTTATGTCTATGAAGCCCCTGAGCAGAGATCCCGGGATCCTTCAGGAGGACTCATCCTGTGCAGAATCGTGCCTTAAGATCTCTATTAATTGGATTCATTAGGCTACACTTTGGTTTCAATATACATAGTAGGCATCATGTTACATATATAGTACAGATACAAGATCTTTTATATGGAATGCCTGTGACCTGTGGTTTCTGGATAAGGGGTCCTATACCTGCAATAGATACGTAGCCTGGCATCTGCATTTGTAAATTTTGGAATTACTTGAATACCATATAATTACGTCTACCCTAAAAGGTCAAAAAAACAAAATGAAATATTTTCAGTCACCCACCAAGTGGAGGGAAAAAAACATTTTGATGAAAGAATACAGTAACATACCTGCTCACGCTTTAGTTTTTCACGTTTTCGGATTAGTTCAATCAACAATCGAGCCCTTTCGAGGTCATGTCTTAAACGCTGCAAGTACTTCAATTTCTTCTTCAGGGCCTGTACTTCCTCATCGTCGTCACTCTAAAATTTTCAAAAAGTGAGTTAATGGACTGATTTCTGACTTTCATATGAATTTATTACTGGTATTCCAACTCAAAGCCTTGTTTTGAAAATGGACTATAAGACATCTTCCTGTTATTCCCAGACACTCTTGACCACAGCATACAACCTATTCAGTGACAACAGGCATAACTAGTGTTTCAAAACCCACCAGACAGAAATACAAAGGGGTACTTGGCATGTGCCGATTGCATGTGTATATTTGTGCCCACGTCTGTTTTATAGCTAATTATTTTGAATTAAATGTATTTTAGTAAAAGTAAAGCCATGTTAGGATCGGCATGCATTTATTTTACTGTTGTATATTGCATATGGATACATCAAATGGTGTTACTTGAAAAGTAGACAGGTTAAATTATTCAGCTCTCAGCACTGTATTGATAGCAGCCTTCTAAAGGCAGAAATGATGTAACCCTGTGAAGATCATAAAAAGAACAGATGTTAAACCCTGGGGAGTTAAAACACCAGGAAAAAGCGCTTGATACAAGCTATTCTTTTTGTAAAGTTCAATTTGATCTGCAATTTCCAATACCACGAATGAAGGTAAGGAACCATTCATAACAAGTGCATTCAGATAATGGCTGTTAGACTGCATTTCAATGTTTTTATTTTTAATATCTACCCCTTTAAATATAAGCAAATCTACTAAAGATATTTCAAAATGTCTTAATGTATTGGGGTCTATACCTCTTGTACATTCCTCTGTGACTGTAAACTTGACTGAAGCCTCCTCAACAAAGGAATGCCATTTCTTGAAAGTCTTTTTAACATCCAGTAACTGTGAACTCTTTCAATGAACTGCTTTTTCCTCGGAATAGAGACTTGATTTACAATTTTATTTACTCTGAGGGGGGGGAGAAAAAAAAAAAAAAAAAAAAAAAAAAGATATATTTAGATTAGTAGAAGTCACAATAAAATAACTATTATGATGCCTTTAGATCATATGCATACGAGGCAGGTGTTTGCATACAGTACTGTGTTCTTAAAGGAATTCTGTCGTGATTTTTATGGTAATTTTTTTTTACTTCTAAATGATTATGTTTACATTGCAAATAGTTCACTGTACCATATAAAATTATATTCCAGAATCAACAAATTGTAATATTGTGCGATCCCTCCATAGGCTGGTGTCCTGTTTTCATTTGTAATTAGATAAACAAAAATGTTGGAGAAGCACTCTGATAAAAATATGAAAATTTTATCTATATAAAATAAGGCGAGAGATGCTTATATAAATAGAATTTTCATATTTTTAGCCATTTTTGATCTGATCTATGTGTGACCTATCAGAGTGCCTTGCTCCAACATTTTTGTTTATCTATTTATGGATTGTCCAGAGCACCTGGGCCATCTATGTAATTTGACGAGTTACTTCATTGGTGAAGCTTTTATGCTATATTTGGCTTGCTTCATTTGTAATTAGTCTATGGAGAGATCGCGCTGCCCCCAGCCCAGTGTGACTGAAACAACTCAAGAAGATGATTTAATGGTGTCGCCATTGGGTTTGACTTGCCTTTTGGGTTAGTTCTCCTTTAAAAGAAAGTTAGTGACTATAGTAATTTTTTGTTAACATACCATACGCATAAAGTACACATTTGATGGGTTAAATAGGGCTGATACACAAAAAGATGCGTCAGGTGTGAACCACATTAATGAGACAACGCATTACATCACCGTGAAAGTTACATTTATAGCATGTGGTTGTTTTTCTACAGGTGCAAAATGCATTAACTGGATCCATTACCTTAAAATGACTAACAAAAATAAACTTCACTTAAAGGAAAAGTAACACTAAAAAAATCAGAGTATTTTAAAGTAATGAAAATATCATGTAGTGTTGCCTTGCATTGGTAAAACTGATGTGATTGATTCAGAAACACTACTATAGTTCATATAAACAAGCTGCTGTGTAGCAATGGTGGAAATTTAAAAAATGGCACAGGTTAAATAGTGGATAACAGATTACACTAATATGTTCTACAGAGCTTATCTGCTTTATAACTCGAACCTTTTCTCTTTTGAATGGTTGCCCCCATTGCTACACAGTAGCTTATTTATATAAATAAAAGTAGTGTTTCTGAAGCAAACACAGCAGTTTTACCAGGGCAGGATATTTTTATTATAAATATTTTTATTTATTGCATTATATTTTTATTACTTTAAAACACTAATTTTTTGAGGTTACGGTTTCTTTAACCAGTGTACAGGTAAAGAATCTATTGCCCACCATGCTGTGGGCCTGTACCTTTTCAGAGAAATGTCTGCTACAAATAATGTAAACATTAAATAAACCTAATAGGTTTGTATTGCGGACACTGATACAGAAAAAAAGGAAATCTTTTATAAAAAACAGGATTATTTGCTTAAAATGGCCTTCTGGAAATTAGGGGCTTTCTGTATAAAAAGATTTCCAGATAAGTGATCCCAAATCTGTATGAAGAAAACCATCAACATAGAAAACCAAACATGATAAATGTGGCGTGGGGTTACAGTGAACAAACAATACCTGCTGACAGTCTCCAATTGATATGAATATGAAACCAAGCCTGCACTGGGAATTATCAATACTGATATGCCATGTTGACGGGTGGATGAAAATTTTCAAATGAGGAAGTGAAGAGGATCAGCAAGTACTTTTCAAATTCTGCAGTTCTGATCACTTTGACAAATGGAACGGGGTCATGCACATGTATGGTCACTCGTACAGTATCAAACCATTCAACCTGGAGGTTGAACAGTTGGATACAAATGCCAACTTTAGTATAAAGTAAAGGGCTGGAGTGAATGCTTAACCTTGTGTATTTTACCAATAAATACATCTGACATTGACATTCTGAAATAAAGGGCTATAACATTGTAAAAAGGGAAGATATTCGATCATTTTTATCCCTTTTTACAATGTTATAGCCCTTTATTTTTCCTTAAAGTGATACTGACACTTTCCTATAAAAATCATAGGAACGTGTCAGTATGAAGAAAATGCTGCACACAAAATATTTCCCATCAAAGCCCCCCGCAAAGCCGCCCCAGCCCAGCAAACCCGCACTCATCCGACCCACCTAAAAGATCTCTTCAACTGAATTGAAATGCTGACTAAATCTCTTCAACTGTTTCCTACATCTTCCGGTTTGCTTCACTGACGCAGGGATGGGGGTGGCGCGATCCTTCCATTGGCCGATTACATACCACAACTGGACGTCAGCCTATGGAAGGATCGCTCCGCCCCCAGCCCTGCGTCAGTGAAGCAACCCGGAAGATCAGTCAGTGCAGGAACCGATTCGGCTGAGAAAGGTGCGCAGGGCTGGGGGCGGATTTGCGGGGGGGGGGCCTTTGCAGGAAATATTTTATGTGCAGCATTTTCTTCATACTGACACGTTCCTATGATTTTTATAGGAACGTGTCAGAATCGCTTTAAAGGAAAACTATACCCCCCAAACAATGTGGTCTCTATTAAAAGATATTGCATAAAACAGCACATGTGTAAAACCCAGCTTAATGTAAACAAACCATTTTCATAATAATATACTTTTCTAATAGTATGTGCCATTGGGTAACATAAATAGAAGAAAATTGACATTTTAAAAAATAAGGACCTGCCCCTGGGATCGTACGATTCACTATGCACACAAACAAACTATAATTGTTAGGTCACATGAGCCAATTAACAGAGTTCTGTCTTTTGCTTCACCACTTCTTCCTGTTACAGTTAAGAGTTGTAGTATTTCTGGTCAGGTGATCTGAGGCAGCACACAGACCATCACGAAATGGTGGTTCAAGGCAAGAGATGCAAATGGGCAATATGTTCTTAAAAATATATTCCAGTTTGGTAAAATTCTTTAATATGTAACTTAATATGTTATAAAATGTTGCTTACATATTCATTTTGGGGGTATAGTTTCCTTTCAAAAACTATTAATGGATATTTTATCTTTGATAATTTAACTCTGCAAATCAAGTCAATTAAATAATATAAAAAGAATGTTTGTTTAGGATCTTACCTTTGAGGTGGTATATCAGGTACAGTGACTGTTGGGAGAACATTACATGTTTCATTTAAATCTTGTTTTGCTTTCTTAGCTTTCCTCCTCGCTTTTGATGTTGATCGGATATTTTTCTCAGAACTTTTTCTACAAATCCCATTTTTAGATTCTGGCTCCTCATAAATATTTAATGGTCTCCTCACACAACCTGGAGGCATATGTGCGTCACAGTACGCAGTCTTTTTAACAGAGAATGTTGTGGTACTGCCAGTCACTTCTTTCACGGGTTCCATCTTCATATATAAACCGGCTTTCTGAGCACAGGTCACATGAAAAGCAGTATAACAATTAGCCTTATGGCACTGGATACAGGCACCAACACCTTTTTGCTTGCAGAGGTAACAAGTTAACTTCCATCTTGCCGGAGGAATGTTTCGAACACCATCAATAGGCTCAATAAAAGCTGTATTTGCAAATCCAACTTCTGGTATCCATAAAGCACACACAACATGACCCCATCTATCATCATCAGTCTTTTTAAAGGCACCTCCTTTATTTGGGCACAAAACACAGTCAATGGGTATATTACGAGACTGAAGACAATGCCTACAAAGCCACTGTCCTTCTGGTATATATGGCACCCCATAACACTCTTGGTGTACAGCTAAGTTACACATATCACAAAATAAGATGACATTGCTGTTTTGACATTCACCATCCATACAAATGCAACATACTGCATCCTCATCAATTAATGACTGCTGGTCACCCTGCTTTTGGTTTTCACAGTAAGATTCCTTTTCAAATCTGTCCATAAGAAATTCAAATATGTCTTGGGACACTGCAGAACATCCCTCACTTTTACGTTTCTCATTAATTATTTCCAGCCAGGCATAATCTTCCTCATCCATGTCATACTCTACTTCTTTATCAAGCTCTTCAGATGATTTGTCCTGAAACTTGTAATAGCTGGGAGACCTGTGTGGAGCAGATGGTGGACTACATTCTATAACACGAACTTTGGGCTCTGGGAGAACGCTGGTAGTAGTGTGGCCATGAGCAGCTGGAAGAACTTCACTTTTCTTTTTCTCCTTGCTTGCTTTATGCCTCTTGGATCTTAGACAAATCTGGGGAGGCTGCTCGCTGTTTTCTTTATTGCTATTACATTCACTAATTTCTTGAGCAGTAAGATCATCTTCCGAAACAATCTCCAAAGGATCAAAAATACTGATCCTGTGTAAACGACCCTCTATTTCAATTTCAACCATTCTTTGAGCTTGGGCATAAGTCAAGGTTTCCCGTGTAGGAGAATGTTTAATACTACATGGAGAAGTAGAGGAACGGGGAGCAGGAACCCTGTGCCAACGTCCTTTTCGCCTCATTTTAGGCAGTCTGCAAGAAAGCATAGTAACTAAATCACAAAATAAAAATGTGAGAAGCTGGTTGGAAACAAAAAATATCACAGAACAACAGAGTCTACAGGTTAATAAAAAATTCAAACAACTTAAGCCATATTCATGTGCTTATATTAAAGGAATAGTATCACCACAATTGTTAGAGATAAAAATGTCCTCTTTATAGAAGTATGTAAATAGTGCAGTGTGTTTGCTATTATACATTATAATCTTTTATCTGTTGACTCAATATTGAACAACCTAGTCTATTGTATGCATGAAAATAAGAATTCACTAGCTGTTTATGAATCTCTGGCAAAATGAAACTCTAGTTAAAAAATGTAATAGCAAGCAAAGGCAAGGCTCAAGTCTTTAGAGCAGCGTTAAAGATGTGCTTTTATAAACAGAATTTAAAACTTTATAAGCCTCCCGATAGAAATCAAGCCAAAAGTGTGTCTACAGTTGCCAAGTAACAGTTATATAAAATAAATTTAAAAAAGGTTTTTTAGATAGATAGATAGATAGATAGATAGATAGATAGATAGATAGATAGATAGATAGATAGATAGATAGATAGATAGATAGTCCTCCCAAAAAGCAGCCGCACTCACAGGACTTATCCAAAGTATAAATGTTTTTTATTTAGAAACTAACGTTTCGGCTGTGACCCACTTTGACAAAGCCTGGGTCACAGCCGAAATATATATATATATATATATATATATATATATATATATATATATATAGATATAGATATAGATATAGATATAGATATAGATCTCTATCTATCTATATTTCATAATGCAGTTAAAAAGGAAAATTCATTGTCAACGTTTCGGTCCTGTTCTGGATCTTTCTCAAGACATTTCAGAGCAGGACCGAATCCTGATGACGGGCCAAATAGAGGAGCCGAAACGTTAAAAAAAAATTTTTTTTTTTTTCCACTCATAAAATATCAAACAGAAAATAAACGACTCATGGATAACTACTCCCTGAATTCGAATTTTTTACGTTTTAAATTCTTATAAATTATCTTTTAGTATGTTATAAAATGGTCAATTCTTAGCAACTTTCATTTGGACTTCATTTGTATAGTTTCTGAATTATTAGCCTTTTTTCTGACTCTTTCCAGATTTCAAATGGGGGTCACTGGCCCCATCTAAAAAAACAAATGCTCTGTAAGGCTACAAAAGTCATTGCTACATTTTATTACTCTTCTTTCTATTCAGACCCTCTCCTATACATATACCTGTCTCTCATTCAAATCAATGCATGGCTGCTAGGGTAATTAAGACCCTAGCAACCAGAGTGCTGAATTTGCAAACTGGATAACTGCTGAATAAAAATCTAAATAACTCAAAGTACTAAAAAATCAAAGCCAATTACATATCGTCTCAGAATACATCTATATATCATGCTTAGTTAATGTAAAGGTGTACAACCCCTTTATGGTTTTTGGGGGTTCAAACGCAACTGCTGAATTCCAGTTTCCTCCTTTTTAACCTTTAATAACTTCACAGATTGGAAAAAAATTATGAATAGTGTGAAGAACAGCAAATTACAATACAAATCTAAATAATGATGCATAGCAACCAATAAGATGTTTGCTTTTAAACAGGTGCTCCTGGGCAAATTTAGTGCCTATTATTACATAACCCCTTTAATGCCTAAGCATGTATTTAATATGCAAAGCACAAGGTAGAGGAAGAAAAGGAAAGCAAAACTGAAAAACTGATTAAAAGTGACTGGTTTCTGTGGTTTCTGTTCAGGATGTACCACTTGCTATAGAGTGTTTTTCTCTTCCCCTCAAGCATCTCACTGTTTACTGTTTAAAGCATACCATACCAGATATTCCAAAAAGGTAAGAGTATGGCACAAAAGATTTGGAATGTGGGGAAAACAGTCAATGTTTACCGAGGCACTGCACTCAAAAGCTTTTTTTCTTCATTCAAGCAAAAATCACAGTTTGGTTTCCAAAAATACAGAACATTTTCAATTGTGCAAAAGGAGAATGAAAGGTATTATTCACAGAGTGGTGCCAAACGTAAACCACACCTCCTCCAACACAGTGATTATAAATGCTTACCTGAGACCCCGGGGCCAGTGATCTTGTTTGCTTTAAAAAAAAAAAAAAAAAAAAAAAAAAAAAACTGCAGCCTGGGGTACTGCTAAACTGACTTCTGCTAGGCTGCTTCAGTAGTCAGAACCAAACCAAACAGGAAAAGATAAACAGTGCTTTCAACTGCCATCGCATTTATAAAGTACTATAAAGTAACTGAAAATCTTTAATGTATACTGAAATGTTGATTAGAGTGACATTTTCTAGAAGTAAGAAGGGGGCGTTGTTTTCCAAAACAACCATTTTAAAACATCCTACACAAAACCAATTGCATGTGCAATAACACATGTACTGTAGTCAAGTCAAGAGTGAGTTTGTCATTTCATCCATATACATTTGTACAGTACACAGTGAAACAAAACAACGTTCCTCTAGGACCAGGGTGCTACACACAACATAGATGTACAACTGCAAAAAAGTGCAACTGCAAAAAAGTGCAACTGCAAAAAAGTGCAACTGCAAAAAAGTGCAACTGCAAAAATATGCAACTCCTGCAAGACAGGACAGCGTAGTGCAGGGACAGGACAAGACAGTGCACACTCAGCAGATGTAATATGTTAAGTAAATAATGCTAAACATCAGACATGATGGGTGCATCACCTAACGGTAACAGTTATTAACATTCTGCCTTTGCATTACTCGCTAACTTCAATAAATAAAAGCCAGAGATTGCACTACATCATTTCTACTCTTCCTGTACATTTGGGGAGGAAATACTCCAAGTTAAACACGACCGACAAGGCAATAAATAGCTGCTGCTCGTAGGAGGCTTAGAGTAGATTTCATTGCATCCTGCCAAAGAACACAACAAGCTCAGGGTAAAGAGATTCACATGGAGCTGGAGTCAATGTAACTGCAGTAGCACCGTATGAAATACAAGCAGAAGAGCAGAACATGATCAGGCGATAATATAAGGCAAACGTGCCAGTGACTACGTGCATCTCACATACAGAAGTGGAAAAGAAATACAGAAAAATCATGACAGAAGCAGAACATGTTTGTTGCCCATCACAAAGCAAAGATTACTTTCCAAAAGAGATAACAATGGACTAGAACACTCAAGCCCTTGACTAGTTTACCAACACAGTTGACATACATAACCTTCTTTCCTGAAATCTAGTACACGGTATGCACACAGATCAATTGTCCCCAGCACTCCAACAGTTAACAGAAAAGCTCGCAGAAGCGCAGAACAGCTGGAGTGAGATCAGAAAGTCACGTGACTCGGGGAAAACTTTATCATCACAAGTTGCCCAGCAAGTATTCCACACACCTTCCGGTTAGACCAGCTAGCGACTCACAGCTCTTAGCCCAACATAGATTACCATGCCCTACACTGGCTAAAGGCTCTTGCAGTAGTTGCACTGAGGTAACACACTGGCGAAGGGAAGGTTAATATCCCCTAAAACCTTGGGAAGGATGCCAGCCCCTTGACGTCACTGCACCAAACGCTTTCCCGGGTCCGTTCAAATCAATGGGGGTGGCCGTTTATCTACGGGGAGAGTTTCTATTAAGTCTGCCAATCGGCCACCGTACAGTCAATAACGACAACCACATCCCTCGGCCTGTTTATAGTCAGAACGACAAACATGGCGTCTAACAAAACAAGCGCAGGCAGCAGAGTGTACACATACACAGAGGGGAAGCACTGAGCGTCCTCCTTCCCCTGACGCCGGCAGTTGCCTGGGGGCGGGAGAAAGAGAGAGGTCAGGGCAGGGCTGTCCAACATGAGCCTCTGCAGCTTTTGTTCCGCTACAACAAAGGCCGAAGGTTGTCGGTGGGTAATAGAGTTGTGTGAATCAAATAGAACTGGAGGGACACAGTCGAAACTGGAGTGTCCAGTGAGAAACCGTGAATTAGATAGATTTAACGCACCTGCTGGCTACGGACTTGCTCACACTGGCTTGTCAGCGGCTAATGGAGACGGCTCGCTCGGCGATCCGTTTTCCCGTAAACTGCAGACGAGCCGCGGAGCCGATCACAAAGGACCGCACCGCTCCCCTGCGTCTTCAGTGCGTCTCCCAGTTTGATCCAGTCGAGAAGAAACGAAACAGTCTGGCGGTAACAACCCAAAGATCCTTAATCCATAGGATCTGCGCCGCCGCCCCAGTCTCTCCCCGGCCCCTCTACTAGACGGCCACGGCTCGGCCCAGATTCCTCCTTTCAAACAAACAATGCGCTCTCACTACAGCGTGTGTCGCCCCTCCCCACTAGCTTCCACGCAGCTGCGTCATGGCTGATACGTCCCGCCATCATTAGAGAGGCAAAGCGGCTGCTCAGTCCTGTAGGCTATGTTTTGGTTACTGTGGTAACACTGTGGGTGTGTAAACGTTTATGTGACTCTAGAGTCCACTTTGGTATTCTCATGTTACGAGCGTCCGTTTAAAAGCAAATTCTCGTGTGAGATCTGGTCTGTTGGGTGGTTAAAGGACCACGCGTGTTAAAATACCACCACTGCAGATGGGGTATATATATTTATAAAAAAAAATTAAGTTAGAGATCTCCACAGTCCTCTAGGGGCAAATTTACTAAAGGGCGAAGTGACTAACGCTGGCAGAAATTTGCCAGTGTGACGTCATTTGGAACTTAGCCGATTTACTTCAGTAGCGAAGGAGATAGACTCTAGCGGTACTAAGCTCCCTAACACCAGGCAAATTTGCGCTCTGGTGAATGGACGTAACTATGCAAATTCACTAAGATGCGGATTTTACTGACAGTTACCTCTATCGCAGACTTGCCTTCTCCACCTCAGACCAGGCCAAGTGCAGTAGAGTAGATAGGAGTTCCCAAAAAAAATAGTTGAATATTTTTCTACATCCCAAAAAACGCTGGTGTCTTTTCCTTTTTTCAGGGTGATAGGCTGAAAAAAGCATAAAATTTTTTTGGGGGTAACTGGCTTCCCCCCTACATTTCCTAACATATGGCACATAAACTATATACTGGGCTCATGTGTAGGGCAATATAACAACTTTATTTTATTAAGGTGTCCGGGCCTGTGTAGTGTAATGTATTTTCTGCAACATATACGTCCATTCAACTTTAACTTCCCGCCGTATGCAAATTAGGCAACAGTAGCGTAGCTTCACTTGGCACAGTAACGCTAGCACACCTTCGGCAGTGTTCGGCGCCCTGGACGCAACTTTGGATTTTAGTGAATTAGCGTTGTCCTGGCGAAGTGTTGCGATGGGAGCGAAGCCGTCACTGGCAATTTTTCGGAGGTTAGTGAATTTGCCCCTAGAATAAAATTTTGCCACTCTACATTCATTTCTATGTGTATTTATCAAAGGATGAACTTTCACTCGTTGATAAATACTCTTTTATATCACTTTTTGATAAATATACCCCCATGAGTGGTTTCTGTCTCTTTACGTAGCCAAATAAGGGAACGTGTAAATGTGTACCTATTATATTGGGCAGTAATGGTGTTTTGGTGAAACATTGTTTCAGAAGAAAGTATATTTGTTACTTTGCATTTAAAAGAAAGAAGTCTAATAGTAGGAAATAAATATATATTTATATATATATTTATTTATTTTTCTCAGAGGTGGTGGATCCATTTGTCCACAGGCCAAAAATATTGAATCTATTTGGGCAAAAATGCAAACTGTTGCATTTCATTAGAAATCCACTGTGTGCCTGTACCCAGGGCCAGGCTTACACAATGTATCCTGTTGCAGGCACATAAAGTAGAGTAGGAGTGGATTCTCGGCCTGTGACCCGCTACATCTAACAACACTAGCTGTTGGGTTAGTTTCCCCTGTGTCTTAGTCCATTCTTTGCTAGGCAATTTTTTTTCTCTAGTATGTGCTTGTACCTGTATCCATAGTTACCTGGGTGGGATAGTTATTATTATTATATAATACACAAAAGCCATGAATATCTTGTAAATTATATCCTTACTAGACATTAAGCCCGTTAAATTAACGGGCGCTAGACGGTCCGTGGGGCACATGCGCAGTAGCGCAATCCCACGGACACAGGGACTGGACGCAGAGACACTTCAACTTTATTATATAGGATTATATAGGATAAACGGGGAGTTCTGATGTCATCGGTTATAAACCGTGAGTTCTGATATCATTTCTGTCACATGACTCACTGAAATGTGTGTATTATAATAAATAAAGTACCCCCAGTTGTAAAATATGAGGATATTAGAATTTACCTCAGAGTTCCATGACCTATATAAAAGCACTCGGCCTTCGGCTTCGTGTTTTTATATGATCATGAAACTCCTCGGTAACTTATAATATCCTTATATTTTACAAGAGGGGGTACTTTATTCACTATATAATCTACAGTCTGGTCATTTACCTATGGGACCAGACTGTAAATTATATCCTTTATATATATTATATTCTTTCGACAGAACGCGCGGATTGTAATCTTAAAGAGACAGCACTCGCAGCTGCTGCCTTCTCCTCTACCCTTGCTTCCCACCACTATTGCTTTCGGGCTCCACATTTCATTACTTCCCAAAACGTGATTCACCGGTTTTATGTGATGAAGGGCTTCTCTTTCCTACATCGCATGTCTCACTCCTGTCACAAGTCTCCTGAAGCTGCCTCCCTGGTGTTGCTTTCCTCACAGGATTCCTCTCCATTTTCACTCCCCCTCCTGTCCAGTGTCTGAAGTCTCGCTCCCCCTCCCTTACACTGCCTAAGTCTCGCTTCGCCTCCCATCCACTCACTCCCCCTCCTTCTCTGCTTCACCCGTCTCTGATGCAGTAAAAGAAAATTATGTCACACAGAGGGGGAGCAATACTTTAGATAGTGGACGGGAGGGGGAGTGAAAATGTAGATGAATCCTGTGAGGAAAAGAGCAACACCAGGGAGGCAACTGCAGGAGATGTGTGACATTTAGAAAGCAAGAAAAAAATACAGGTACCTAAAAGAGCTGCAGTTAAAGATAAAATTCAACTTGTAGAGACACCAGCAAAATAGACTAAAGTATGGCATTATGTAAAAAGCAAAGACAGAGATCTTCAAAAAGTAAAAACTGAACCCAGAAACTGTAGATTATAATGAATAATGTACCCCGCCACTTAAAATTTATAAAGATATTAATAGTCACCACGGAGTTATGTGACCTGTATAAAAGCACTCCCCCTGCGGCCTCATGCTTTTATATGGTCACATAACTCCTTTGTGACTTATAATATATTTATAAATTACAGTAGGGGGTACATTATCCACTATATTATTACCCTGTTGGCCCAAAGAGCGATGACCATTTTCTGTTTAACTTAAACCCAGGCTGTATCCATTTTGGCCACCATCTTCTGATCGGATTGGAGAGCCTAGGACAACAAGGCCCTAGTGATATTTCAACACTTTGTATAAATGCTGCAATGAATTTTATGGAAAACTTGAAAAATTTGGTTTTAAAAAGACCCCTGAATTCTTAGGTTTCATTAGTTGACCAAGACGATACAAAAGGACACCAGGAAAGTTACCTCAATCCCAAACTAGCAAGTACTTTTAAGCTTCAAAAACTAAAACTGCTTTAGGGGTTGTTCACCTTCCAACACTTTTTTCAGTTCAGTTGGTTTCAGATAGTTCACTAGAAATAAAGACTTTTTCAATTACTTTCTATTTTCTATGCATGACTTTTTTTCTAAAATTGAAGTGTAACGTGTAATTTTTCACCTTCTAAAGCAGCTCTGGGGGGGGGGCACCGACTCTCTAAACTGTTCTAAATTGATACATTTCTTATCTTTATCCCTGCTGAGCAGAATCCCTGAGTTTTATTAAAGGCCGCTGTTAGAATTGATACAATAGTTGCTAACACTCCAGAGATACTGCTGAAAACTGTATCAACTAAATGTTGCAAAATTGTAACAGTTCAGAGTCTGCGCCTGAATTTCTGAGCTGCCAGATTGAAACACTAGAGAAAGGGACACTAAACTTTAAACTTAGTGTTTAACTACAGACCTAGTATTTACGAGTGTTTACGCAATACCTAGTCCTATTGCTCCATACAGATTCCCTGTTCCCCAATTTCACTAAAGGGATCAGGCCTGGGCCGAGATTCAAATTAGGCCCACAGAGTACACAGAGGCCCAAATAGTTCCCCCACATGCCCAATAAATAGTGGCAATGTAGGGATCCATATGGTTGATTTCCCCTATGGTCTAAAACTCCCACATGGTTGGACCTTGTGGCCAGCTAAGAGTTGGACCTAAATTGGATAAGAGAGGAGGAGTGAGTTTTTTTTACCCTGTGCAGTGTGCCCTGGCAGATTTCAGATTTGGCCAGAAGGTGTCACTGTTGAGCCATTTATTCATATAGCTGAGCTGCCATGTGATCAGTGGCAGTCTACTTCCTAGTTTCACTCCAGTCTGGAGTGCAGGGAATGTAATCAAGATGTAGGGGCTTAAAGATGTGAGAGGCCCGTGGAGGGCTTAAGCCTTGTGAGCTTGACCATGGAGGTTCTAGAGCTCAGATGCAGCAGAGCGAATGTGCAGGAGCTGCCTGGAAAATGATTCCCATGAAAAAGGCTGGGATGTGCTCACGCTCCAGAGGAGTGTTGGAGCTGCCCTGAAGATTTCGCTGTGGATGCCTGTACCAGTTCTGTGTGAGCCCTCGGTGAGTGATCTGCCTGAGGTAAAGGTTTTGAAGGATCCCAGTGTGTGTCCCCTGTATTAGGACATTTGTTGATTGTGTGCCTGCTATGTGGAAGCTACTGCTGCTATCCAAAGGAAAGGTATAGGAGGCAGGTAGCGCTACCTGCGATAAAGAGCTCTTTGAACTGTGAATGTGTGTCCAGCAAAAGTGGCGTGTGGGACCGTGTCTTGGGTAGAGACTGTGCCAGGAGTCAGAAGACCACATGGGTACCCCAGGGCAGTATTTGTATTGCTTTGTGTAAATATACTTTACTTTGCATCTTCAATTTATATAAAGTTATATTTGTTTTACTGTAATTAATCATTTGTTCCTACTGGGGCTACCTGTAGGTGCATCCCCAGATCCCACTAGGTGGAAGCACTGCCATGGAGAAATTCCCAGTACCCTTTCATTTAGCAAACGGAATTCAGGACCTGTGGATGGTAAGAAATGTATGGTGTATATCCTATGGCACAGCTGTTTATGGCATCTACAGCCGCCCCTCTGAAATTTGCCAGAATATTCATATTGCCAATCTGGGCCTAAAAGGTGTTGTACTTATAAGGTACACTGTTGACTGGGGCATTGCAGAGGCTAAAGGGCTTGACTAGATATTTGAAGTGCCCATATATGTCACAGAAAGCCATTTTCCATGTATCCCTTTGCAGATCCTTACAAGGTTGTATGCAATAATACATTTATTAAGTTAATTTATTGTACACCGATATCAATCAATTATAAAGGTAATAATACAATTGAGAAACTCATTTAAACTCGGGAAATCAATTGGTCTACTTTATAGTAATAGCTGCTTTGGTAAGTAATTTTTACCTGAACCAGACTGTCCCTCTTGCCATTTAGAATTTCTCACACTAATGGAATACTATAGCAGAAACATGGAGAGGTAATGTAAAATGCTTTCATGGCAAAATCGAGCAAAGACAATGTTATGATAGTTGGAATAAAAGGTTTAATTTTTCGTATCTTTTTAATGTGATTGGAGGTGTGAGTAATTAATAAATATCAATGCAGTAATACAACACATTGCAATAGTACTTTTTGTCGAGAAGTATATTGCAGTGTTGCAACTATACAGTGCAACTCTCTAACATTCAGAAATGAGATGGCCTACCAGAGTTCCTTGGTATTAGATAACTTGTAGAGCTAAACTCCACAGGAGATTTTGTAGGATGGTGCCAGATCAACAAATTCACAAGTTACAAGTAACACAACATGACTGTCAGATGAAATGTAGCATGCTGTGTCTTCATCCAACTACATACAATTTGATAGAGTCTGACAGACTTTCCCCCCATTGAAATATGACTGTATATTCTAGCTATAGGGGGATCAGATTTTGTTGGGGAAAGAATTGCAGAGAGCGAAGCTCATCGTGGCAAAATGTTTAGGTCACACCCACTTTGGGAGATGACCCCAATAAGCCATTCCCCATTTTACAGATTCAGCCTGTATTTTTTGTAGAATACCATTAACACTCATAGCAGGATGCCATAATACCCCCAGAACTCATAGCAGGATGGCACAGTGGCAATTTCATGTAGAGTGCCCTCCATAATGTTTGGGACAAAGACACATTTTCTTTGAGTCATAGCAATTCCATGTATAAATACAGGCAGACAATAATTAATAAACACCAGCAAGTAGAAGGCATAATATAGGTAAGTAGTTTACAGTTGGGAAGAAAGAATTTCCCTAACCCTTACCAGCAGGACAAAATGGGGTGGGACCTTCAATGCACTGCCAAATCTATTCCCTGTGGCTCTTCAGTTTCTGGGCTAAGGAGGATGCACTAGATACAGAGTTCAGTGTGTGGTAGCAGAAGGGTAAAGAAGGCTTGTTGTATTCAGGCATGGGTTCGGAGGCAGGCAGCAATCAGACGTGGTCAGGAACAAAGCAAGAAGGGCAAGAAATCCAGGACACAATTGTAGGGACCCTGAGATTTGGGTTAAATTACTCAGGCAGTTCCCCTTTAGTATTTGGACACCTAAGGGTCCTTTAGTTAACTCTGGCAGCTATGTTCCTTGCTGGGTCCACGTTAGTTCATGGAGATTGTCCACTAGATGGCACTGTTTGTCAATATAAAGGGGTTTAGCACCATGCGGTCGGGGTCTGTCCTGGGACTTTGCCTCGCTGAGAGGTACTACAGGTCCAGGTCTGCCGGTGAAGTTAGTTACGTGTGAGTTAGTGATAGTGAATACAGTAATAGTCACTCTAGGAGTGAGAGTCAGCACAGGGTAGTTAGTGAGCAGATGTGGCTCCAATGAGGAGAAATAGTAGGGTTAGGACCCCGTGGTATTTCAACCACTAGAGCAGGGACTACAGTGGGTGAGTTGAGGACTAGATAGGGTACCAAGACCCCAGGCTGAATACAGTGGGTGAGGTGAGGACCAAGTCTGGTGCCAAGATACAAGACCCCAGGCTGAGAAACCCATGCCGTAGTGCTTCACCAGAGGGATATTGCCCAGAGAGAGTGGTAACTATTCCCCAAGTCTATTGTTGCTGTAACTTTGATATAAATTGAATATTAGCCCGTTTGCTGTACCTTGTACCCCCTGGAGGGAATATTGCTGTTTGAAGCTATTCTATGATTGCTGTGAACATCAAAGTACTTGTGAACTACTACCTTGCCACTGTTCTCTGTAAATAAACTAGTTATAGTTTACTGCAAAGAAACTGTCTGGCTGAATATCCTGCTGCATTTATCCACACCAGGTACCGGGAGTTGCACGGGTACACTGGGCACACTACAAGCAGTTTTAGCCTGGTCACACATCGCCTTAATACACAGCAAAGGTACACTCAAGGGTGTGCTACACAATCAATTAGGAATTTAAAAAAGCACCCAGGAATACTAATTAGTAGGACCTATCTGCGGGCATTGAACTCAGATCTTGGCGTCCTTTTTATTTAGAATTTTTGTGATGAAAGCGCAGAGCAATGATGTCACATGCATGGCAGCATGATGACGTCACACGCCACAGCGTGATGATGGCAGACGGCGGCCCTGTGTGCTGCCATCTTGCCTTAGAAGCCTCCGTTGAGAAGCACTCCTGAAAGTTTTGGGAAAGCCGAGTAGGCTTGGGCCATGGGTGCCGCCGGCGCTGTAAGTCACAAAAGCCTTTATGCAATACGTCAGCATTATCATAATTGTTATCTAAATTCACATTTAACATACATGTGTTTATAATTGACATGTGAAACAATTTCAATAATAAGTAAAAAAAAGCATACTGTGGCCACACTGGGCAGGAATATCTCCATAATATGTTACACTTTGTTTTGCCCATATATCAGAGCCAGACTTATTTAAAGAATACAAATTAAAAAATATCATGGCTGCATAAATAAAACATTGGCTTGATGCAGTATATTCAAAGGGATTCGTACTTATAAAATAAAAAATAGTAATGGTAATAAAAAGTGACGAAACAAATGGCTATAGTACCAAACATTTTATTTTAAAACTGCAAATAGATTTTATTTGTCATGGGAACTGAATACAGTGTCCTAAACGAGCCCCTTTAATCTAAGCGTCCACCATAAGACGTAACACGAGGTGCAGCCTGTAACAGAGCCATCGGCGTCCCCCACCTCCCCCCGCGTATCACCACAGCAACGAAAACATAGTGGACTCTTTTGCCTCCCTAATGATGGC
Organism: Xenopus laevis; assembly: GCF_017654675.1. Taxonomy (NCBI): domain Eukaryota; kingdom Metazoa; phylum Chordata; class Amphibia; order Anura; family Pipidae; genus Xenopus; species Xenopus laevis. Next base: position 78,952,746 of record NC_054375.1, on the reverse strand, counting down.
GGGACGTAGTGGTTGTGACGCAGCTACGTAATAGCGAGTGGGGAGGGGCGGCACGCGTTGTAGTAAGAGCGCATTGTCTGTTTGAAAGGAGGAATCTGGGCCGAGTTAAGGCCACCGAGTAAAAGGTCTTTAAAAGACCGGGTGGTCGTGAAGATTTTCGTGTTGTTCCCAAAAGTGGGTTTGTTTTGTTCTTCCAGTGGCTGGATCCAACTGAGTAACGGACTTGGGTTGAGGGCGATGTGTGATCCTTTGTAAGTGGCTACGCTTCTCGCCTGCCTTTACTTGTGGATAACAAGCCGTCTCCGTTCGCTGCTGATAAGCCAGTGTGAGTCTGCCACCGGCAGGTGAGATGATCGAGTTCTGCTTTATGATTTCATTTACAGTTGCTAAACCGGCACGGGAATGTTTGACCTACAGCTTCATTGTGCAATAAGGAATCGATCGCAACCCAGAACAACCTTCGACTGTTAGGAATGCTGGGAGATGTAGTAGGGTTAATGCTGGGGGGGGGGCATGCTAGGCTGCTGACCCTTACTTCTGTCTGTGAGGCAGCTGACGGCGTCATGGGAAGGAGGACGCTCAGTACTTCCCCTCTGTGTCTGTGTGTACACTCTGTTGCGTGCGCTTGTTTTGTTAGACGCCATGTTTGTCGTTCTTGGCGCTGACTGTAGATTGGCCAGATGATACGGCCGTAGTTATTGTGCGAAGCAGCGCGACACATACTGTAATGGCCACCCATTGATTTGAACGGGCTCGGGCGGGAATGCGTGTGGTGTGGACACTGTAAGTGTCACTGTAAGTACATCATTAGTATACATGTACACTGGCCATTCAGCAGCATCTTCTTTCCCACCGGAAATGCAGTAGAGACTGAAGGCATGAGACGTGTTGCTTACTAATATGGATGTAGCTTCCTCTCTAACTTGTGTAACTTTTTTTTTACCTGGATCACGTGACTTACAGTCCCACACACCAGCTGTTATGTACGTAACTGAGTGATTATCAAGCTGCGGAAAAATACATTTTGCTTCCTCAAAAAGAAAGGTAGGAAGCGCAATTCGTGTATTGAATGCTATCCTGCCTGTGCCGTGCTAGGGTGTAATTACTGAACAGGAGTCTGCGGACTACTGATAACCTGCCAAGTAATCGCATGTAGCCTCTGGTTCATAGGTAAAACATAGGCAATGATGTATCCCCTATTGTAAAATATAAGGCTGTTATCACTGAGCAGTTCCTTATGCTTTTATAATACACAAAAGCCATGAATATCTTGTAAATTATATCCTTATAAACGGTGAGTTCTTATGTCATTTCTGTCACATGACTCATTGAAATTTGTACCCCAGTTGCAAAATATGAGGATATTAGAAGTTACCTCGGAGTTCCATGACCTGTATAAAAACACTCGGCCTCCGGCCTCGTGTTTTTTATATGGTCATGAAACTCCTCGGTAACTTATAATATCCTTATATTTTACAAAAGGGGGTACTTTATTCACTATATACGGGGCATTAGTGATGAACGGGCCGGCCCGATAACCCGCCGGTTTGGGCTGACCTCGCACCCCCCTTTACTGGTCGTGGATGACCTTCCAAATGGCGACTTCCGGGTTGAACTTTTATAGACGCTCACCACACACCTTTTGTGACGTCATCGGCGGGGCAGGTCTATAAAGGGAACCCTGAAGTTGGGATCACGCAGGTGGTGGGAAAAGCCCAACCCGCACATCCGTACAGGTCATGCGCTGCCAAGGTGACAGGCTAATACCCAAATATCATGTACGTTTTATCAACTTAAATAATATTTGCGGCTCTTGGTTATTATAAATTAATATTGTGTTCCTGGTTTTACCCAGTCCCTATGTATAATGAAGCAATAGAATTCTTAATGAATCGGATGGAAGTTGAGTGTAGGTCTGACCATTCCAAGGATGAGTTTGATGTAGTTGGCAATGTTTTGCAATATATGGACTAACAATCCCTGTTTTGTTTAAAGGGTAAGGCATTTTTTAGTAGCTTAAAGGAAAACTATACCCCCAAAATGAATACTTAAGCAACAGATAGTTTATATCAAATTGAATGACATATTAAAGAATCTTGCCAAAATGGAATATACATTTACATAAATATTGCCCTTTTACATCTCTTGCCTTGAACCACCATTTCGTGACTCTATCTGTGCTGCCTCAGAGATCACCTGACCAGAAATACTACAACACTAACTGTAACAGGAAGAAGTGAGGAAGCAAAAGGCAGAACTCTGTCTGTTAATTGGCTCATGTGACCTTACATGTGGTTTGTATGTGTGCACAGTGAATCGTACGATCTCAGGGGGCGGCCCTTATTTTTTAAAATGGCAATTTTCTATTTATGATTACCCAATGGCACATACTACTAAAAAAGTATATTATTATGATAATGGTTCATTTACATGAAGCAGGGTTTTACACATGAGCTGTTTTACTCAGTATCTTTTAATAGAGACCTACATTGTTTGGGGGGTATAGTTTTCCTTTAAGGCACAACATGTCTGTGTCTTTAATATATTGATAATGGGTTGAGTGCAGAGGACCTCTTGTATTTGTCTATGTGAATTTTGCGGTCATAGCCTCATTGCACCCCAGTTTAAATATTAGTTGTGTGCACAACTTTCCCTTGTTTGGTATAGAAGTGCCTGTGGTAAAGGAGTTGGACATTGTGCATGCACAAATGCTGCACTAACTGTAAGGACTAACATGATCAGAAAGAAGTTACTTTGGTACAGGTCTGGAACTGCCTACCCAGAACAAGTAGCATAGTGTTCACGTTGTCCTTTACATTAAGGATTTGTAGAGTTATGGAAGTACCACTTAGTAGGAAGGAATATAATTGCAAGTATATTGAAGTGCTCCCTATATTTTAACTTGTACAATGACACACATACAAACAGAGTTGGGTCAGTTTAGGGAAATTCAAGGGCATGGACACACATATGGAACTTAGCCACATTTTCGACGTGGTTCGCGCCACAGTTTTTAAAAAAGTTGGTCACTGCGTAGATACGATTAGCGGTTTAACTTAAGGCAATGGCATGTTACATTATTGTATTTGCGGGGTCAGCTTTTTTTAAAAAAAAATTGAGATGTGAACCACGCTGAAAACGCAGCTAGGATTCGCATGCGTGTCCATGCCCTAAGGATATTCGCATGGAGCTTAGAGGGAAATGACAGACTGTTGTCCTAAATGGAGGTAGGGGAGATTATCAGCGCTATTCTATATGGGAAACTATTTAGCAGTCCCATGTATTTATGATAACTAAAGGTGCCCATAAAAGAGTGGAGAGAAAAAAATCTGCAGACTGTTGGTGTGATGCAGCCCTCTTCAATCTGATTTTATATGCTGTCTGCTTGATGGCACAGGGTCCAAATAATCCTGAGTTGACCCAGATCATTGGTTGTGAGCTCCTCTTTTGGTGACCAATTTAAATAAAGGATCTTAGTCTATGCCTAGCTACATTTGGTGCTGCATCTGCGCAACTTCCCAGGGCAGAGCTTTGCTGTGTAAAGGAGCCTTGCTACCACTTACCTCCCAGTGTTTTAAGTTTCCTGAACTTAGTTCATGTGTAGTGAAGTACATGCAACCCTATGAATTGTTTTTTTCCCAAATTCATTTTCTTTATACTACCTTTATTTACATTTATTTGCATATTTTTATAATGGGCATGTATTTCTTACACAAGCATTTTTCTTTTTCTAAAGTTGAATTGTGACATGATTGAGAGTTACACTATGGAAGCAATTTTAATGAAAGCTACAACTTTCAACAAATTGTTATTATAAAGTTGTGTAAAACTCTTTTTCATGAATTATCTGAGCAAAAATGCTGAGCCGATGATCCTGCTATATCCCTGTACTGTGGGTTTTGGTCAGTTCAGGGATCGAGCAGGATTGAACATCTTTTTGCCCAATTTATAGTGAATCCGCAGATGAGTTAAATAGGACCTGCAACTTTTCTTCACACTCTACTATTCCAATCATTTGTGCACTGTGCAAGATTTATTGGAATAATAGAAAACATATGACACTAGGACCTGGAGCAGCTTGCCTCTTTGACACATGAAGCACTCTTTAACAGGCTGCTAGCTATTTTGGCATAAAATCTCTGAAAACAGGCTAGCTACCTTGTGATATGACATGGGGCAGGACTGCTGAATAGCCTCTCAGGTTGGCATATGGGAATGGGCTGATGGCCCCCTTGGTATATGAAATAACGATGGGGAAGCTTATATGTAGTGCAAATAGGCTCTACTGGGCATCCTATCTTATAATTCAGCACAAACAAGACTATTAACCAGCCCATGTAGCTGTGCAGTCCAGGTTTTTGGTCACCGCAACAACTTTGCGCATAGAGGTTATTAGCAAAGACACAGTGTAAACAGGCTACTGGCCATAATATGTCTTGAAACTGTGTGACATACCCCTGCACATAAGTTATCCATTCTGTGTAATTTATGTAAGAAAAAACCAAGACATTCAGATGCACACAATTTGCATACATACTGTATTTTACTGGATTATCTTTCTTCTCTGTACTACATTTCTTTTTGCTTATCCCTCATTTACTTTTTTTTTTTTAAATTAAACAATGTTCTACTTTTTCAGGTTTTAATATAGACTGCTCCAGAGTTGCTTTGTTCTGTTCTGTGCATGCTCTACTCAGTCACCATGATTGTACCTTCTAAACTCATCTAGAACTTGAATGCCTTCAGGAGAAATCTGGTACATCTGATCAACCTGGACACTGGTGGCCACACAGCATGAGTGGCTGAAAAAAATCTTGACTCCGTATACAAGGTAGGCTAAATGGGGGAAAATTTGGGATATGTTCAACAGGGTTTGCCTGTCTCGCACCTGTGTTTTTCCCCCCCTTCCCCTTCATGATGCGAGCCCCCTTAGCAGTTGTGTTTTAAAATGGGAAAGTTCAGAAAAACTGCAACTAAGGTTTATGAAAAATGCAATATATCTCCCTAAAACATGCCTGCTTGTAAGTGCATGTACCATAAGTGATTTTTATTGGCATGTCACCTTTTGTTTTTGGTGATCATTTTCCATACAAATATTACTGAGACATAATGTGCTGTCGTTATTTTTATATTTCAGTTGCCAGGTAAGCCATTCAGGGCCTTTCTCGCCTTTATGTATGACGTCACCATGTTTTGTTTCTATACTAACATTGATTTTGTCAAACATAGCTATATAATTTGTATGCATGAACATTTAAGAATGTTGGCTTCCCACACAACTTTCTAAGTGGTGGCTGCAGAAAGAGTGATATTGGTTGCATGAGAGTATGGATAATTTTCTGTCTTTTGATTGCCCGAACTTTATTTGTATGGGTTTCTTAGGTGGCAGTTTCGGTAGACCATCTTGCATATCTGATGTGCTGATAAGCCCCATATGGGTAGTGACTGATTTTAGCTACCAGATCAACTTTTAGAATCTTTTTAGGGATTCTAAAATGAAAAAAACTTTATAAATACTTATTCATTATAGGGCCCATCCAGTCTGTCTTAGAGGGGAATTCAATCCACCCAATTAATAAATACCCCTACCTTCCATAGTCACCCCTCTCTGCTCCCCTCCGCACTGGTGTTAACACCTGTAAATGCCCCATATCCTGTAATTACCCCTCGTTACAGAGTCAGCGCAGCTTATTGGTTGCTTATATTGGATTTTGAGTATCCTTATGTCTCTGTAAAATATACGGTTATGCACTTTAGCAGAACTGAATGCATAATTAGCATGGCATTTCTTGTCCCAAAAAGGTTTTTGGCATACAGTAGATACACACACAACTTTTTAAATGTAAACATAGTTCTGGTAGTCTTTAACATATTCATGATTTTTCTAAAAAATGGATTAAAATCAGGTGTGAAAAAGTTCAGCTCTATTTTGCAGCCATGGTCACTGTCCTCACCTTCAGATATGTAATTACAAGACAGAACTTGCTTCCTTAACTTTCATAGATACAAAAAACAAACAGTCTTAGACATATGAGAACAGAATGCATGTATGAAAATAGACTTATAGGATGACATCATAAGGTTATTACAAATGAAAACCTAAAATTAAATTAGCGTTCTCTCTGTACTGTACAAATGGCCATATACAATCTTCTTCTGTTCATTTGGACCTAATGCTCAATGCTGGACAGTTATCTACTGGCAGAAGCTAGCAGATAAAGTAACAAGTCTGTTATTACCCAGAGAGCATGTCTTGTTACAGAATCTTAGCTCTTCCTGTATATCTTGCATTCACTGTCCTGAAGCCATAGTCACCACTATTAGAGTAAGCTTGGTGTTTGGTAAACTTGGCCCATTTTTTCCAAGTATGATCCTTCCCTGCTGAAATAAAATCTCAGCATAGTGTTGGTATAATGTTCCTCTTAAAAGCCTTGCTAAACAAAAATATTTTAGTCCTTCTGTGGACCTTGTTTTTTTACTTTCTAACTTTGTATTTTTTGTTAAAGGGTTGCAATTATGTTAAATTGAGTAAATTACCTTGACTTTAAAATTACATTTTTTATTTTTTAAGGTGGACTCTTATCAATCTGACCGAAACTGCATCAAATATGCTGATTTAACAAGCTGTACCGAATTTTTTTTTTGCAAGATACACATTGGATGCCACAAGATTCATGAAAAGTCTTCACAGTTTGACAGCAAGAAATGTCTGTGATGTTAAATTCTTCTTAAAGTATTTGTTACTGTGATGCATAAAATTATTTTTAAATGACTACTTCATTTTTCATATAAATTCTGGCAACATTTTTTGCTCCTCAAAAATGGAAAGTATTCTTGTTGAAGAAAAAATCAACGATTTGAAAGATGAAGATGACCGAAATAGTGACTTGGATGGTATGCAAATAAAGATGGAATTAGACGACTTAAAACAAACTGAAAGTAGCGATGAGCAAGAAGATGAGGATCAACACTGTGCTGATACCTCAAATAAGTTTGTATCAACTGGCAATGAGGATGAGTATGGTGGTCTTTTTTCTCAGTACTCTAGCAATACCAATATACATTGCTCCTCAAAAATGGAAAGTAGTCTTATTGAAGAAAAAATCAATGATTTGAAAGATGAAGATGAAGACAGAAATAGTGACTTGGAAGGTATGCAAATAAAGATGGAATTAGACGACTTAAAACAAACTGAAAGTAGTGATGAGCCAGAAGATAAGGAACAACACTGTGCTGATACCTCAAATACGTTTGTGTCAACTGACAATGAGGATGAGTATGGTGTTCTGTTTTCTCAGTACACTACTACTCTTTATGATGCAGCAATGGAGGCAGTTACTCAAAGCATACTGAAGAATAAAAATATTAGCAATCGGAAAAAATCCCCAGCTTGGAATCACTTTTTTATATCTCCCCGGGACAGTACCAAAGCAATATGCATGTACTGTATGAAAGAGTTTAGCCGAGGGAAAAACGAAAAAGACCTAAGTACAAGTTGTTTAATGAGACATGTAAGAAGGGCACATCCAAGAGTGCTTATTTCTGAAAATGAAAATATACCAGGTATATCTTCGTACTCTCCACCTACATTACTACTACCTCCGCAGTCTTCAGATTCTGCAGAAACCAATGTAACACCTACTAAATGTAAAAAATCTGTGTTAAAGATAATTTCAGAAAAAGTACCAGAGGAAACGTTGACTTTATCAGATGAAATTTCATCAGATTTTTCAGTGTCAGAAAAAATCAAAGAAGAAGTTTCAGTGGATTCTCCAGTGTTCTTCTCAAACAGTCAAGCAGATGAAACCAGTGAAAACATAGAAGAAAAAAAACACATTCCAACTCCAAAAAGTTCATCTGGTTCTAGGAGAAGGTCTGCTGTCTGGAAGCATTTTTATTTATCTCCACTGGATAATTCGAAGGCAGTTTGTATACACTGTATGAATGAATTCAGCAGAGGAAAAAATGGAAAGGACCTTGGAACTAGTTGCTTGATAAGGCATATGTGGAGAGCTCACCGTTCAATTGTTTTGCAAGAGAATGGTGGAACAAGTTTGCCACCCCCGTATTCTGTGCCTCCTACCTTATTGCCATCTCTCCTTCCTCCAGATGGTGGGGATGCTGGATTTGTTGTTGTATCTCCAGGAAAAATTGGTAAAGAACCTGCTTCTATACCTTCATCTCCTGATCGGGCTTCAGTGGAAATTCAGTGTGGTATTCCTAATGGTAACTTATTTGATGAAGAAGAATCTATTTTGCATTCCTCAGAAGGTCATAGTGAGTCATTATTAATATCTTCTCCTGAAAAACTTGGTCATGGTCGCAGAACTTTAACATACAAGTCAGCTGTTTTTCAGTCAAATAAAAAATCTATGAAAAGGTTAAAATCTGAAGTATGGCATCATTTCTCATTATCTTCAACCGATAGTCTGAAAGCAATGTGCAATTACTGCAATTGCATGATTAGCAGAGGCAAAAAGGGGGCTTTGGGAACAAGCTATTTGATGAAGCATTTGTATAGACAACACCCAGAAGTCCTATTGAACCAAAAAAAAATTGATGTTGGTCTAGCCAATTCTCCTTATGCTACTTTAGCTTCTGCAGAGTGCTCATCGAAAATGACCGAATTAACAATAGTAAATCACGATAATCAAATTGTATCTCCAACAAACAGCAAAAAGACCTCAAAACTGTGGAATCACTTTTCAATTTGTTCTGCAGACTCTACAAAAGTTATATGTATGCACTGTGGTCGAACAATAAGCAGAGGGAAAAAACCAACCAATTTAGGAACCAGTTGTCTCTTGAGACATTTACAGCGTTTTCACAGCAATGTACTTCAAAACAATAGCGTTTCTGAAACATTATGTCCTGCCGATTCACAAACACCAGTGAAATCTGAATTAAAAGCCTCCCCTTTTGATGAAACCACTGACAAATTTAGTGACTCTCATCCAGTTGCCAAAAAAATCACAAGTCTTGTAGCTGAAATGATTGCACTTGATCTTCAGCCATATTCCTTTGTAAATAATGTTGGATTCAATAGACTTCTTGAATATCTTCAACCTCAATATTCATTACCATCTACATCCTACTTTTCAAGAACAGCAATTCCCGATATGTATGAAAATGTTAAGCAGATCATAGCTTCACACTTAAAAGAAGCAGAAAGTGGCGTAATTCATTTTACAGCTGGAATATGGATGAGCAGTCAGACACGGGAATACTTAACTCTTACTGCTCATTGGGTAACATTTGAGTCTTCGTTAAGACCACATTGTGAAAATCACCACTGTTCAGCACTTTTGCATATTTCGCAGATTGATTGTGACTATAATGGTGTCAGTGTTCAAAAACATCTAGAATACTTGTGGGAATCCTGGATTAGTTCGTTTGGTCTTCAGATAGGTATAACTGTGACGGATAATCCTAGCATAACAAAAACTTTAAATGAGAGTGAACTTTCAAGTGTTCAGTGTTTTGGACACACAGTAGACCTAATTGTTAACGAGGCTATTAAAAGTCAAAGAATGGTGCAAAACTTGTTAAGTATTGCAAGGAAAATCTGTGAACGTGTACACCGATCCACAAAAGCAAAAGAAAAATTAGCAGAACTGCAAAAAGAATATGATTTACCTCAGCACCATCTGATTCAGGATGTCCCTTCTAAATGGAATACTTCATTTCATATGTTAGAACGACTGACTGAACAAAAAAGGGCAATTGATGAAATGTCTATTGAGTGCAACTTCAGGGAACTTATAAGTTGTGATCAGTGGGAAGTAATGCAGTCTGTCTGCCATGCACTGAAACCATTTGAAGCAGCTAGTAAAGAAATGAGTATGCCCATGGCCACATTGAGCCAGGTTATTCCAATGATTCATATACTCAACAAAAAGATAGAGATGTTATTTGAAGAAACAATGGGTATCGATACAATGCTAAAGTCTCTTAAAGAAGCCATGGTTTATCGTCTTTCATCGACCCTTCATGATCCGCGATATATTTTTGCTACACTCTTAGATCCCAGGTACAAAGCTTCCTTATTTTCAGAGGAGGAGGCTGAGGAGTACAAACAAGGACTAATCAGGGAACTGGAGATACTAAGTTCTACCTCAGATGATGCGCCCATCCTTAATGGGTGCAACAAAAGTTCTTCGCCAAAAAACAAGGGTGAGGAAAACATTTGGTCACTTATGGAAAATGTAAAGAGATCAAAGACATTGAAGGAAACGCTGCCAGAAGATATTGTGTTTGCTTATTTGGAAGAAGAGGTTCTTGAACATAACTGTGATCCATTAACTTACTGGAATTTGAAGAAGTCGGCATGGCCCTTATTAGCAACACTGGCTGTCAGGTTTCTTGGATGTCCACCTAGCATTATTCCCTCTGAGAGACTTTTTAACACTGCAAATGAAAACTGCAATTTTAACCAAAATAGACTAATGATGGAACATTTTGAGCAGCTAATCTTTTTAAAAGTCAATCTCCCTTTAATTTACTTCCAGTATTGATCTACAATTAGCAGGTGAAGCTTTTCCCCTAGATTTTAACTGTATTTTGTACATTTGTTAAATTGCTCCACTAGGGGCCATGTATGACAACTGAACTGACAAATTATTCTATAACGTTCCAATGTTGGGCTTTAAATATTGTCTACATGTGCCTTACTTAGTTCTTCAGGCCAGATCTTGTACATTTTTTTTAATTTCACCCTAGAATGTTTGTTGTGTAACAATTTTAAACAATGTAGGTTTGTCATATCTGTAAATACATATGTAAAGTGATTTCTTTTAAAACAGAACTGCAAAAAAGATGTAAACTTTTATCTTGTAGGTTTTTTTTGTACAAAAAGGTACTGTATTTCATTCAGGCATTACTTTTATGTTGTGTGTTTTTAATAATGCTGCATATACAGATTAGGACATATTACTATGAAAGGGAGTCAGTTACTGCAGCTGATTTTGCTCCAGCTAGCAGTCTGCTGATATGTCGGGTATCCAGTGAGGTTAAAATGATTAACTTGTGTCTACACTGCAATGACCCCTTCAGTGAAACATAGAAGAATTGTTTACAAATCGATAGTCAATTTTTTATGAAATACATTTGTTGGTCTGTTACAAGCAAGACCTTTTATAGGCAAACCACAAAAAGCGTGTAATGCTGCTAACACACAGTACCTGGTGTGTGCGTGTAAATGAGATTCCTGATACTGCTCCAATGTTCAGCATTAAATTGGGTCATTTACATAATAGATCTTAAAGGGGAACTATAGTGAAAATGAATGTACTATAAGCTTCATCATACTGAAATAAGAAACTTTCTAAATACAATTAAATATTCTGCGTCGTTTCTGGATTAATCACTATAACTAAACTATTCCTTGCTCAGCATCTGTTTCTTTCCATTTTCTCTTCTTGCAGCAGTTGGGTGTCAGATAATCATTGACCGATCCAATATATCTTATCTGCTTTCCTAGCAGATGAATTAGAGCTCAATCAAATAATGGATTCGCGTACAAACAAAATAACTGCCTCTTGCACAAATTCTGCATTTAATTTTAATAGAGTGAGCTCTAATACATCTTGGCAAAAGGAGGCCGCTTATAATATGTATTTGATCTAACTGTCAATGAATATAAGACACCCAACTCCTGCATGAAGAATGAAGAGAAACATGCTGAGAGAGGGTTAGTAAAGAAACTTGATTATTTCAGAAACGATGCAGAATTTTTAATTACTATTTAGAAAACTTTGTATTTAAGTATGATGAAGCTTATATTAAATGTTAGTTTTCACTATAGTTCCCCTTTAAATGTGCTTAAAAGGAAAGGAAAACCCACAAATTCTGCACCGATACCCATTTACCTTTATAACAAGTGACCGCTTCCAAACAGGTGCACCAAAAGCCCTTCCACTGTGCTCTCTCCCTCAAAGGCTTACTGGCATACACTGATTTACCACCTGCCAGCTTTTACATTGTCAATACAATGAGCATATTATAGATCTGTGTTATACTTTTCTATACTTTCCAATCCATATAGGCTATACATGATGGGTTTCCTTTCCCTTTAATAACTGAGTAACTTAGTTGGTCTCTTGCTAAAACACTTTCAGTTTACCATCAGACTGCATTTTCTTGTATTGTCCAGTTTTTAAAATACAAGGTATCTACCAAAATTTGTTATTCTTTATTTCACAACAGTTTTTATATTTCTGCTGTTGTTGAAATATGTTCCTGTCATAACAATGTTCTCAAAAACATTAGAAAAGTAAGAATTTTTTTTTTTTTGCATCAGTTTTTTCACCGTTGCTGTAAACTATAAATTTTTTGTGTAATACTGTACCAGTCTGACTTAATTTTTACATCTATGTATTAGTGTATTTATAAATGGTAAACAAATGTTTTTGAAATTAAACCATTTATTTACAGTAGACTGGAAATGTCACTTTTTTGATTGATATTGAGTAGTGCTTGAACTTTTGTTAGCATACTAGGTACCATTGATCATTGCATGGAAAACTGTGCCAAGCAGTACCAATTATTAGACCTCATTCCATCGCATAATATTGCCCGATCCATTCTCCCCAAACGATATGCATAAGAGAGAAAATATTCAGATGGGTTATAGGTCAGAATGGAATCTGAATGCCCAGAGTAGTAAAAGCTTTCCTGAATGTCTGGAAAGTTTTCATAAATAAGGAAGAAATTGATCTGCTAGGAATCCTTCAGGATTCTCTAGTTTGAAGTTTTGTAAATTTGCTCCGTAATGTTCTGTGGCACTGCTCACAGGTAGACAGATGTTGCTGCATGCACAATGATCAGTTTTGTTTTAATCATAGACTGAGAACTAGGGTGCACCAAATCCATAACCGTTCAGAATACTGAATCTGAATAATAGTTTCCATAAACTAGCTATGTGATTCCCTTTGTCCATAAACCCATTATCCAGAAAGCGCCACCTCCCATTTTAAACAATTATTTAAATTCCTAATAACAGTCAGTGCCGGGCCATGCTGGGCAGGCGCCCTAGGCAGGCCCGGCTGTCGCATCGCCTATTTAGTGTGCGCATGCGTGAATTTGCGCATGCGCAGAAGCGCACATATCGCGACAACTACATCGAGTCGGCCAGAGAAGAGAACCGGACTTGGGATAGGCGACAGAGGAGGTACGTGCCTGGCGCCCTCCCAGCTTTGCGCCCTAGGCACGTGCCTACTCTGCCTACCCCTAGTTCCAGCCCTGATAACAGTACCTTGTACTTGAGGGTAACTAAGCTGCATGCATCCATATTGCTAGCAGAACAATCCTATTGGGTTAATTATTGTTTAAAGGGATCCTGTCATCGGAAAACATGTTTTTTTCAAAATGCATCAGTTAATAGTGCTACTCCACCAGAATTCTGCACTGAAATCCATTTCTCAAAAGAGCAAACAGATTTTTTTAAATTCAATTTTGAAATCTGACATGGGGCTAGACATTTTGTCAATTTCCCAGCTGCCCCCAGTCAAATGACTAGTGCCTGCACTTTAGGAGAGAAATGCTTTCTGGCAGGCTGCTGTTTTTCCTTCTCAATGTAACTGAATTTGTCTCAGTGGGACATGGGGTTTTACTATGGAGTGTTGTTCTTAGATCTACCAGGCAGCTGTTCTTGTGTTAGGGAGCTGCTATCTGGTTACCTTCCCATTGTTCTTTTGTTTGGCTGCTGGGGGGAAAAAGGGAGGGGTGATATCATTCCAACTTGCAGTACAGCAGTAAAGAGTGATTGAAGTTTATCAGAGCACAAGTCCCATGACTTTTTGACACTATGTCTAGCTCCATGTCGGACTTCAAAATTGAATATAAAAAAAATCTGTTTGCTCTTTTGAGAAATGGATTTCTCAATTCTGCTGGAGCAGCACTATTAACTGATTCATTTTGAAAAAAATGTTTTACCTTTAAACCAGGGTTTGTGCAACCTTTTGGCTTCCCTGTGCCACATTGGAAAAAGAAAAATTGTCTGGGGCCACACATGAAATACACAAACACTTTTGTAAAAGTAAAGAAAATACACAGAAAAGAACTACAATACCAGTTGGATAACCAGATGAAGCTATACACTGGAATATGGGACACCTGGATATTAAATAGACTTAAGACATTTCCTTGGGAACTGGGCATTTCAAGCTGGGCTGGAGGTTGGACACCCCTGGTTTAAATGTTTACTAGGCATAGGGTAGGTCGATCCAAATTACAGAAAGACCCCTAGTCTGAAAAAAATCCAGACCCCCCCAAGCATTTTGTACATTAGATCCTATACCTTTATGCATTTTATAACAAAAAACAAAAACTTCAGTTCAGTTTACTTCTTGGCTGACACTGCATTTAGTAAGAAAAAAGGTGACATTATTACCTTAATTACCTTACTTTGCTTTTGGTAAGTTTGCCAAACAGGTGGATTTTGATGAAAGTGCACAAAATTATGACCTACTGTCCATGGAATTTTCTAATTTATATCTGAATGAGCCTCAGGGAGCTATAGATTGGGGGGAGATTGATAATATGGGGCCACCAGATGCTACAATAGTAAAAATGAATGCAGTCATTGTTTTTGTATATAGCTTTACTGCCTGAAATTGTGTTTACGGCAGGATAGCGGACTGAATAAACTTAATGCTGTAGCATATGGTGAGTGACTGGATTCCATTTATTATCTGTTCTAATGATGATTGAGCCACATTTCCAGGAGTAACTCCATAACTAGTAAAGTGCAGGGAGTGCTCAACATTCCAGTTGATTAAAAGCTGGGAAAACTTCCTGGTATATGTTCATTGAGCTTATGTGAATCAAACTGTCTACAGGAAATATTCAAGTTACATTACACGTTTCTTCTTGTCAGTTTGTGCTAACAAGGGAGGAATAAAAAGCATGTGCCATCCTGCTTATATACACACAAATATACTTTATAATATTCACTATTTCCCAATTTCAGCATGGGGGTCTGCTAGTTATGAACCGGTTTACTGACATCTACTGTATGTACAAGAAAGTCCTAAAACACGGAGTATCAGACTTGCTGAAATCATGTATTTGAAAAAAAACTGCCTTGTGTAACTCAAACCATACAAATATATGTACAAAATAACTTTAATGTAAACAAACATTAATAGGCATGTGGAAGTTTTTCTAATATAACTAGTTTATCTGTTAACTTAATATGTACAGGAGGAAGAGCTGTGTGGTTCAATCCGATGCCACTCACTGCAGGTATGGTTGATAATACCTTATGAGTAGCTCTGTAAAGACTTAAATGTGAAGCCACAGATTCCATTATAATGTGGGAATAGTTCATCATACTTTCATCTCCTGGCAAAATGTCTTCCCTTTTGTCATACCTTTTAAGAGGAAAGAAAAATCCATAAATGAACATTCTTTCTATTAATGTTAGTCTAATTAAATTTCATGTCAATAGCCCCATTAAATATATTTACTGTGAAAATTATATATGTATATATATATATAAAGCTTCCAAAAGTCAACCATTAAATAGTGTGCTGGATCCACAATTGTATTAACAGTCATTGTGTGGGAATCATTGGGGCATATTTATTAGTGTTCTCCACCTCAATTTTATTTTCACAAACATCTCATATTTAATAAAATATATATAAATATTTAATGTAGGGGGAGTGACAGATTGAGGTGCGAACCGGAATTTCTTCGGATACTGTTAGTAAAGATTGCTCTGATTTTCACACGGGAATTTCACGGAGCAAAGAGATGTGAATTTTAACCAATGCAAGGAGAATGTTTGTTCAATCAACAACAATTAAGTTGCCAAAACTTGTCATTCTCCTTTTAGTAAGTTGGCAAATTTATTTTTTGGGGAAAATACACTAAGTTTTTTAACTTTTACCATTTAATTAATATGCCCCATTAGACAGGCTCAATAATAGAGAATTGCTGACCAAATTGGGATTAATTGAAGTAGAGAAGAGCCTCCTCAAAGGCATATGATCACTATTATGCAACTCTTATATTTATACGTAAACTCTGATGTCCTATTCCCCAGTAAATCCTTCCAGAGGGCACAAGGGCATCACCTTGCTAGATACATGATAGCTTAAGCCATGTTTCATGTTAATGTAGCACCCTGAATAATGTGGGAAATTATAAATCATTTATAGAGACCATTACCATGAACATTAAGGGGCATATTTATCAAAATGTGAGATTAGAACTCACCACAGAAAAACTCACTCACTTTCTATTCATTCCTATGGGATTTTTAGAAATTGTATTTATCAATGGAGTTTACTATTTGATAAATATGCTTTTAAAAATCCCATAGGAGTGAAAAAAGTGAGTTTTTCTGTGGTGAGTTCTAATCTCACATTTTGATGCCCCTAAATCGTTATATATTTACAATGAAGTAAATGCAAGAAAACAATGGATTATAGATGCTCCAAGTAAGGATTACTAGTATACTATTAGGGAAACCATTAGTATGGTGTAATGAGTAAAATCTGTCTATGGGGGTCAGAATTCTACAGAACTTACCACACTAACTTCAGGTGTCGGGTTAATTAGGGGGGAGATTTATATACTAGAAATACCCAGGCTGATGTTGTCCCATCCTACACATTGCTGTTAATTAACAGGAATCACTTAAAGGGATACTGTCATGGGAAAAAAAAAAATTCCAAAATGAATCAGTTAATAGTGCTGCTCCAGTAGAATTCTGCACTGAAATCCATTTCTCAAAAGAGCAAACAGATTTTTTTATATTCAATTTTGAAATTTGACATGGGGCTAGACATTTTGTCAATTTCCCAGCTGCCCCAAGTCATGTGACTTGTGCTCTGATAAACTTCAATCACTCTTTACTGCTGTACTGCAAGGTGGAGTGATATCACCCCCGCATTAGCCAAACAAAAGAACAATGGGAAGGTAGCCAGATAGGAGCTCACTAACACAAGATAACAGCTGCCTGGTAGATCTAAGAACAACACTCAATAGTAAAAACCCATGTCCCACTGAGACACATTCAGTTACATTGAGAAGTAAAAACAGCAGCCTGCCAGAAAGCATTTCTCTCCTAAAGTGCAGGCACAAGTCACATGACCAGGGGCAGCCGGGAAATTGACAAAATGTCTAGCCCCATGTCAGATTTCAAAACTGAATATAAAAAAATCTGTTTGCTCTTTTGAGAAATGGATTTCAGTGCAGAATTCTGCTGGAGCAGCACTATTAACTGATTCATTTTGAAAACATTTTTTTTTCCCATGACAGTATCCCTTTAAGTAGAAAAGATTGTTTATTAGACCAAATAAGAATACCTCTAGAGAAGGCAAGGATTTCCCTCCATATATTTAACAACTTTAGTAATGCATTCACTTTCTATTTCTATTCAAAATGTGGCGTAAGGGAGCCTCCTGCACTTCACTGATTGGACAATTTAAATTTGGATTCTGGTCCATACTTTTACATTTAATTGGTGTTATGAATAAATTATAAGCAAAGCACACTCAATGTTTAATTCAAGATCACTTACCTCCAGTGAGGGTGGATTTCTAAAAATCGTGAAACTCCTGTCTGTGCTGCTGCAACATCTATATGTACTGACACATCTGGATAGTAAGAAAAAAATGACCACACATGTAGCCGACATCAAAAGATACCATATTCATGTTATACTGTTTTTTTTGTTACAAAAAATGTTATTTGTGGGCAGATTTATCAAAATGTGAGTTTAAACTTGATAAACAAAAGCTCACCCACATTCTAATCATTCCTATGGGATTTTTAGAATTGCATTAATCTATGGGTGAATGTTAAAACTCACCATAAATACGGCTCTAAACATTCCATAGGAATGACTAGAACATGGGTGAGTTTTTATTTATTAAACGCTAAACTCGCATTGTAAAAAAATCTGCCCCCGGATGTTACAAGTAAAGAAACAGTTGCAAACCTGTTGAAGGGCGGACAAGGGTGTGCAGTGTTTGTATTGCTACACCACCAGGATAGTTGAAATGTGACACATACAGAGAAGTTCCAGAGTAAACTGCATTTGCCAGAATATGTGCTACAACACAGATAGATCCGACTTTAAATATCCAAGATTTCTTATAGTTATTGATGCTGTAAAATCAAAAGCAGAAATAAAAACAATGAAAAAAATGCAGTGGGCACATTTACCAGTTAAAAGTTTATGACAATTTGCTTTTAAACTCTCAGGCTTCTTTTTTTCACCCTAGGCACCACAAAAAGGAAACCTGTGGGGTTTAACCCTTTATATGATCAAATGAAGATTTCATATACCCCAGGGCAAAAGATTGCCATTACATTGTTTCCGTGGTGCATGTAGTCACAAAGGGCATTGAATTGTAAAGGACAGATGGATACTTCTTTCAAAAGCCAAATGCTGTACCCCAAGCACACCCATTTAATGAAAGAATGTCATGGTGAAACACTGCATAGAACATATATTATTGGGGGGAAATGCCATTACTTACAAGTATGCACATCCTCTAGAGATCGCTATATTTAAAACAGGAAAAGTGTAAATTATAAACCGCAATTCTTTGTGAGGAAGGAAAGAATACAAAAATATAAATCCAATAGCCGGTGCGATCAGAATATGGGTTCTCTTATCTAGAAGACCGACTGGTAAAAAGCAACAGCTAAATGCTAAAGCTCGTGGCATTGCTGAATAAAAGTACCACAAAAAGGGTGATGTCTGAAATAGATTTGGTTAAGGAACATAATGTTGCTGAAGTTAATAATTAGCAGCCTCAATGTGGTCAAATGTAGTATGCACTGATTTTACCAGATACAGAGACAGGGAATAGTAACCAGTTTAAATCTAGACAAAGAGAGCACAGACCAAAGACATAATAAAGCACACTGAACATTGGTAGAGCAGAAGCAAAGAGCAACCTGATTATTTCAGAAAGGCACATTGTGAAAACTAAATATAGATACTGTATATACTGCTTGTGAAAATAAACTTGAGATATAATTCCTAAAAATTCTGTGCCTTTCTGAAATAATCAGTTTGCTCTTTGCTCCTGCTCTACCAATTTTAGCAATTTCCCTTAATCTTTCTAGTAGTGTTTAAATGTTTGGAGTTGTTAATTAAAATGTACCAGTAAATTTGTCTCATCAGTAAATGTGTCTCATAGGAAAGCTAACTTTGTATCCTATCCTATTTCATAGTATAAGGTTAAAGTGGACCTGTCACCTACACATAAAAAGCTGCATAATGAAAGTAATTTGCAAATTAAATATGAAACCCCTAAAAAATGTTTCATTAAAACATCCATACCTGTTATTAAGGTGTTTAAATATCTAAGCTGTCAATCAAATATTACCTGTCCCGCCTCTATGCCCGTGGCATAGAGGAGGGGCAGTCAATTACTTTCACTTTCCATTCAGCACTTCCTACATGTCACTGCTCTCCTCACATTCCCCCTTCCCTCCTCAGGCTCTATAATTGTGTACGGCACTGCACATGGACATTAGGTCCCCCATTCTGGTGCATACACAAGATTTTGGGGTGATACACAATTTCCCTTAATAACCGTGTCCACAAAATGGCTGCTGCCTGCTTGCTGTGATTGTATAATTCCAAGACAGAAGGAAACTAAATTTAAATAATAAATACAGTGTAAGTAAAGTTTATTTTGCTCAACTAACATGATAGAAAAGAATTTGAAATTATTTCTTAGGGTGACAGGTCCCCTTTAAGAACCATACCTTTTTCTATATTTTATTATTATTTTAACAGAATCAAGAAGAAAATATCAAACGCTGAGAACATTTAAATTATGAAGATAAAGTCATTAGCATATACCAAATAGCACACGTATCTCATACTTTAGGGCGGGAAAATCAACAAGACAGAACAAAAATAAAACATCAACTTGTTACACATTGTCTACAATTTGTACAAAGAACACCAAATAATGAAAGGATACACCCCAGTTTGAGCTTTTATTTAAAATTGTGTTGTACCACAGTACTTCTCCTTCAGGCCAAAGCAGACGTTTCCAAAAGTAGGAGTCCACAACAATTGTTAAGCCTAAATAAATTACATCAAAAAAAAAGTTTAATTTTTCAAGATTAAAAGGTATGCACATGTATAATTTCAGGTTAACAGGAAACTATCACTCCTCCAGTCTGAAATAAGTCAGGGATGGGTCTGCATTTACCCAAAAACAAGGGCCTCTGCATAATAAGCTACAGTCTATGCAAGTACAGTCAGTAAGTTACAGTGTGCGAAAGCAGCTGTAACTAGTGTCTGGGTGTAAACTGAAGCAGAGGTGAGATGCAGTCATAATCAAGCCCAATAACTATAGATAGATTAAAGGGAGAACACTAAAGTTAAACTTAAGTTTAAGGCCAACATCTCGCTAGACAATTTTTTTGTTCCTGGAAAATACAACAATGTCAAGAGTCAAGATAGAATACACTGGAGAGTACAGACACACTTCCATACAGGCTATGAGTTCATTAAGAGCATCACTTGACAAAAGGCCACATAGGCCTGAAATGTTGTTCGTTTGAGATCCAAGCCAGAAAATCCAATAAAGGCTTTTTAAGATTATACACGATTTGGATGGTGCTGTGATTTCGTCTTGCATTCATTAAGAGCATCAAGGACAGACCTATTGAAGTTTTTTTTGGACCCAGAGCCAGAGCAGCCATGACCAGACCCTCACCTAGGAATTCTTAAATGCTTCAAATAAGAAAAAAATATTATCCCCTTTCAACCAAATATTATACTTACCCAGCCAAACAAATCCAGCTGGCACTGCATGCAAAAGGATCTTCAAGACAGAAACATTTTTCCTCAGAAGTGGCATGAGCAGCATGAGTCCCAGAAATATACATAGCTCAGCTCTGAATACAATAATGGCAAGTGCAGACAGCCATATAAACTGCCCATGTTTTTGTTTTATCCAAGATGCAATAGCAATCAGTACTGAGAAGAAAAAGAAAATATCTATATAACCACAGGGCTTAACAAGCTCAGCAAATCTCTGGAAGCATTAGTTCTCACAAGCACTGGCCTGATTCTCTACATCACTAAAGAGCAGTAATACCTCATTATTAAGATGGGTAATGTAAATTACCGTATATACTTGCGTATAAGCCGAGATTTTCAGCACCCAAAATGTGCTTGAAAATCCTACCTCGGCTTATACGCGGGTCAGCTGCTGATGAATCCCACATGAAGTAGCCGGAAGAGCAGCGAAGAGAGAACAGCGCTAGGAGGCGTCGCGTCTGTGGGAGGTATAACAATAAGTGGGAGGGGAGGAGCAGGAAGTGAATACGCGCTAGGCCGGGCTCAGGTAGCGGCTGCAGTGAGGAGGTGCCAGTCTTTCCCAGGCTGCAGTGCGCACCAGCGGGAGGAGGGAGAATAGAACAGTCGGGTCGCCGTCGTTTCCCTCGCCATGTTGCAGTGAGTGCGGGTTCCCCAGTGTCCGTGCTCGCGGCTCGGCTCTGGAGCTGTGAGTATGTCCCGGTGTTCATACTGTTAATCCCCAGGGCCCGAGGTGGGAGTAAGAGAGGGGGAAGGTGCCTGGGTGTAGGAACAATGTATTTGTATGGGGAGGCCATGCCTCATGTCTGCAACCTGTGGCTCCTCCTCAACTACAACTCTCGCTCTTCCCCACCCCAACTCTGGGCAGCCTTTGAAGGCGATCAGCGCCTTTCTGAGTTGTGTCTAGGCTTATACGCGAGTCAATTAAGTTTTTCTGTTTTTCATAGGTAAAATTAGGTACCTCGGCTTATACGCGGGTCGGCTTATACACGAGTATATACGGTACATTCACTTTCCAGCCTCTCATTCAAACCACTTCCTGAACACTAGCAGCAAGATATCTATCTACTGCAGTCCAAGAAGGAATGCATCTGAGCGAAAAGCTAAAGAATTAAAACAAAAAATATATACTTAACAGACTTTTCTAAAGTTTTGAGTTTTCTTTAAAGGGGTGGTTCACCATCAAGTTTACATTTAGTATGTTATAGAATGGCTAATTATAAGCAACTTTTCAATTGGTCTTCATGATTTATTTATTTTTATAATTTTTTAAATGATTTGTCTTTGGACTCTTTCCAGCTTTCAAATTGGGGTCACTGATCCCATCTGAAAAAACAAATGTTCTGTAAGGCTACAAATGTATTGTTTTTGCTAGTTTTATTACTCTTCTTTCTATTCAAGTCCTCTCCTATTCATATTCCTGTCTCTTATTCTAATCAGTGCATGGTTGCTAGGGGGATTTGGACCCTAGCAACCACAGATTTTGGGAACTGCAAACTAGAGAGCTGCTGAATAAAAATCTAAATAACTCAAAAACCACAAATAATAAAAAATTAAAATCAATTGCAAATTGTCTCAGAATATCACTCTCTACATCAGACTAAAAGTTAACTGAAAGGTAAACAAAAATTATGTTACATTATGGCAAGTAGAATTTCCACTGCATACTGAAGAGAATACCGTAAACATAAAACACAGATCAGACACTGTATTTTAGTGACTGAATGGCGCTTTATCTGTACATAGTATAACCTTAAAAAAAGTCATGATAATTTGCTTTAAAATTTATAGACATAATGTACAAGAAATCACCTGATCCATAAATAGTGAATAAATGCTTACCAATTGAGACTGCAAAAATGTTTGGAAGGGTTCTAGTGCAGTAAAACATAAAATGAAACTGAGTGACTGTTATCAAGCAGTATAATGTAGACACCGTAGATCCAAACTGCTTACGAATTTCTTTCTGCAAGGTCCAGAGTGCAAATATAACAGTCACTCCCAACGATCCTCTCACTATTTAGGAAAAAGTGCAAGTAATGTTAGTATCTTTAATTATATTAACTGAGAAACATGTAGCATATATATGAGATTTAACTGGCAAGTTACAAAAATGCCTTGATTTATTACATTAAACGGGTTGCTCACCTTTAAATTAACTTTTAGTACGACGTAGAGAGTGATATTTTGGGTCAATTTGCAATTGGTTTTTATTTTTTAGTATTTGAGTTTTTGCGTTCTTTAGTTTATTAATTCAGCAACTGCAATTTCAGCCATCTGGTAGTATCCAAATTCCCCTAGCAACCATGCAGCGAATAAGACTGGAATATGAATAGGAGAGGACCGGAATAGAAAGTGGAGTAATAAAAAGTAGCAATAACAATAAATTTGTAGCTTTATGGAGCATTTGTTTTTAGGTGGGGTCAGTGACTCCCGTTTGAAAGCTGGAAAGAGTCAGAAGAAAAAGGCAAATACTTAAACTATAAAAAATAAATAATGAAGACCAATTGAAAAGTTGCTTTGAGAATACACATTCTATAACATACTAAAATTTAACTTAAATGCAAACCACCCCTTTAATGAAGCTATATTATACAGATATGTAACCTGCAGCCCTCCATTTATGTGTATGAATATATCACATTTCCCAGAGGAGGAAATGTGAATGAACTGTCCAAACTAAGTGTCTACTGTGACAGGGGAGCAGATGACCAAGAAAGGGCAACACTGCTTATTACTAAAATAAAAATTGTTGCTGCTCTTTCAATCCAGATCAGATTAATTGTTCTAGATCTAGACAATCATAGTATCTACTTAAAAGTTTTGGCTTTTATTTATATAACTATAGTTAATCCATAGTCTTTAGTTAATATAACTACATTAACAGTTATTTATTAACATTATCGTTAGTCTTATGCCTTATTGGTGTGACCAAATGTATCATTACATATGAATAATTAAATCTGTAAACCAGAGGCTGCAGGTGGTGGGGGGTTTGTCTATACATAGTCCATTAACTCTTTAATCAAACTTTACTGATTACACAGGGTAAGAGAGGGAAATATTAAAGATAGAAATAAATATCAATTAATTTGTTCTTTATAATACAGAAAATTAGCAAGGTTAAAAACAAAGTGATCTGTTGGTGCTTTATAATGGTATCCATGTACATGCTGAAAGTGTATTCTAAAGGAGTTGTTCACCTTCCAACCAAATAAAGACTTTTTTCAATTGCCTTCCATGTTTTATCTTTGACGATTTTTTCAAAAACTGAAGTTCAAAGTTTAATGTTCATGTCTCTGGGTTTTCAGTCTGGCAGCAAATTCTGAACTGTTACAATTTGCTAAATTAGTTGATACATTTCTCAGCAGCATCTGTAGCTCTGAAAAAAATGTTGGAAGGTGAACAACCCCTTTAACACCTTAATCCCCCGAAAAAAGCTTGACCCCTATATTTAATTACAAGGGGAGAGTTCAAAATGAGTCCATGATTAGAGTTAGGTAAATATATTTCAAAGGATGTTGTTTTCAATAATGACACAAAAGCACCTTCAATTTTTGAGCATTTTATCCCTTATATGGTACTACTGGTTTGCATCCTTTATAGTTGAGCTCATCAAATTAGTGATTAATTAGGATGTCATTTGGCCACAGCTTCTGGCATCCTGAGTTCTCTACTCAAGGACACCCCAAAGAGTGAGGGAAGAATAAGCAAGACCACTTTGGTCCTCCACATCCTATCATATTCCCTAACTCATTATCTTAAAGGAACCGTTCAGTGTGAAAATAAAAACGGTGTAAATAGATAAGCTGTGCAAAATAAAAAATTCTAATATAGTTAGTTAAGCAAAAATGTAATATATAAAGGCTGGAGTGACTGGATGTCTAACAAAATAGCCAGAACATTGCTTCCTGCTTTTCAGCTCTCTAACTCTGAGTTAAGGTGGCCATACATGGAGAGATCCGCTCGTTTGGCGATTTCGCCAAACAAGCAGATCTCTCTCCGATATGCCCACCTTGAAGTGGGCAATATCGGGCTGATCCGATCGTGGGCCCTAGGGCCCAACGATCGGATCCTAACAAATGTGAACAGGCGGTCGGATCGCGGGACCGCATCAAGGAACAGATGCGGCTGCGATCCGACGGGATTTTTAGTCCCATCCGATCGAGATCTGCCCGACTTTCAGCCAGATCTCGATTGGGGAAGCCCGTCGGGGGGCCCCATACACGGGCCAATAAGCTGCCGACTCGGTCAGTCAGCAGCTTTTATCGGCCCGTGTATGGCCACCTTTAGTCAGCGACTTGAAGGGGGGGGCACATGGGACAGAACTGTTCAGTGAGTTTGCAATTGATCCTCAGCATTCAGCTCAGATTCAAAAGCAACAGATATGACCCATGTGGCCTCCCCTCAAGTCTATGATTGGTTACTGCCTGGTAACCAGTCTGTGGAAACCAAGAGAGCTGAAAAGCAGGAAGTAGTGTTCTGGCTATTATGTTAGACATCCAGTCACTCCAGCCTTTATACATTACATTTTTGCCTAACTAACTATATTAGAAACATTTTTTATTTTGCACCAGTTCTGGATGCGAAAGAAGAATAAGGATACTGCCCATGGTAGGTGCTAAAATGGCCTGTGTATTTCAGCAAGCTGATTTTGGCCCTGTGTGGCCCTAGTTTTAGGGTAATAGCACACAGTGCTGAAACTTGGATATTGCATTGGCACGGGAGCAGGCACATGCAGCAGAGTTTGGCTCTGAAATGGAAACTTTTGTGTTTCTGTGGCAAAATCCACAGCATTTGCTTGTACCCAGGCCGATGCAATGGTCCTGGGTGCAGGTAAGGGGCAAATTGCAGCCTTGGGCTTATTCTAAACTTGTGTTTTTCAGCCATGTGCGGCATTAACCTAATGAGCTTTTGACTATGTCTGGAGGGGCAGAGCTGGCAGTTTTTACGGCCTCTACATGGACACCTCTGTCCTGTGCACTTTAACATAATAAAAGTTGCAAATGGAAACACAATTACTTGCATTCTGCAATGTAACATTCTTTGTTAAATTTTGACATTGAGTGTACAAAGTGCATTTTTAGTACCAGCTGAGAGGTGGTGTATTTTGCTGGTAGAAGAGCTTTTTCCAGAATGTTATGAAGTACACTGGCACTGGCAGATGTGTTCATACATATTAGCAAGGCTGCACAAAAGCTCTAATTAAAGGAACAGTAACACCAAAAAAATGAAAGTGTTTTATTGTAATTAATATATAATGTACTGTTTTCCTGCACTGGGACAACTGATGCATTTGCTTCAGAAAAACTACTATAGTTTATATAAACAAACTAATATGAAGCCACGGGGGCAGCCATTGGAGCCACAGGTTACATAGCAGATAGATCCAATCTGTAGAATACCATTGTATTGTAAGTAGAGCGTATCTGTTACTGTTATCTGCTAAGTAATCTGTGACTTTTCTTCTTTTTTAGCTTGAATGGCTGCCCCATGGCCACAAAGCAGCTTTTTTTTTTTGTATATCCAATAGTAGTGTTTCAGAAGCAAACGCAGAGCTTTTACCAGTGTATTTCAATGCATTGTATTTTAATTACTTTAAAACATTTTTTTTTTGATGTTACTGTTCCTTAAACCCTCGATTCTGTAAGGCCATTCAGTTTCCCGTATTAGCCAATAGAGCGTTGGGGGTATTACCTATGAGCTGAGAGTAGAATTTGGACTGTTCCATGACAGAGAGCAAGCAGACCGCGGGGGCGCTCAGGGCAGCGAGGAAGAGAGGCCCGAGGAAGGTCCTTGGTACAACCCCGGGGAAATCATGATGATCGTACTGTGAATAAAAGCAGAGATGGGGAATCAGCTGTCACGGGCACAGACAGCAACAGCGCACGTCCCTCTCGGTTTTACCTTCTCCAGATCCAGCCTGTGGTAAAGGATATCGTGAGCTGCCTGCAGATTGAAACTCTCCTCCACTTTAGTGAATGGACAAGCGATTAGATGCACAGCAGCCGCGCTTAGTAGGAGAAGCAGCAGGAATGCTTGTGTCCCCCTCTGCTTCTTGGAAGCCATGTTTGCCGCGAGGCCCCTCCTCCGCGCCGAGGTCAAAGGCAATAAAGGTGCGGGAATACACAGTGTTCATAGAGGAACAGCAACCCCCCTATCATCCCTGCTTTGAGTATGATTTGCCGCAGAGACAGAGGTGTTGTGCTTGTGTCACAACGTGAGGGGGCACACGCTTGTCTGTCAGCAACCACATGTGACAAACTGGGAACCAATTGTATCCTGTTCCCTGTAGCTAGATACATTGAATCTATTTAAATGTGTCGGTCACCTTTTGCTAATACCATTTCGGATAAGGTCCCGGAACCGAACAGTACGCGTGTGGTCCTCATTGGCCCCAGCGTGGCGAGTCCCTATTGGTCCACGCATTTAGTGGTCGCGTCGGAAGGCCAATAGGGAGCGTCGATGAGCTATTGGGGCGGATTTAGATGCCGGTAGCTGACATGGATGTGGAACGCTGCGAAAGATGCTGCCATTGAAGCAAATGTCTGGGCGTGTAAGACTGCCCATTGCTGTGTAGGAATCATTAGCGCAGCCCGGTAATATTTGCTCGCCGGTCAGTACTCGTGTAGCTGCGGCTTTATTGTAGCGCCTAGTGTGCAGGCTGCTATGAATGGGAGCAGAGCTTGGCGCTTAGCCGCTTGGCTGCTGTTGTGTCTCTCGTGCTCTGCAGCTGTAGCCAGAAAGGACTCCTGTGAGACGTGCACAAAGCTGGTAGAAAGGTTCCACAAGGTGAGTGACAGTGTCACATATACAGCTTTAATCAAACTCATACCTACAAGAAGACATTCCTAACAGTTAATGAAAGACTATAATCAATCTATTACTTACTACAATGCTTAACATTCAATCTGCTTTTTGGATGTCAGGTCTCTGACCCTACGAACCAATTCGCATTTGACACCAGTGCCAGAGAGTGGTCTTTGATTTCTCATTTAAAGAGATACTGACACCAGAAATTAAACTCTTTTTTTTACATCTATCATAATATTGCCTTTGAAAGCAACTTATAACTTTGCCATAAAATATTTGCAGGATGCTTTTACTTTAACTGACAGGTTGGCAAAAGAGTCAAGTTTAGAAACTTCAAGTAACAATTACTTACAAAAACAAAGCTCTCAGCAAAAAATTATCAACATGACATATAGGTAACTTTTAATGTACATTCATATTTTAAAAAGTAGTTTTTTAGTGTCAGTATTACTTTAAGGGGAATATGAGGTGGCAGCTTCAGACACTTCACTGCTGGCTGAAACAATGTGGAGAATACACACCATGTCCCGTATCCCTAAATTTTACATCCTTTAATCAAGAAAGTGGATAACATCCAGGCCAACTGCTCTGTTGCTCAGATCACGTCTGTCAGAAATACAGTTAATGTGAAGTTAAATTATTTATACTCTTCCCTAGAATTGCCTATGTACATTTATGCCAATAATAAACAATTGTATTTCACGAATAATCCAGGAGACCGGGAACAATTCTAGTAGTAAAGGAAAAACAATAGAAAAAGATACCTAAAATAGACCCTGTTCAAAGAGTAAGAGAGGCTGTTCTGCAAATCACCTTTATATGCTTAACTTTACATATGGAATTTTCACACACCCCTATGACTTGGAAAACATATAATAAGGAATGACCATGAAAATGTAAGAGATTGACATCCCACCCCCAAATGTTATTTTAATCTCTTAAATTTCCATCGTTATTCTTTATGAAATGTTTCCATTTATATCACAGAGAAGTGAGGCTGCCAATACCTCCTTCATCGAGCACCAGGTGTCACAAGATTCGGACGGCCAGGTTGTGCGAGGTGACCCCCCTTTTCTTCCATTTATATCACCACAGCTATTTTGTAAGTAATTGGTAAATAGGAAGATGGTTTTTATGCCCTTCTGTTTTCTGCAGGGATTAGAGAATACGGCAAAAAAAAATTTTGGAGGTGGAAACACAGCCTGGGAAGAAAAAACATTATCCAAATATGAATCCAGGTAAAGTATAATAAGTTATTGGGTATCATTTACAGAAAAAGTATATTTTCTGCACTCCAGTAGCTTGTACAACCAATCATCAATTCACTTTGACCTTTCACAGCTCCTGTTGCTTGTTGTAGACCGGAATGATCTGTTGCTGAAAGGGAATTTTAGGCGAATGTCTCATGGGCATATTTTAACAGCTGCAGCAAATGCCAAACCAGTGATTCTTAAACCACCCCTCTCTGCCTTTCATTGTAATCTATGGGTACTGCAGGGACTCCAGCAAACATAACCGTTATAAAGAGATATTTGTGCAAACATCAAAGGTTTTTATAGCAGGTACATCTATAATTACTGAGTTTTTCAGGTACCACTTTTCCCATATATTGCTAACATTACTTAGGTTACATTATGGGAAAATCACATTCTAGTCAACTGTTCCTATTAGCAATTAAATGTTCCAGTTTGCTCTCAACATAACTTGCCTATTATCACAGACCATCTATATGCTGCCAAGCTCTGCATTAGTGTTGATGGCATTTAACTGGAACATTACACATCAGAAAAGAACAAGGCCATCATCTTTGTCACCAATGTGGCCCTTGTCTAAGGGAATAATCTGAACAACACCTTTGATTTTGCTGTTAGCATATATTGGTTTTAAATGTGACTCTGCATGTCCTTTTCCACGTTACATATATATAATGTGTCCACACTGACTGCCAGACATTGTATGCACACACAACTGAAAATAAACGATCTTGTCATTTCGTTGCAGTGAAATTCGCCTTGTAGAAATTATTGAAAATATCTGTGACAGCAGCGACTTTGAATGTAACCACATGGTTGAAGAACATGAAGAACAAATTGAAAAATGGTGGTTTAAGATGTAAGTTGCAGTGTGCTTTGTGTTTACGCATACATGTTCATAGCATTCTTCATAATGTAATTCTTAAAATGCCTCATTCAGAGAACCTATAAACGATGGTAACGGCTACATAGTTATAGGTTGAAAAAAAATGTCCACCTGATTCAACCCATCCGTATTTCCCCCAGCATCACTGACCCGCATTAGTGGTAAAAACACTTTCTGCTGCCTTTTTCCTGTTTTTGTTTATACATTTGACATAATTATGTTGGTGGAGTGGACCTTTTTTGGTGCAGGAATGAGTGAGTTAAAACATGTGCAAATGTTTGGCCACTCTAGTAAGTATTTATTACCACCCCATTAAGTCAGTATTTAGTATCAGCCCATTTGGTATATATCACAGCTTGTAAACACCTTTTGTATTTAATTGAGAGTCAAGTTGTATGGATCTTTGCCCACTGTTCCTTTTACATAAGATCTACGCACAGATTGCTGTTGCAGTAACACATAAATGCATTTGTATTAACACTGGAAATATGTTTTTCTTTAACACCGAATCCTGAAATGTTTACTACTTACAAAACTAACTAGATATGCAATTTGGCAAAGGCTGTCCAAACCTTTTTGCTTTAAACTGTACCCATACACGCACGTATAAATTCCTTGTAGATCTACATAAAATGTAACACAGTCCTGGATAGGGGTAGTTCAGGTTTACAAACCTTAATTAAACTTAATAGTAGACCATGAATATGTAACTTTTTTTTCACCTTTTTCTAAAAATTTTGAATTTATTTTAGTAGCCTCCCTCTTTTAAAATCTCCGTAAGACATGTTGTCGATTTGCCAAACTGTTAAAATTTGATTCTTTGTTTGAAACATTTTCAGCAGCATCAGAGAAATCCGAGCTACAACTACTGCTGATGTATGTGTCCATTAAAGGAGAAGGAAAGGTACCGAAGCAGTTTATTGTCAATAGATTAGCCACAATAGTGCAAGCTATAACACTATTTATTCTGTAGAATGCTTTACCATACCTGAGTAAACAGCTCTAGAACCTCTCTGTTTGTTTAGGATAGCAGCTGCCATATTCACTTGGTGGGACATCACATCCGGCCTGAGTTTCCATGCTCAGTCATAGCTCTGGGCTCAGATTACAGTGGGGAGGGGGAGAGGAGCAAACTGAGCATGCTGGAGGTTTAAGATGAAAACAGGAAGTCTGATACAGAAGCCCATGTGTACACAATAGAAGGAAAGAAATGCAGTGTTTCTTTTGACCGAGGACTTAGGGAAGCATTACTTTGAGGAATTACTGTTGTATTTATATAGACCTTTCAGATATAGCTTACTTAATTTTAGCCTTTCCTTCTCCTTTAATGTATTAAACAGCAGATGTTAACAAGTTATCAGTCTGGTTCAGGCCCAGACTGACAATCTGTGGATTCTGGCAAATGCCAGAGGGGCTGCTGTAAGATGACACAGAAAGTCACTATTTATAAACAGACCTTTGACATTGTACTGCATGCAACCAAATAGCTTAACTTTGGTGAAATTAGTAATTTGCACAAACCTTTGAAAATATCCTAAAAGCATACATTTTACAGTATCTTATCACCAACTTGTCCATAGGTACAACAGTAAAACCTCATAAAATGAATGCCCAGCTATGCGGCTCCTTGAGACCAAAAAATTTACCTCATACTTTCAAATTTATGTGGCTGGTTCTTTTGGGATAGAAACAAGCCCCTAGTCTACATTCTCATGAATTCAAAATGGGTAAATATATCTTTTTACTTCGAAATTATAAACTGCAACTAAAATTGTGTACTTTACAGCATCTCGTGGTCACATACTCTTAGGGACAAGGATAAAATAGCACACATATGAATGCCGGGGATATTCATAACTGTTAATGCCTAATTGGTCTGCAGAGACCCCCCCAAAAAAGATTTTTGGAGACAAAAACAAGAGCGATGTATAATGCAAAAAATCACTAAATATTATGCGCAAAAATAAGCTATTAACTGTGTAGAACTGAAAAAGTAATGAAATCACAAAAAATGCAATACACAAATGTTTCATAATCTGTTCCACAGAACCTACTTAACACTAGAAATCCTGTTCAAATGCAAAAAAGGTTGATTAGCAACTGCCCGAAGTGCAGACAAAAGCTGATCTATTGCATTGTCTATGGGCTTTCCCATACATTAGAAGATTTTGGAATCCGGTATGAGATTCCTTATACTGGCTCCAGAGTCAAAGCTATTCTTGGTTTCCAAGCATTGTTCCCTGCTTGTTCTCCTGACAGTTAATCAGATTGTACCCTGGGTGGCGACAGCTCCATGAAATCACCATTGTTTGCTTCAGAAAATGTGGAAAGTGCTGTGTGCCCCAGCATGTGCAGGGGCACAAAAAAAACCTGACCATTTTGGCTGCAGATCTCTCTCCAGGTTGTCAGGCATGGGGCATCCTGCCATGCATGATCAATAACATTTATTGGTCTTGAATTTAGAAAATTTTCCTCCTTTTTTACATAATTACAAAATGATGAATAAGAATACATTTTGAGGTATATTGTGAGTATGTTAAGGTCTTAATACATGAAGATAATTAAATCATTTCTATCTCTATTTATTTAACAGGAAACAGAAATATCCAGATTTACTGAAATGGTTTTGCATTGAGGCTATCAAGGTTTGCTGCCCATCTGGCTCATATGGACCTGACTGCTTAGGTAAAGGTGTAGAAAGCCAATTATATAAAGCTACACACTGTTTTAAATCACAGTCTTGTATAAAAAGAAAGGCAATTTATCGGTTATGTTTTTTAAGAGAAGTTACTGCTTTTTCCTTCATAAAGATGTCCAATGTAACTGAATAAATTCGGATTTTTGTATGAAGTCATCAGCATACACACCCTACATCCATTCAACACCCTATGTTTAGTTTACAGCTGCTTCTTCTTGCAAAAGAAGTTCTGCATGAAACCCACTAGTAATACAATGTAACTAAGCTTGGAAAAGATTGTCCTCTATACAGAGGAGAAATTGAGGTATTGCTTGTATCTCCGTGAAGTTGACTTAGTGTAATAGGGTTACAGAAAAATATAAATCAACCAACCATTCAGATCAAATTCAGTAGTAAAAGAACAAATCAGACATGTTCTGGTCATTAATTGACAGACAGCAATTTTAGAAAAGTTATGTCCGACTATTAGTAGTGAGAGTCACCCATTGATATAGTCAGATAGGTAATACATGCAGAGATATTATCGTTAGCGAAAATACATTTTCTAACCTGTCCAATTGGCTACATGACCTGTCGCCATGGTACGAAAACTGTTGGGACAATCCACGGTCCAAAAATCGTACAAAACTAATTTTCTCTTTGCATCTATGGCCAACTTATAGGCAGAGGAAAATGATTGTTTGGGAGGCTTGGCATTCTAAAATACAAGCAATCTGCCATATACATATACCATGTAGGCACTTAAAGGCCCATGCCTATATATAAATCGTGTTCTTTCCCTCCAAAAAGAATTTCTGCAGTGGAACTGAGGGGGCAAGCTATGGTCTGATGCTTAAATAATGTCCTAAATACAGCTTTAAGCTTTGTGGTGAAGAGCCATCTACTGGTAACCTCACTAAACAAATATGTCATTAGCTAAATGGTGATAACCTTTTTGTTTTAATTTAGATTTCGATGCTTAATGGATTAGTTTATGCCAGCTGCTTTAAATGTTACCCTCTAGAGCAAAATTAATTTCATCATACTGTACTGTTCAGCACAAGGAAGAATAATAAAGTTTGATTAATGAGTTTGTCCAATGAGCAAATATGTAATTGTCCTTAAGGCTCTGTTAGTTTTTGTCTTTTCTCAGCTTAGGTATTAGTAACATGAACATCAGAAAAGTGCAGGTGAGCTCACAAATAAATGAACAAACATTATGTTTGTATTGAACTGTATGAAACTATGCCTTTCAGCTTGTCTGGGTGGTTCCGAGCGCCCGTGTCATGGCAATGGATTTTGTAGTGGTGATGGCACAAGAAGTGGAGATGGATCATGTCGCTGCAAAGCTGAATACACAGGATCGTTTTGCCTAGAATGTTCAGATGGATACTATAGTTCTGAAAGAAATGATACTCATGCGGTTTGCATTGGTAAATAATCTGCAGTTATTTATGCTGATAGTTAAAGGGCATGTAAAGGCAAAAAAAAAATCCCATTATAACTTTATTTAATGAAAAAAGAAACCTATCTCCACTATACTTTAGTTAAAAAACGTGTACCATTTTTATAAGAAACCTGACTGTATACAGTGAAATTCTCCCTTCATTTACTGCTGTGGATAGGAATTGTCAGATGGTCCCTAACTTCTGAGCAGGGAAACAATCATACTTATGAACAGCAGGGGGAGCCCCCACCTTACTTCCCAGCCATGCAGAACTCAAGCCCTTTGTTTATGACGATCCCTAAGCAGCCCAGACCACACTGAGCATGTGCACAGTCTTAGTCTTGCAAAGATGTTTAACAAAGTTACAAGATGGTGACCCCCTGTACCCAAATTTGAAAGCATACATTATTTGTTTTTTGTTACTTGTCGTGCAGTAAGTTCATGTTTATATTTAGTATACAAAATACAACATTTCTAGCCTTATTCTATTTTAGACTTTACATGCCCTTTAAGGAGGTATAGATCATTCAGCTTAGCATTTAAGGTAATGAAAAAAGTAGAGCTAATACTGCACAGCGGGCTTTGTGTTTGTCCAGATAGTGGTGTTACTATAGAGGTAATGCATACAAAATAATGGCTGCCTCACAATTTTTTTCACAAATCATGTGTCATCCACAGTTTTGTGCAAGAGGGACTTGGGCCTCCAGAGTTACATCCCCTGTATCCAGATAGGGAATACATTCACACTTTCCTAAAATCGAAGAATGACAGAATACTTTAGGGGGTACTTTATATAATCTCTGTGTAAGAATTTATTAAACATAAGGAACCCATGCCAGATACAACTACACATATAATTTTTGTTTCCATTTTTTTGAGGACAGCACTGCTTGTAGAAATTAGACTTCTTGGCTGTAGCTGCACCGTATATCGGTGTAGTCACAGCATCATCCAGAAATTCTTCACACTCCATCATAATGCAGTCTAAGATGCCAGTAGGGAGACAGTGTGATCACATTTAAAGCATAACTAAGTTTTTTTTTGACAGGCACTGATTCCCATTTACATGTATGAGATCCATTATCTACGATACTTTGGGATTGGGGTTTTCCTGATAAGGGGTCTCTTTCTAATTTGTATCACCATGCCTTAAATCTACTAAAACATTTATATAATAAAGAAACCAAACATGATTTTTTTTTTCCACCAATATATATTAATGTGGAAAAAAGAAATCATTTTTTAAAATTAGAATTATTTGCTTAAAATGGAGTGTATGGAAGATGGCCTTCCTCTAATTCATAGCTTTCTGGTAAGGAAACGTTGAATGAGAGTCGTGTCCACCTCCCTTGGCCTACAAATTACTTGAAATAATCCTGTCTGCCATTTCCCTTACATTGATTTGAAGACAAGAATGATTATCCTGCATCAGCAAGTAATATATGTCTAAGTAGTTGGGTTTCATCCTATATACATGTAGGGAGTATGGAATTGCCTTCCTGTTTGTCCTGTTTAGCTCAAGAAGTAACAGAAACCATAGATTTTTCACAATTAACAATAGACTAAAGTATGTTCAGAACAAGCCCTATTCATTGAACCCATGTTCTACTGCCCCTTTAAGTACCTTGTACCATGGTGTTGGCTGGGTACTGGGTATTGCAGCATTTACTGTAGAAGTAGATTTTCAAAATGCAGATGATATTGCTAATTATCCACATTACTAATACATCCACAGCTTGCAACCAAGCATGTAAAACGTGTAATGGACCATCTAATGAAGACTGCAAGGAATGTAATAATGGATGGGTCAAGGACGATGGAAAATGTGTAGGTATGTGTTTGTATTATAAAGCCTTTGGTGCCTTAATTTAAATATGATTTGTTTTACCATTATTATTAATATTCTATGTGTATAATTTAATTAACAATATTGTAGTTTTCCGGTTATTTGGCATGGTAACTGTTCTGGTGTAATAAGAATGGCACTACAGTTATGGGACCTATTATGCAGAATGTTTGGGACCGGGGGTTTTCCTAATAAAGGGTTCTTTCTATAATTTGGATCACCATACTTCGTCTACTAAAAAATAATCCATTAACATGTATTTATAGAGCGCCAACTGATGGCATGTTTCAAGTGAGGAAAAAAAATCATATGATTTGCTTAATGAAATGGTGACACTGCATGTAAATCACCAGCGGGATGGCATTTGAAACGATTCGTTTTCCGAAGTCGCCCAAAGTTGCTTCACGAGGAATCTTTGGGCAACTTTGGAAAACGGAAATGATCCGAGTGCCATCCTGCCGTCGACTTACATTATAGCCACCGGGAAGGCAGTTCGGGGAGATTAGTCCCCCGATAAAGAAGTGATTTGTCACTGGGTGACTAATCTCCCGAAATAGCAGCGTGTGTCTCTGCTCCAATAGAGATTTTGATCAGATTTTGTGGGTCAGATTTTATCTAATGTTGTCATGCAACACCAGGAGATTTTGTAGGATGTTACGAAATCTGATCCCCCACAGCTGTAATGTAAAGTCGGACCAGATAAAGTTGGATTAAATCTTTTGAGTTTACATCCAATAGTCACTGCATTTCAATGAGAAAAAAAGGTGTCTCCAACACCAAACTGGCGTGTCTGATGGCAAATGTTTCATGTAGTTTACCCATCAGATTTCTGTATCAGTCCTGTTCTGTTTTAATCCTTGTGACTACATCCTTGTAGGATATGTTTTGTCTATCCAACATGATCCTACACAATCTCCCATTGGGGCAAATTTACTAACCTCCGAAAATTTGCCAGCGACGGCTTCGCTCACAGCACAACACTTCGCCGGGCGTAGATTCACCAGGACACTAAAATCTGAAGTGATGTCCAGGGCGCCAAACACTGGCGAAGTTGTGCTAGCGTTACTGAGCCATGCAAAGCAAAGTTGCGCCAGTGTTGCCTAATTTGCATACGGCGGGAAGTTCAAGTTCAATGGACGTATATGTTGCAGCAAATACCTTACATTACACAAGCCCGGGAAACCTTAATAAAAGAAAATAGAATTGTTATATTGCCCTACACATGAGCCCAGTGTATAGTTTATATGCCATATGTTAGGAAATGTAGGGGGGAAGCCGGGTACAAAAAAATTTACGCTCTTTTGCAGCCTATCACCCTGAAAAAAAGGAAAAGACGTTTTTGGGACTTATATATAATTTTCAACTATTTTTTGAGGAACTCCTATCTACTCTATTGCACTTCAACCTGGTCTGAGGTGGCGAAGGCAAGTCTGGCGCAAGAGATAACGTTCATTAAAATCCGCATCTTGGTGAATTTGCGTAGTTAAATCCATTCGCCAAAGCGCAAATTCGCCTGATGTTAGGGAGCGAAGTACCGCTAGAGTCTATCTCCTTCGCTAGCGAAGTTACGCCAGCGACCATTCATAAATCGGCATAGTTCCTAAATGAAGTCACACTGGCGAATTTTCGCCCGCATTAGTCACTTCGCCTTTTAGTAAATTTGCCCCATGGTGTTTAGCTTTATTAAGTATCAGTCAGTTTTCCTTCAGGTTTGTTAAGCATGGCAACTGCTTTCAAAAGCAAATACATTTACAAATAACTTTAAAACCTATGAAATTTAGTAAGTAGTGTATACTGAATACTTTTGATTTTTACTACCAATGTCATACTGGGGTATCCAGGGCCCTTAAGAGCTGGAATCTGCCCCCCCCCCCCCCAGTGTTGAGAGCTACCTTCCCCTACCACATACCTTACTCGCAGGAAGGGGGGTAGTGTCGCGATTGGCACCCACAGTTCCGATTTAAAGAAGCAGACCTGGGTCTGTTGGGACAACAGGTCCCGCGTCCCACAGCCCTTCAGTAGGGAAAATCTGTGCCTCCAAAAAATGTCCCAGTAGCTCCCCATCTTCTTTTCTGCCGATTCGGTGCACATGCTCTGTGCTACTCTCAATTACTGAGCTTAGGACCCACTCACTATATACAGTATACATAGAATAGAAATGTCACAATAATAGGCTGATTAGTAATTTAATACAGATAATTGGCTTCTCAACAGCTGCTCAGAGCACTGAGCATGTGAGTGTCGCAGTAACTTTCCAAGATGGTGACAAGTTTGAAGTCCTGCATCATTAATGCTATTGAGATGCTGGAACTTTAGGCTGGGTCAATAAGTTCATTATGTAAAATATGAATTTTTTAGACATATTCATTCGTAGGGTTTAGTTCTCCTTTAAACAGCTGGATTATCATTCCTCTAAATTTTACTGGGTGTTACAATATTTTGACTAGACTGTGGCATTCAATGACCGTTTGCACCTGGTATTCCTTTGTTTTGCATGTGTTTTAAGTTGGCGTTTTTTGGTTGTGTTTTGTAGAAGAAAGCCTGAATAGAAAGATTATGTAGTATACGGCACATTTGTTTAGTAAATATTAATTAAAAGGACAAGTAAAGCCTCTTGGTAAAGTTTTAGGGCAGTGGTTTCTCATATTGTGGGTGCTCACAGATACTGTACACCTGAAACCCAAGCTTGAAGGCCATTTAGGGTGATTTCTGGTGAGAAAGCATATTTGCTGTCTGAGATGCATATCTGTAAATCTTGCTCTTCTACATCTTTTGGTATGGTCTGTGCTCCATTAGAGACCACCTCATGGGAAGTAATGTAGGTCTAACTGTAACAGGAAGTGGGACTGTTAAAGTACAGCACTGTCCATTTATCGGCTGATGTAACCTAGCATGTATGTGTGCCCTTTGTGTGTGAGCACAATGCCTCATATCAGCCAGAAGTAGTGGAGTAGTTTTTCTATTTGCCATTTTCCGATGACACATACTACTTGAAATGTTTATTTTTCATGAAAAGGCTTTATATGAAACAGTGCATATGATACATTTGTATAGAGACCTGCAATGTGCAGGTATTTGCTTAATACTAATATTGTTTTCTTTTGCCTTTAGACCTAAATGAATGTGCCTCAGAAGAGTCCCCATGCAAGGATAGCCAATATTGTTTAAATACCGAAGGCTCCTTTTTGTGTAAAGGTTAGTGGCATTATTTGTTTCTATTTGCAGATGTTGAAAAGAAATATATATATTTATCACTATGCAATATAATTTTTCTTTTATTTAAGAATGTGATGGAAGCTGCTCAGGCTGCTCTGGTGAAGGCCCTGAAAGCTGTAAGGACTGTGCTACTGGCTTTGTTATGCTGTCTGGAAAATGTACAGGTATGTGCTCAAGCAATCCACATGTAATCATAACTTCCCTCTTTTCTTAGCCCGAAGAAAAATCCTAATGCAAAAAAGATGGGACGTTATGTTAAAAATCTTAAAAATAATAAATAGCTAAAATGCAGTTTGTATTCTGTCAAGTGCTGAATGGTCATCTTTTTATTTTCACTGCTGTTAGAAGCATTCCTTGCCTAAGCACTTCAGGGGCTCTGCAGCTCCAGCTCGGATAGAAACTTTGAGGTTTTTGTTACTTCAGAATATTAAGTTTGAAATGGAGTAGAAATATTATATTTAATTCTAACATGAATATGTGGCATTCTATCGCTAGCTTTGCCAAGAAAAGAAAAGTTTTTTAAAAATATAAGTAAGGCAATTATAATTTTTTTTTACATTTTAGATGTTGATGAATGTGATGCTTCAGAAAAACTATGTTTGCGAGAAAATGAAGTCTGCTTGAACACTGCAGGCAGCTACAAGTGCACATGCTCAGAAGGATTTGAAGATAAGGAAGGAAACTGTGTAAAAATTATGGAAACGGGTAAGACCCTGAATTTTGTTATCCCCAGACATGATGAACAGTGACCATTTTGTCAGGCATTTAGATTGCAGGCATCCTCTTTCCATTACAATCTGGGGGAGGAGTCATGCTGTCTACAGTTGCTGCTTTAACACTTGGTTACAAAACACTACTACCTAATCATTATTTGCTATCAGCTACTAGACTATAGCCAATATTGCATCTTTTATTATGTTATCCACTGTGAACACGGATACATATATCCTACAAACCAGTTAAATGGGAAATCCAGATTCACAGGCCTCAAATGTGGTAGGGGTCCAACTGAAAGTGGATGGTGTTGGTGGCATGGGTGTAACTAGGCATGATCAGAGTGGATCAGGGAATTTGGCTGGTTTACTGGAATGTTGGGGGTATTGCCTTTGTAAGAAACAGACCGTGTAGACATTTTCCTTAAATAACAAACTTATCTGCTCTTTATTTGTGTGTTTTTTGTTTTCTTTTAGAAAACCCTGAAATTACAGAAGGTGAAACGGGGACCCCAGCAAGCGACACAAATATTTTAAACACTGCCCATGAGGACCTCTGATATTTACCAAAACATTACATTCAACATTTTAAGTTATTTAAATGTAAACTTACACTCTACAAAGAAGGTAGCCATGTGAAAGGAGTCACCATTTTGCCAACCAGTGATGCTGGATGTCAATGAGATTGGATTTGCCCTAAACGCTGCATATGTTTCTTAATACAACACAAGTGTGAACTTCTATTTTCCTACAATACTTTATAATAAACTTGTTTCATTCTGTGAAAATGTACTGCCTGGCTCCATCTATGATAAAAGTGCATGTCAGTGGATCATTAGGAAAGTGTATTGCTCAAATATAACTTCTATACTAAAAAAAGGTTTGTTCCATTCATCATCCTACCATCATACTAATTCATGGTTAGGCAGCAGCTGGTACTCAAACTGACTTACAAAAATGATCACCCCCTAGCAGTGCATCAAGGTGATGGACCACTGGAACAAATATATATTGCAATGGTCACAGTCTCTCCTTGAACCAAAAGGGAAATACCTACTGTTTTGATAACTAAAAAAAAAACCTCCAGTTTTTCTTCAGAATTTATCAAAACTCTAACTTTTTTTTCTCTGACTCCATGCAATTGCTGTAGAATTCCGGGTCCTCTAGTGTGTGTGTGTGTGTGTGTGTGTGTGTGTGTACACATACACTGAAGGGATGCAAGTTGATTTCAAGCAGACCGTTTTTTTCCTCCCCCACCCATCCTCTGATGGGTGGGCAATGAAATAATTGGTCCTTTACACAGTAGTTCATTTAGGATTAAGATTTAAGAAATGACTACACAATACATTTGCACTGCAATGTATATAAAAGTATAGTTTTGGTGTGGCTGAATGTTTTAAGTACGGAGTATCTCTCAAAAACCTCCCTGACATCCACTGATACCTAGAACATACCTTGGCTGGCACAGTTAAGGCCAGATAATACACAGACCGATATAAACTGCTGATAGTCGGCAGTTTATTGGGCAGTGTATGGGGCCCTCTGATGGGCTTCTCTGATTGATTTCTGTCTGAAAGTCCGCTAGATGTTGATTAGGGTGGTTTAAAAATCCTGTCTGATCGAGGACAGTAATGGTTGGTTAATTTGGTCCTCAATCCGACCACCCGTATTCTTCTCGTGATCAGATCTTTGGGCCATTGGGCCCACTATTGGATCAGCTTGATATTGCCCACCTCAAGGTGGATCTATCGGGGAGGATCTGCTTGTTTTTCGACATCGACAAACGAGCATATCTCCCTATGTATGGCCAGCTTTACACTCTGGTGATTATCAGAAATATTTTAGAATCCTGACAATGTTCAAGGAACTGTAGCCACTACAGGGGAGCACCCCACCCTGCTCTCCTGCAGTTACCACTCCTGTGTTCAGGCCAGGTGGAAGAGAGGAATTGAATAGTCTAGCTCTAACTTAAAACACTGTATAAAGGAAAAAGTTACTTTCCAATGAATGGGACCACAATGTATATAATTGGTTATATATAATGCCACCAATGGAAAATCCAGGTCCATTGTTTGTATTGTATCATAACAGTTAAAAGGGCAAGAAGTTTTATTATTTTAAATTATTAGTTATTCAGCCTTTAAAATATAATTCAGAAGTCATATGATCTTGTTTAACTGGATTTAACATTTTATCAAGAGCAGATTTGGGTCTATAGTTAATAATGCAACTGGAATCGCCAAGAGGCAATACCATGAATATACACTTGATGGCACCAAAGCATAATCTGGCAGTGTAGTGATTCAGTACAATGTTGTACAAATCAGGTCTGAGATCTTCATCATTTATTTATATAGCTACAACAAGTTGCACAGTGCTTTACATTAGATAAAGAACAGGGAAGAAACAGCAAATCACAAACAAAGGTTTACAGAGTGCGATTAGTAGGATTAGAGGGCCCTACTTGCAAGAGTTTATAAACTAAAGGGATGGGGTTTGATGGAGACAGAAGGATTTTAGAAACAAATTTGTCATTTTGAATACCTTTTATTAGCTTCCATAAACAAGTGTGCCTTTAGGGAGCGTTTGGAAGTAAGGACAGAGTCTGACTGTTCGAGGCAGAGAGTTCCAGAGACAAGCAGATGCCCCAGAGTAGTCATGTAGATGAGAATGGGCAGAAGTGACGATAGGAGAAGCAAGGTGAAAGTCAGAAGCAGAGTGAAGTTTGTGTGAAGGAGAGTATTTTGAGATCAGAGATGAAATATAGGGAGGGGCTTCATTGTTAAGGGCCTTGCATGTGAGCGTGAGTAGTTTGAATTTAATTGTAGAGGAGATTGGGAGCCAGTGAAGGGAAATGCATAGGGGAGCAGCTGATATTGACCTGTGAGATAAGTGTTTTGGTTGTATCTAAACTGAGCTACTGTCGTATTTGGGTTTTTATTTGCTGTTACAGCCATGATTCATCCTGCAAGATGGATTTCAATGGATAGCAAGAAGAATCTGCTGCTATGATTATAATTAGCAGTATTTCTATATTCCTACCTTCAGTAGTGCCATATTAACATCTCTAACCTCTCAAAGGTGGAGTAAATCTAAAGACAATGCATTTAAAATGAATTACAGATTAATAACGGTAAGCTAAACATGTTAGGTTTGCAGCAAGGGAAACGGAAATCCTATATACTGCTCTTTCACACTTGCTGGATGGGGACTTAAAGGACATGTAAACCCCCCCACACAAAACAAACACTAAAGAGCCTCTTTGAAATCTCTAAATTCCTGCCACTCTAGTTGTTCAAAAGTTAATAGTAAGGCTGCAGCATCCTCTTAATCACTTAGGATTCCTTCTGCTCCTCTAACCCATTCAGCCCCCTCCCTCAGGGTTTTTCCTTTGGCTGTTGGCTCATAAGCATGCTCAGTTTTTCTCAACTCAGATTAATAACCACACCCTCCAGTCTAGCAGCCAAAGAAGAGACGGCATTGCTGGTTCCCATAGAAACTCTGCTCTAGCTGTCTGCTATTATTTTTAAATCCTAAACCCCTCTCCTGAGCTCAGAGTAACCATTACAGTGCTCAATTCAAGCAGGACTTTCTGCATTCTTTAATTGCATGCACTTTAGATCACATATGTGCTGTTGGCAGATATAAATGCAGTGATGTTGTGTCAGAGGTGAAAGCTGCTATTTGTTTTAGGGAAATGAAATGACGCTGGCAAAAAGAGGGGATATATGCAGTGCAATTAATGCAATTTGGGTGGAGGAGATGTGCCCAACTTATATACATGGTAGGAAAATGTAGGCATTACATGGCCTTTAAGGCCCTTAGACATGAGCATTTTAGTATGAGCCCCCCGCAGCGGCTTTCTTTATACGTTTCACCTCCTAGGAATGTTTTGTGTTAACGGAGCCCATTATGTTGCTATGTGGCTTGTACTCACAGGGCGTCATTAAACCGCCAAATGCAGCATGTTGCATGTCACCTATCTATTGCAGTTATAACACAGCCTCATGAGAATGCAATACAACGGAAATAAAGGAGATTTTTAACACATGCGCTCTTGTGTGGTGGAACGCATACTAATATGTATGTAAAGGCCATTGGGGTCAAACAGTTTTAGTATCTATCCCACCACAAAAATCTTTGATTAGGGATGAACTTTGATATTCAGGACAGTTTCACTACTGCAGTTCATGACCATTCGCTTTCCTTCAGACAACTTTTGAAAA
Organism: Xenopus laevis; assembly: GCF_017654675.1. Taxonomy (NCBI): domain Eukaryota; kingdom Metazoa; phylum Chordata; class Amphibia; order Anura; family Pipidae; genus Xenopus; species Xenopus laevis. The sequence goes on along the minus strand of NC_054375.1, from coordinate 78,908,863 downwards.
TAAACCCAACAATTTTGCCAAATGCGCTCTTAAGAAAATAGTAGTTAAATAGGTAGATTTAAAAAGTGTTCAACTAAGCAAGCACACATTTATGTATAAAAAAAACAAAAAAAACAAAATTATTAAGTATCCATTGCAGTTTGGGTGTGATTGTTTCTTTTTGAAAGTTATCACAATCTCAGCCATAGAATGCCGCTGCTACGGGCGCGAATGAAACAAGACTTAACCATTTCATACACTTTCCTATACATGCACAAAATATATTATGGGATTCATTTACTAACAACAGTAAACTGCAAAATATTGGCACAGTGTGCTATGTTTCTCTTCCACAATGCAGCAAGTTGCACTTAAGAAATCCATGTGTCACATAAGCAGGACATAGTCATTTACTGACACATCCATCAAGCTTCAGCAAACTCTGTAAATATGCACCAGCATGATTAGCCACACCTACACAACTTCTCTGCCCAAATACACACCTTTTCATTTACAAAATAATGCATAATAATGAATCATCGTCATAGTAACTAATGTTTTAAATTATGTTTCCATGGTATCTGTTAGGAAAATAAGGAACTGCTATTGATCACCATGCAGACGTGTACAACTGTCATGTGGTTTGAGGTTGAAATCCAGTATTTTACTTTGAGTTCTGCTGTTATTTTTGGATTAGGTCGAATACTGAATCCTCTGTAAACAGTTTATCCAAATTCTAAAACGGACCTAGCAAACCAAGGCCCTAATTTAGGCTCAACTCTATATAGGCTACAGTAGGTAGATTAACCTTAATTGCTATATATATATATATATATATATATATATATATATATATATATATATATATATATATATATATATATATATATATATATATATATTAGTTTGCAGAATCCACACAGTTCCTCACACAGACAGGTATCCTTCCTGCTGTGCCCTGGTAAGAGAGACCTTCCTAATAGTCTCACTAGAATTAAATACTTTTACACAGGATAGCTATGGAAAGTGAGCTCCAAATGTGAGCAGGACTACTGGATCAGAGTACCTGGCTTGCCTGTTCCTTCCAGAATATCCCAGCTTCCAAGATCTGGCCACAAAAGTCTTTAAACAGAGAAACCCTTCTCTGCTTATTAACATCCTATATATACACAATATTCCATGTACGATAGGCACTAGGTTTTAACAGTCCTGCTTGCCTGTCGGCAACACCAGCCACTAACATTCAGTCATGTATGGAAGAAGTTAGGCAGGTTAAAATAGAGTTAAAACCATGTAACTATGTAAGATAATAGCACTATGTCTTTAATTTCCCAGTAACATCTGAATACTGGGGTGTTTTCTGAACAAAGATTTTTAGTGAAGCAGCATTCAGTTGTATGAAATTAGATCAAATGTGAAAAACTAGCTGTGCAAAAATGTGGGTACCCTTGACCTGCAAGAACATCTTGCTGCAGATGGTGTATCTGTACATCGTTCTACAGTTCAGCACAATTTGCACAAAGAACATCTGTATGGCAGGGTGATTAGAAAGAAGCCCTTTCTGCACGCACGCTACAAACAGAGTCACTTGTTGTATGCAAAAGCTCATTTAGACAAGTCACTTTGGGACAAAGTGCTTTGGACTGATGAGACAAAGATTGAGTTATTTGGTCATAACAAAAAGCTCTTTGCATGGCAGAAGAAGAAAACCGCATTCCAAGAAAAACACCTGCTACCTACTGTCAAATTTGGTGGAGGTTCCATCATGCTGTGGGGCTGTGTGGCTAGTTCAGAGACTTGGGCCCATGTTAAAGTCGAGGGTCAGATGAATTCATGAGGCTGTTAAAAGGAGGCTCAACTAAGTACAGATGTAATATCACTGTTGGGGTGCCCAGATTTATGCACCTGTCTAATTTTGTTATTGCATATTTTCTGTTAATCCAATAAACTTTAGATCATTGCTGAAATACTGTTATTTCTATAAGGCATGTTACATATTAAAAGGAAGTTGCTACTTTGAAAGCTCAACTAATGATAAACAAAACTCCAAAGATTTAAGAGGGGGTTCCCAAACTTTATCATATGACTGTATACACATACACTAATACATAGGTGGGGAATTTGTAAAATTCCAATAAATTCACTTAGGAGCACATTTACTAAGGGTCGAAGTGAATTCAAAGTGAATATTTGAATTGAAAAATGTTGAATTTCAAAGTAATTTTTGGGTACTTCGACCATCGAATAGGCCAAATTCGACTTCGATTCGAAGTGAAAATGCTTTGACTATTCGACCATTTGATAATCGAAGTACTGTCTCTTTAAAAAACTTTGACTTTGACACTTCGCCACCTTAAACCTGCTGAATTGCTATGTTAGCCTATGGGGACCTCCTAGAACCTATAGCCAGTATTTGGCTAAGTTTTTAGCAGTCGAAGTGAAATCGTACGATCGTACGATTAAATCGTTCAAATCGGTCGTTTCGAAGTATGATCTTAAAAATCCTACGAATTCGACTTCGAATGTCGAACTAGCCTATTTCATGGTCGAATTTCGAAGTTTTTTGCACTTCGAAATTCGACCCTTGATAAATCTGCCCCTTATTGTTATAAATGTGCTCCTAATATCTTCTATTACCTACATTTAATGAGGAACACCCGGAATTTGATTCAAAGTTTGGTGAGTGCCGTTATATACAGAGACTACACTCATACATTTATACATATGTATCTCATCTCAGAGGTATAGAGGATGTGAGTTCACTTTAATTATGAAAAGCCATCCTTCCTATCAGAGTTAAGCAGTTAAAAGATTATTTTAGAGACTCTGTAGGGCAAATGCTAAGAAACACTTGCGGGAAAAGACAACTACGACTTCTATCCTGTTTCATATGAGAAATGTTTTCATTCTGGATTTTTGTACAAAGCCATGAATGGTCCTGCAAGATGTTCAGGCAGGCATATTGCATGAAATTGTCATTGCATTTATCCTGCAATGCTTTCTAGGGTATTATAAATGGAACTGACCTAAAGTAATTTGTGTATAAAAAGCCTTTATTAACCTCCCCAAACACAAAAATGACCTTCTGCTTATTGACACAGTGCAGACAAGACAGGATTAACCATTATATAATGAACAAGATCACAGGCAGCATCTCTGCAATGATGCTGCTTTTTAAAAGGGAATTTCGGAAGAGCCATCTCTTATGCAATGACTTTACAGAAGATACATGTGTTTTATAGAGGAAGCGGCAACAAGCCAAGTAGAAGCTGTTTTTTGCTTTGCAAATAGTCTCAGCATTTGTCCCATTGTCTGTTTGAAATGCAATCCATGTGCTGGGAAATGCACAGTTTTATGTATAGGTTGTCCTTAGATTATATTAAGGTTACCAGCCTCCATGCATGTAAAAGCTGAGTTTTGGGGGTGTTCTGTGCAGCTAATCATGTACATGAAACCACTTATAATGCATATGGAGCTATTAATCAATTTATAAACTTTACATTCTATGTTGAACCAGTGACAGGGTGCATTGTAGAAAGTCACATCAAAATTCCTAATACATGTAAGCGACCTGTTATCCAGAATGCTCAGGACCTGGGGTTTCCCGGATAATGGATCTTTCCGTAATTTGGATCTTCATACCTTAAGTCTACTATAAAATAATGTAAACATTAAATAAACCCAATTGGCTGGAATCCAATAAGGATTCATTATATTTTAGTTTGGATCAAGTACAAGGTACTGTTTAATTATTACTGAGAAAAAGGAAATCATTTTTTTAAAATTGGATTATTTGCATAAAATGAAGCCTATGGGAGATGGCCATTCCGTATTTTGGAGCTTTTTGAATAACGGATCCCATACCTGTAGCAGATATATCAATGTAAACAGCTTATCTAGATGAGTGACACATGATAACAGAGCACTTAATAATACTGCAGGAAATGTGAAGAATAAAAACAAAACTTTGTATTGATAGTGCATTGGATTGTACAGAAACTTGGCATAGAAACAGTAGCAGATGTTGAACGTGCAAAGAAAAATGTGCTAAAGAAATTGTGTGCAGCACCGTCTGTTTGCTGCTCCTCGATGACAGAAATAAATGGAGTATGACTTATGGTTATAAAATGATATGCTGCTTAAAGATTACATTTTGTTGTTGTAAGAAACAATAGATAGAGTGAAGTATTGTAATCAATAGGAGATGTTTCTTTGACACCATTAAACTCCAGACTTTCAAAAAAAAGTTGCATCATTGTTAATACTGTACTGCAAAATCATGGCCATTTGTCTGATGCCAGGGGAATCCTTTTGCTTACAAACTATTCTGTTATGTTTCAGGATCTGTGCAATGTGTTCTAGCTTCAGGTGTCAGTTAGCTGCCAGATAAGGAGGGGAATGTGATAAATCCCCTTTACTCTGAAAAGAAAGAAAAAAAATGTATTCCAGGTTTTAAATTATATATTTTAAGAATTTGTCTTTTGCTTTCAGGGATCATTCACCTTTAAGTTATCTTTAGTATGTTATAGAATGGATAATTCTAAGCAACTTTTCAATTGGTCTTCATTTTTCCTTTTTTTATAGTTTTTTTTAATTATTTGCCTCTTTCTTCTGACTCTTTCCAGCTTTCAAAGGGGGGGGGGCGCCGACCCCATTTAAAAACAATTGATCTGTAAAGCTACAAATGAATTGTTATTGCTACTTTTTGTAACTCATCTTTCTATTCAGGCCCTCTCCTATTCATATTTCAGTCTCGTATTCAAATCAATGCGCGGTTGTTAGGGGAATATGGATTCTAGAAACCAGATTGCTGAAATTGCAAACTGGAAAGCTGCTGATAAAAGCTAAATAACTAAACTACAAATAATAAAAAATGAATACCATTGGCAAACTCTCATAATATCACTCTCCACATCTGTGATCCCCGACCTGTGTCTCATGATGAGCAACATGTTGCTCACCAAACCCTTGGATGCTGCTCTCAGTGGCCTCAAAGCAGGTGCTTTTTTTTTTGGATTTCAGGCTTAGAGGCAAGTTTTGGTAGCGTATAACCAGATTTATTGCTAGAAAGAGCATCCTGTAGGCTGCCAGTCTACATAGGGGTGACCAAATATCCAATCACAGCATTATTTGGTATTAAGGGACTTTTTTCATGCTGTTGTTGCCACACCCTATCAGTGCCAATCTCATAATTTACATGCAACATGCAACAGAAACAAAGAGATATACAAATACAAATCATAATGCATTGTTGGTGCGACTTTATGCTGCATGGTCTTTTGACCTTTGCAGTCAGATTACATGTTATTGCTTAATGCCAATGGACCCATCACTTTGTGCTTACCTGGATCTTGCTGCACCTGTAGAGCCTCATGGATAAAACTTATATCCCTCAAAGATTGCAATTTGATTGGTAATTCCATTAAAACTTGTACTTTATAAATGTTCTAACAAAACAGGAATAGATACTCTTTAAATGCTGGCCCCTCAACTCAGGATACAGATGAAAGTATTGCCACCCTACCAGCTGATTTTTATAGTTATTTTCCTAGACAACTCTTCTGGAAATAGCAATATAAACGATCAGAGTCTCAAGGACAGTGACTAGTCTAGGTTTAATTATTACAAAGGGTTGAAGACCGTATTGTTGACATATTGACATGTTATCTACCCACACCTGGCAAGAACACAGACATTTAAATATACTCAATAACACTAGCATTTATGCACTTTATTACACTAGTGCTGTCTTGGCATATTTTCTTGAATTCAAGGCTGTTTCTACATTTACCTCTGATGTGGTGGTATGTATCTGTAACATAAACTTTCCTTTAGAGATTAACAAAGCAGAGTTTGTTGTGGTGAAATTGTGATATCTAGAGGCAGCAACTCAAATGTCAAAGCTTGTGCTCAAGGTTTGTATTTAAAATAGCAAATGGTTCTTAAATCAGAGGATCTGCAATTCTTGGCAAAGACACAGGCGTCTCCATGAATAATGACAGTAGTAAAGGGATGTAAAATCTTCCTAGTGCTGTAAGCATTATGACTATGACTATGGGTTATAGGTTCAAAAGTTTCCAGAAAAAGTTCATAAAACTCTTTACTGCTTTCATAACATCCTCCTCTTTTCTATAGCAAGAGAAATTGATGTGTATGGAAATTTGTTACTAAAAATTCATAGTTACACATATATCACTAATAATTAGTTGTAATGAACAATTTTGACCACATACTTTTATGTACTTTTATGGATGGCAGTGTTAAAATTAATTTTTTTTTACTTGGCAAGTCTCCCAAATACAGAGTGAACAGAGAGAGAGAAGAACAGAAGAAGAGAACCATTATGCATCTGAAGACCAGATTGCAAAAATCTGAAGAATTCCCACTAGAAGTTAATAGTCAACTGTCTGAGAGGTTACAATACACCTGATGTGTAACTCTGGCTCCATGTTGTTTGTTCCTGCATTTGGAGTTAGAATCTTTAAAGGAGAACCAAAACCTTGCTAATAAAAACCCCTACCCCCGTACCCTACATTGACCCCCCTCCCTGCTCCCCTCAGCCTAGGTGGTACCTTTGGTAAATGCCCCTAACTCTTTACTTATACCTTGGTGTAGATTCAGGGCATTGGAGTTCACAGGCGCCATCTTCTTCTCTTCGGTAATCTTCGGGTCTTCTTCCGGCACTTCTGCAATTTCTGTGACTTTTAGTTCATGTGCAGTTGTCGTGAAACAGAAGATTGATCCAACGGCGCATGCGCCGTTACAGCAATCTATTGCCGAAGAGTATCAAAGAGAAGAAGTTGGCACCCATGAACTCCAATTCACTGTATCTGCACTGAGGGGTAAGTAAAGAGTTAGGGGCATTTACCAAAGGTAACACCTAGGCTGGGGGGAAGCAGGGAGGGGGTCTATGTAGGGTAGGGGGTAGGGTTTTTTTATTAGCAAGGGGTTGGTTCTCCTACAGTTTCCTAGCACTGAACAAGTACAGTATAGTTGATTACAGTGTAATAGAATAAAGCCAAAATGACCTAATAATCTCTATTTGTAAAATAACAGCAAGATGTCTAACATGGCTAATAAGTATTCTCATTGTGAATTCTCTTGTATCTTTAATCAAGTTTTTGTTCATTTTGTAGAATTCTCATTTGTGAGTTTTTTCCATGAGTAATTCGTCAGCTTCTAAATGTATTTATTTGATAATTTGTAACTGCAATGCTTAGGGGAGATACACAGAATATGAAAATGATGTGAGGTTTGCAGATTTGCAAGTATGTGCTGGTATGAAGTTTACAGTTTTTATTTTGAAATTATCTGTAACCAATAAATGTTTTTGTGTGTATAATGTAATAATGTATTTGGTTTAGGGCTTTACACATAGTTACATAGTTACGAAGTTTTCCGATTTCACTTCGTGACATTCGGCGCATGCGCAGTAGAGCCGTACCGGTACCTGTTCCTACTGCGCATGCGCCAGAATACGCCGGTCAGAGCAGGAAGAAGACGCGCGTGGGAGAAGATGGCGACTGCGTACTCCGTGGACAGGACCTGCGCAGAGGGGTGAGTAAAAAGTTAGGGGCATTTGCCCAGGGGGACAGGTAGGCCAGGGGGGAGGAGGGAGGGGGGGCAGCACAGGGGAGGGGGGGAGGGGTTTAGCGCCCTGGGGGTTTCCTTCTCCTTTAAGGACTGGAGTCCAAAACTGCACTGCATACTCCAGATGAGGCCTTACCAGAGACCTGTAAAGAGGCATAATTATGTTTTCATCCCTTGAGTTAATGCCCTTTTTTATGCAAGACAGAACTTTATTTGCTTTAGTAGCCACAGAATGACACTGCCCAGAATTAACACACATAATCAATGTCTCGTTCTATCATTAAAATACAGTATCATTATTAACACACTCTCAAGGTGCCAACATATTCTGCAGCGTTGCACAATAGAAGGGTGTATACATCAAGTTTACAGATTACATACAATAAAGTAACCAACACATGAAGTAAAGAGGGCTGTGCTCAGTAGAGCATCTAAAAGACATAGTATCAAAGTAATCGGCTTTTATAAATACAATTCTCCTGACTGGCACATAATTGCTGTAACATCCATAAATTCTGTAGTTATATTGGATACTTGTTGTTAATTCAACAGTGCTAAAGCAATGACGCACAAAAGGCTTTCAGGACTGTTTAGTGTAATCTGAGATTACTACATTTCCTTCGTGCAGTAATTATCATGGTACTTTGTTTATTAGAGACTGCAAACATTTACGTGAATTCTGAACTCTGAAGTACTGTACATGTCATTTGGGAGGTAACAATAATGAATCATTTAGCTTTATTTTTCAAAATCTTTATGGATAGGTTTGCTCTTTTAAGTCAATGTCTTGTTTAGTTTCAAAACAAGCAGGACACTGTGTTCCTTGTCCTATTTCAATAAAACAAACAGTATTTTATCACCTTGTTATCCTCTATTTTTAATATTTCTATTTATGTTTTATCAGGAGGTATGTACACATTAATCTATCTATCGCTCTCTCTCTCTCTCTCTCTCTCTCTCTCTCTCTTTCTATTTACCTTTCCTTTATTTGCTTTATTTATATTTAAGAAGACTAGGCTATGTTATGACAAATTGGGGAGGTTTGGTGACAGAAGGGAACTCCATGAAGTTACTCTATAGCAGTGTTAATCCCATCTGCCTTCTTGGCACATGAATTGGATCTCTCAGTTATGTCTATGGCCTCAATGAATGGATGACTATATTACTCTGTAACCAAGCCTTTGACTCACAGACCAATCAGTTGTTAAACTTTAAGGTCAGTCTATGTACCCTAAAGGGGTAGTTACCTTAAATTTTAGTATATAGTAAGACAATTTGCAATTTACATCATTGTTTCTTTTTTTGTTGTTTTTTTAAATATTTACAACAAATTTCAACTGCTATTTGGTAAATGATTGTAACTACAATGTAGTAGTTTGGAAGTCTGAATTGAAAATCAGTAGAAGAATGTGCAAGGAAGTTAAATAGAGATGTCTTTTAAATATAAATAGTTAGGTAATATTCAGTTAATCCTTAAGGTTGGGCTGTAGGTGAATTACCTACAGGAACCTATACGGTATAACAAGTGCAGGAGCCAGGATAAAATCAAAGACAAGACAGACTTCAGACTTAACCAGTTAGGAGGTTGTGCCCTGTTAGAACTAGGGGAATTTGGAGGCTAGTATTAGTCTTTAAAAGTGAGAGCTAATCAGTCTCAGCAAGGACAGTCTGCTGTCCCAATGAGTAGTCAGTATTTTGGGTTAGAGCCATGGGCGTATGTGCACCAGTTAGGAATTGGAATGTTCAGATGTAGGTTAGTAGGAACCTATAGGAACTGTAGTGGCAAAGAGAAGCTTGGGCACTGTATGCTGGACATGACAGAGAAGGGGGAAATAACTTTATTGGGAAAGGAGGCCCCTCAATGGCTAATGGCACTCTGCCAGTGCATTTCCACATGACAGTGACACTGGAGACTTATGGAGAGGGAATGCTGTGTTTGTTTGTGTCTGTGTGTGGAGAGGATCCTCTGGAGAAGTGTTGTTATTGTGTAACTGATTTATAACATCAGGCTTCCAGTGCTCAAGTCTGTACCTTGCTATCCTGGTTTATTGCTCTGGTTGAGATAAGATTGCTCTTCCTAAAGGGCCTATAAGTCTTATCTTCCTGAAATATCACCCAGTCCTCATGCAGTACCCCTATATCTGCAATTCTTGAATGATTATCTACATTACAAGGAAATTCCTACTACTTGTTTAATCTTGCAGTGTATCACAGACTCTTCAATTACTTGGATTTGTCTTACATAACTAGACCTTTAAACACATTTTGTTGATCTAAGTTTCAAAATAAAATATAATTTTACATCACAATAATCACAATAATATCACCATTTCACTCTTTGCTAGGCTGACATCTGCTGAAATGTATATTTCTATAAGAATAAATGTAACATTCCAGGCCTGGAACACTGTGTTCTCTGATAGAAACGCATTCAGCTTGCATATTTGTCGGGGGTTGAGACTTGCAGTGCACAACATTTTAAATTCATAAATCTTTCTGTATAAAGCTATATATGCCTTGCACTGATATGCTTGGGCTTAACATTTGACAAAACAGAATATATTTGTAAAAATAAGCAATACAGCAGACTGAGACTAAAACATTTCTGTAGCATTAAGCTATTACAGGTTCTTCCTTGCATTCAAACAGGCTGGCAGTGAATTAGATAAGTATATAGAATACAACAGATTTGCTTAGAAGTATAACCCTACCAGGGAATACAGGAAGCAATGTTCAAGCACCCTTCCGAGTTACAGATATATAAGAAAATATCAGTATTTCAGTCATTCAGTCTTAGTTCCAGGAATATCTAGAATAGCAAATCTTACCTGAACTGACCCTCATCCATGGCTTTCAGATGTATTTAGGAAAGCAGATAATCATTCACCCTAAACCTGCTCCTTTACTGCTTCATTTGTGTCTTAGACACATCTCTGGTTATTTAAGAGGGGTACCCCACTTACTTCATTACTATTACACAAACAATTATGCAAACAAACAAGAGTCAATTACATCAGCTTATAAATTATGTAAAAAGCATACCATCACTACTGAGAATGAGTATAGAATAATAAACAATGGTAGGTGATGATTTGCAGTAAAATTCTTAGGTCTCAAAGTAAAGACTCACCAGTTTGAAAAAGGGGTCCAGGTGTACCCCCCTGAACCTGAAGCTGAGGTAGCGGATAACCGAGTAGCAAAAATGAGCAGGCATTACCAAAGACTAATCTTCCAGACAGACTTGTCAGTTAAAAAATATTTCTATGATACAACCTTACGCATTTCATATCATTAGGATACTTAATCATAGGCTATGATTAAGTATTCTTATGATATGAAACACATAAGGCTGTATCCTAGTACACTGCAATAAAAATACTTTTTAACTGACAAGTCTGTCTGGAAGATGTCTGTCTTTGGAAGTGCCTGCTCATTTTTGCTACACAGAATGACAGAACATCACCAAAGCTATTAATATCTTCAAATGGTTCAAAGGACCTCATTGACTCCTACATGACCTCGACAGATTTTAGATGGTGTATTTTTGGATCTAAGCTTTTTACAGGGTCGAGGTAAAATCAATGTCGAAAAATTTGTTTTTTTGAACCCGAAAATGTGACTTTGCACTTGAAAACTCGAATTTTCACGAAAAACACAAATCAAACCTTAATAAATAACCCCTTAAATGTTCCCTTATCAGATGAAACTCTTCTGTTACTGTCTCTTCTGCTTAGTTTTCACCAAATCTATTCTGCAGGCTTGTGTGATGCTTGAATAACTAGAACATCCTTTACTATTACTGTGGACAGTCCTAGGATTTTATTCCTAACTGTTCACGGCTTGACTTGCCAAAGGCGGCTTACCCTTACACTGAGCTAATGAACAAATATGCAATAGAATCACATGGTGTACAAATAAGGCTGATCCAACAGCTTAGTCCAAACCATATTATAATCAGGTTACACAAATCCCTTAAAACATTAGGTATTCTCTGTAAAATTCTAATGTCGCTTAACTGTGTTTCTGAGCTTAATAACCAACAATTTGCTTAAAAACAAAGATGACAGAATAATTCCAGATTTTTTTTATTGACGAGCAGAAATTGAAATGCCCCAATTTGGGTTTGTTTACACTGAAGAAGAGTTAAGAGTGGGGAATATGATAACTATGTATAAATATATAAGGGGACCATATAATAAATTCTATGGACTATGATGCTTTATTTACGAGTAGATCCTTCCAATAGAGTTGAGATTGGAAGAAAGGAGGCTTCATATTGAGGTGCAAACAAGGGTGTTTTATTATAAAGACCCTCAACGACTCCCACACTCCATGCACTAATGCTTATAATGCCTATCTTTTCTCTACCTTGTATCACTGTGTGTCTCCAACTGGCCCGTGGTGAGTGGGCCTGGGTACAATCACACCCTCTGCACCCCTGGTAGTTATACCACTGCAAAGTGTAAATTAACATATTACACATATTTCATGCCATTTATATCAGTTTGCAATAGCAAACTCCCCACTAGGTGTCACTGTTGCCATGTGATCAATTAAAGGGGAACAATCACAAAAATGAAAATGTAATATCAGCTTCAGCATACTCAAATAAGAAACTTTATAAATACAATCAATTAAATATTCTGCATCGTTTCTGAAATAATCACATTTATGTTCACTATTCCTCTCTTAGCATCTGTTTCTCTTCATTCAGCAGTTGGGTGTCAGATATTCATTGACAGTTAGATCCAAGTCTTATAGGGGGGGCTTCCTTTCCTAGCAGATCTATTAGAGCTCACTCAAATAACTGATTCCAGTACAAACAAAATCTAACAAAATAACTGCCTTTTGCACAAATCCTGAATATAGAGAGACATAATGTCTGGTGAGTGAGCTCTAATACATCTTATAGGCAAAAGGAGTCCCCTATAAGATATATTGGATCATTCATCCGACATCCAACTCCTGCATGAAGAGAGAATGAAGAGAAACAGATGCTGAGAGAGGAATAGTGAAGATGAACTTGATTATTTCAGAAACAGCCCGACTTTTTAATTGATTGTATATAGAAAGTTTCGTATTTCAGTATGCTGAACTTATATTACATTTTCAGTTACGCTATAGTTCCCCTTTAAACATGACTGCATTTTGCTTTGGTCAAGCTTTTGGTCAATCAACAAATACCCTCTAAGGGGCACAGGCCCAGATTTGTGGAGAGGCCACCAAGGCCTGGGCCTAGGGTGGCAGGATTTTAGGCTGCCCAACCACACCCACATTAGTTCAGAAACGCTGGAGAGGTGCAGGAGGTACAACCGTTTTTAAAATTTCCTGTACTTCAATCCCCCATTGCTCTGGTCCAGATGATAAAAATTTGATTGAATAAAAGGGAGTGGACGGGGCGACAAATGACAGTGGGCCTAGGGGCAGGGCCGCCATTAGAAATCACGGGGCCCCGTACAACAAAATTTTTGGGGCCCCCTGTGCCCCGCCCACACTGATGACCAAGCTCCGCCCCATATCCCGCCCACATCGCAGTTAAAAGACCACACAAACATCAGCGCTAAAAAAGTAACCCCCCCCCCACAAGTTGTAAAAAGCTATTGATGGTCAGGGCCCCCTTATAAAAAAAACTTGGGGCCCCAACAAAAAAAAATGTAAAAAAAACTAAAAAATAAACAAACATTGGTGGCAGGGGCCCCCTTATAAGTTAAAAACAAATTGGGGCCCCAAAAAAAAATTTGAAAAAAAAAACAAAACATTGGCGGCAGGGGCCCCCTTATAAGTTAAAAACAAATTGGGGCCCCAAAAAAAAATTTGGAAAAAAAAAAATTTTTTTGAAAAAAAAAAAACTGGTGGCAGGGGCCCCCTTACAAGTTAAAAACAAATTGGGGCCCCAAAAAAAAATTTAAAAAAAAAAACTGGTGGCAGGGGCCCCCTTACAAGTTAAAAAATTTGGGGCCACCAAAAAGAAAATTAATTTTTTTTTAAAAAAAAACCCAAAAAAAACCAATGGTGGCAAGGGGCCCCTTACGAGTTAAAAAAAAAATTGGGGCCCCAAAAACAAAAGTTTTAAAAAAAAGATTGGTGGCAGGGGCCTATAGAATATTAAAATAATAATAATTGTTGGCCAGGGGATTAAAAAAAAAAAACACAAACTGGTGTTCAGTAGAATTGAACTCATGGCTTCAGTACTTCAACTTCGCCTCCTTTCGTGACTTCGGGTCTTTTCACCGCTTCAGGACTTCAATTTCGGCTGTTTTCGTGACTTCGGGTCTTTGCGCTGCTTCAGGACTTCGGCTGTTTTCGTGACTTCGGGTCTTTTCGGCGCTTCGGCTTTTTCCGTGACTTCGGGTCTTTTCGGCGCATCGGCTTCGGCTTTTCGGCACTTCCGCATTCGGCACTGAAGAGGAATGACGTACGGCTCGGGCGCTCGTAAGGGGGGCCCGGATCTTCAAAAAATGCAGCGCTGCCGGGCCCCCCTTCATGCCCGGGCCCGGTACGCTTGTCCCCCCTGTCCCCCCCTGATGGCGGCCCTGCCTAGGGGCACATACTATGTAAATCCGGCCACGAAGGGGCACATTTACTAAAGAGCGAATTGTGTTTTACTGACGAATTGTCACTAAAAAAACAATGCACAACGACATTTTTACTGTTTACTATTTACTGAAAGACAAGCAACACAATTCGCTAGTAAATTACCTCATTGCTAAATAACTTTCTCAGGTGAATTTTCGCTCAGGCAAAGGATCGTAAATCCGTTAATTTATCAAAGTGTATAAATTCAGCCCTAATTTATACTCAGCCTCTTTGACCCACATTATCTTGTACCTTATCTGCAGATCCCCTCGTAAATGACTTTGACACCTTACACATAGACTGATATTCCCTTTTGTTGGTTATTATTTTATATGAGCTGAATGTTGTATATACACCAGAGAACACCACAGCTTCATTGTAATCAGCTTGAAAAAGGAACTAAAATGTTCTAAAAGCTTCCTATGATTATATTAGTAAGCCAATAAAGGTATCACCTTTATACCTGTACCTTTATACTAAATACACTTGTACACTAAATGGGAACTTTTCCAATTTTCACCAGTAGAGGTCACTCACACACAAATATTTTTTCATTGTAATACAATGGCTACAGTTTATTGCAGCTGAATCACAAAAATTGCCAAAAAATAGCTGAACAGGTCAGGGAGCTTTTAGTGTTTGCTATGTGTTATCTCTCTGCAGATGCATTTAGGTTTTTGATTTTCATCAAGTCTGAAGTCTGGCTGCTGACACAGTCTGTGTGTGACCTACTAGAACAATGTCACTGTCACCATGACCATTAGTCTGAAAAGTTATTTGCCTTTTCCAAACCAGCTATTAAGATTATGCTGTAGTTAAACTGCTGTATTTACCCCAGTGCTTTTCTTTTCTTACATATTTCATGTTTCTGTAAAAGTAAAGTAAATACATATTTTTTACAAATCCTGATAATTTTTTAAACCAATGTAAACTATTTATTAATATCAAGAGTTAGCCCAGAATTATTCCAAAATCCGGCACGTCAATGGACTTGTATGAGATAAGAGAAGAGCTCAGCTTAATCACTGGTTAGTGATTAACACTTCTTTTACCAGAAAGATTTCCGTGGCAGAAAACAGGTGCAGTCGGGGGAATGCTCATTATGAGAGCAATGAATGGCACCATTCATTGAAGGTAATTATGTCCAAAGACGTTCCTTGCACTTCTATATAGTTGTGCTCAGCACCAGTGCGTCTATCCCACTCCCTGTTCTGAACTATGGGCAATTGTGCGTATTGACACACGGGAACCCTCGAGTTACTGCCACCACGAAGCTGCACCATATTTGCACCATAACAATCCCATGCAGGACCGCCATCAGAAATCGCAGGGCCCCATACGACAAAATTTCCTGGGCTGCGCCCACGCAAGCCCCACCTACCGGTCCACCCTCCCCACCACACAGTAAAAAAACAAAAAAAATATTGGTGGCTAGGGTTCCCACATGTTAATAAAAAATATAAAGATATTGGTGGCCAGGGCCCCCCATTAAAAAATATTGGTGGCTAGGACCCCACATGAGAAAAAAAAATTGGTGGCCAGCCCCCCCCCCACATTATAAGAAAATTGGTGGCCAGGGCCCCTTAAACGTCCGTGCCTTCCCGAAGTCAGCAGCTCTCAGAAAGATGGTGGGCCCGGCTAATCAAGTAAGTGTGGCGTGGCCGGGCCCCCTTACCCTCGGGGCCCCCTACAACTCTCACCCCTGTCCCCCCGTGATGGCAACCCTGATCCCATGCAGATGTAATTTTACTCATAAGCACTGGAAATTCCTATCATCCTATGCGAAAGAGAGACGAAATACCATCTGCACCCAACTCAAACCCGCAATGGTTGGCCAAATTTCAACCCAAACCCGCCCAACCAGTGGTCCAACCCATGGGTCACTGGTTGGCCCACACATCAATACCACACATAATTAATCTGCAACTAGGTGCAAGGATGAATATTTAGCTGTCAATGCAATTTCTGAGCTAATGCTGACCTGCAGAATGTTAAAAATCTTCTCCAAGGAGGAGGGTTTTTAGTGTCAGGATTCTTTACCTCTGACTGTATATTATTTTTGGTAGATAATGTTCTCACTGCCTCTCACTGTATTTCATTTATTTAGGGGCCCATTTACTTAGTTCGAGTGAAGGAATAGATTAAAAAAACCTTTCGAATTTCGAATGTTTTTTTTGGCTACTTCGACCATCGAATTGGAAGGTCCCCATAGGCTTTGCAATCTTTCTTTGGTCAAAGAAAAATCGTTCGATCGATGGATTAAAATTTGCGGTATTTGCGGTAAATCCTTTGACTTCGATATTCGAAGGATTGACATTCGACAGTCGAATATCGAGGGTTAATTAACCCTCGATATTCGACCCTAGGTAAATATGCCCCTTAGAGTGTTAAGTACCCACTGCCTCTTACTGTATATAATTCACCGGTATGTAGGGATATTGTTCTTGAAGGTCACTGTACTTTTATTAACAAGAGTAAGGCCGTTACTGTACAAGTTTATTCAGAGTCTAACGTTAAGGGGATAAGGGGTTGTTTTTTTGACAGCATATTTTAGCTGGCAGAGATATGTCTGAAAGCACTGATTATCTCTTCCTATTGACTTGAACTGAAACTGCCTGACACAGCATGTACAGGTGCTCCTTGGTCTGAAAATTTGCATTAAAGCAGCAGTTTCAGGCAGTTTTCATTAGGCTTATGGCTCACAGGGTGGTTTGTACATCAGCATTCAGTAGAAGGTAAAATGCCTCTGTCATCACTTTGTGTCATGTGACTTTACATTTAATATCAGAAGCAGTGACTGGCAGACAGGAGCATTTTAACCTCACTTAGGGGCAGATTTACTAAAGTGCGAATTGTCGCCAGTGTCAGCTTCATACACATTGTACCACTTCGACAGGCGCAAATGCGCCACAAATACGATAATTCACTGAAATGCAAAGTTTTGTGCCCGGGTGTCAAACGATGCCGACTTTTCACAAGCGCTACTTCCGCAGTGCGAGCATTTCATAGCAAAAATACTCGGACAAATTCCCTAAGGCGCGAAGCGCCGAACGCTAGCGTTAATTCGCTAGCGTTTGGCATTTTCGCTACTGCGCAAATTCACTAACGAACGCTGGCGTAGTTTTGCTAGTGTTACTTCGCAACCTTACGCCAGGCGAATCTTCGCTAGCGACGAAACTACGCAAATTCATTAACTTGCGCAGTGTAGTGAACGCTACCTTTTACGCTAGACTTCCTTCGCCACCTCAGACCTGGCGAAGCGCAATAGAGTAGATAGGGATTGTTTCAAAAAAAGTCAAAATTTTTTCTAAGTCCCAAAAACGCTGGCGTGTTTTCTACATGATGGCTGATAGGCTGAAAAAGATCGAAAATTTTTTGGGGCTCCCCTTCCTCCCCCCTACATTTCCTGACTCATGGCAACTTACCTAGACAGTGGGCACATGTGTAGGGCAAAATAAAATTTTTATTTGCAGATTTGAAGGTTTTCTAGGCATTTGTAGTGCAGATACGTGTTCCTCCATTGAAATTTGAATTTCGCGCCGTATGCAAATTAGCCTTCGCTAGCGCAACTTCGCTTTATATAGCGAAACAACGCTAGCGCAACTCCGCAACCTTACGCTACCCCTGTGCGCAACTTTGGATTTTAGTGAATTTGCGAAGCGCTGGCGAAACTACGCCTGGCGAAGTGCGGCGAAGTTGCGCCTGGCGCAACTTCGCATCTTAGTGAATTTGCCCCTCTAGCGTTCATTTGTACCTAGCAAAATTCATTAGTGCTCTTACGCTTAGGTCAATTTGCATACGGCGCGTAATTTAAAGTTGTATGGAGGTCTTTATTATAAATGTTGGTGCAAATGCGTGAAGTTACCACTTTTTCTAAATGTCCAGGGAACCTTAATAAAGACAAGAGAATTAATATAATGCCCTACACACGAAACCCCTGTAAAATGAATGTTCCATATGTTAAGCAGGACCGGGAAGACCGGAAGAGACTGGAGTGATAGGGCCATGACCGGGTGAGGAGGGGAAACCCGGAAGTCAGCGCAAGGGATTGTGGGGAATGTAGTTTCAGGGAGGCGGCGGGTAATTTGGTGTAGGCAAAAGGCAGGAGCGGGAAAGGAGTCGGCGCCATTTTGAAGAAACTGCCCGACGAACAGGACGAGCGCTAGGAGCGGAGGAGCAGAATGGCAGCGGAGGCGGTGATGGACGGGATCAAAGCAGCGCTCACCGGGCAAGATGCAGAGCGGTTCCGGAAGGAGCTGCAGGCACTGCTGTCGGGTGCCGGAGGCGGCGCAAGGCAAACACCGGCAAGTGTGAAGGCGGTGAGGAGACCGACGAGGAGGACCAGGCCGCCAGAGTGCTTAAGCCCTGGGTCACCCGACGTCAGGAGAAGCCGGCGGAGCCCATCTGCGGGGAGACAGCGCAGCCCAGAGGTGAGGAGACAGCAGGTGCAGGGACCGGCACCGAGCAAGAGCGGGACGCAGAGGAGATCTGAGCCCAGGAATCAGGCGCCCAGGAGGTCCAGGCAAGTAAGGGCACTGAGTAGGAAGGACCAGGGAGTGTGTAGCACAGCCACAACGGGGTCAGAGGAGGCCAGTCAGGGGGCTGCAGCGGTGGAAGGGCCACACGCTGGTCAGGAGGCGGCACAGGAACAGGGGCCTAGGATGGATTCAAGCAGGCCCATGTCAGTGAGCCCAGCCATGGCTCTGGAGGCACGGGAGAGAGAGGGCCCGAGGCAGGGAGTGGGGAGGAGGAGCCCGTCGCGCGGAAGTCCTGGCGAGGGAAACAGGGATAGTCGGAGGGCAAGGAGGGCCTCAGGCGGCAGGCCAGATTGCAGGGCCCCAGAGAGGAGGAGGCAGTCACGGCCCAGTAGCACGGAGCGGTGGAACAGGCTATCTAGGAGCCGCACCAGAGAGGACAGCAGGGACAGAGGCAGGAGAGCATGGGAAAATGAGCGGTATGGGGCAGCTCGGGAGCGGAGAGGGGGCCAGGATCAGCCACGGCCTCGACCAGGGACTGGAGGTGGGAACCGGGGGAGATGTGATGGTTGCTGCCGCTGTACTTCTCCACACAGGCAGAGGAGTCGGGAGCCAGAGAGAAGTCCCAACACGCATGGACGGAGGATTGAGGGCCAAGGAGTGCGGACGGATCGGAGGGACATCGGGACGGAGAGTTCACCGGTGCAGGAGGCGGTGGCCGGCGCAGCTGAGATGACAGTACCTCGAGGTGTCCAGGCAATCGCATCCCCCACGGCCCAAGGAGGGCCAGGAGCAGGTACGGGGGTAAAGGCTGGGGGGACACTCTTGGAAGGTCTAAAAAGTTTCCTAGCGGGTTGGGAGGACAAGAGTGGGGAACATCCAGGGATAGGCAGAGTCTGGGAAGGGAACAGAGGCGAGGCCGGGTCGGCGGCGTTAGTACACGAAGTTGGGACAGTGGGGCAGCCGGTGGCCAGCGGAGCCACGGCCACGGTTGAGGTCCCGGGAACAAGCGCCGGGGAGGCACACGGCGGGTCGGAGACGGCCAGGGAAAAAGAAAAAGAGGCCATCATAGGGGGAGTGGCGGAGTCCGCAAGGCAGAACGCGTACGTGTCGTTCGCAGGCCCCGTGGGGGGTGCATTTAAAGAAAGAAAGTAGAGAAAAAATATGGAAAGGGGAGTTCGTCGAAATATTTTCACTGCTCCCATTAGAGGAAGTGGTAGAGGTGAAAGAGGATGAGAAAAAGGAAGGGAAGAAAGAGGAGGAAGAAAGGGCCAAGAGATACAGGAAAATTCCAAAAACTTTTGGTAATTGGCTCAGAGCCTTTTGCATACTAGCAGGGGTCATCGGAGAAAAACAGCCTGATAAGTGTTCAGCTTTATTTTGCTATTTGGATGGGATATGGGAGGCTTTCCGGGTGTATGGGGGTTTGGCGTGGTGGCGCTACGATGAACAATTTAGGCAGCGGTTAGCGGCAAACCCAGGGATGAGATGGGATCAACTAGACATGACATTATGGATGAAGCTGATGTTGGCGCAGAAGGTCTCACCCTTTCCACGGCCCGCCGGTGGGGACCAGTCAGGATCATCATCGGCGGGCCACAAATTGGGTTTCTGTTGGCTGTACAATGAAGGGCAGTGCAAATGGGGCAGCTCGTGCAAATTTAAGCATGAATGCTCTGGGTGCGGCGCCAACCATCCCTACAACAGATGTTTTAAGAAAGGAAAAGGGGGGGCAAAGGGAGCCGATGCTGCAAAGGGGGAGGACGCCAGTGCGGCTAAGCGCAATGCTTCCTTGGTTAGGGTCGTACGTTAGGCGGGGAGACGCAGAATTTTTAAAGGAAGGTTTCCTGAATGGGTTTAGGATCCCCTTCAAGCCACGGGAGGGGGGGGAGGTACATGACAATTTGAAATCGGCAAAGCACAATCCCGGGGTAGTCCGTCAAAAGCTGGCCACTGAAGTAGACCTAGGACGAATGGCGGGCCCGTTTTCGGACCCACCTTTAGCTAACTTGAGAATTTCTCCACTTGGGGTTGTACCTAAGAAGGAACCGGGAAAGTTCCGGTTGATACATCACCTATCGTTTCCAAAAGGGGGATCGGTGAACGATGACATCAACCCGGAACTTTGCTCCGTGTCGTATACATCGTTCGACAGAGCAGTAGAGAAAGTACGGGAGGCGGGGAAGGGCGCACTGATGGCGAAGGTTGACATCGAGGCGGCATTCCGGCTGTTGCCTATACACCCGAAATGCCATCACTTGTTGGGCTGTGCATTCGAAGGAAAGATCTATGTGGACCTTTGCCTTCCGATGGGCTGCTCGATATCGTGCGCATATTTTGAGCGGTTCAGCAGCTTCATAGAGTGGGTGGTGCGACGGCAGACGGGGTCGAGTAAGATTGTACACTATCTGGACGATTTTTTATGCGTCGGTCCCGCCGCGTCTGAAGAGTGCTCATTTTTGCTGGAAATGCTGAGCGAAGTGGCAGGGGAGTTCGGGGTTCCGCTTGCCCCGGATAAGACGGTTGGCCCAACAACTCGGCTGAGTTTTTTAGGCCTGGAGATAGATTCGGAGGCAGGATTGACGCGGTTGCCAGAGGACAAATTAAGGGATTTGTCTCAGGTAATTGATCAGCTCAGGAGGCAACAGAAAGCTACGTTGAAGGAGTTACAATCACTCTTGGGTAAACTCAACTTTGCTTGTCGGGTTATCTCAATGGGGAGAGTGTTTTGCCGTCGGCTCGGGTTGGCCATGTCGGGGGTGAAGGAACAACATCACCACATCAGAGTTCCTAAGGAGGTCAAAGGGGACTTGGAGATATGGTCACGGTTTTTGCGAGATTTTAACGGCAAGGTGGTGTTTCCAGGGACAGAAGTTTCGGGCGAGGAGATCCAGCTATTCACGGATGCGTCGGGAGGAGGAGGTTTTGGAGCCTATCTGGGTGGGAGATGGTGTGCGGACCGATGGCCGGAAGACTGGGTGCAGGCAGGGACAGTTAAAAACTTATGTTTTCTGGAACTGTTTCCTATACTGGTGGCGGTCTACTTGTGGGGTTCGGTTTTGGCAAACAGACGCGTGATTTTCCAATGTGACAATTTGGGGGTCGTGCAGGCAATCAATCGGCAGTCTGCTACCTCCCCGGAGGTGGTGAGATTATTGAGAGCTTTGGTACTGCGCTGTCTGCAGATTAATTTGGGTTTCAGGGCAGTACATGTCCCAGGGAAATTGAATGTCATTGCTGACGCTCTGTCCCGCTCCCAGTGGGAGCGTTTTTGGCAGGTGGCACCGGGAGCGGATCGTGTCGGGAGTCCCATGCTAGCTGGTCTGTGGCAACTCGGGACAGGAGACTTGGTGGGCTGGTGAGGACATCGGTGTCAGAGGCCACATGGGTGGCTTACCAAAGAGTTTGGGTGGAGTGGGACCGCCTAGCGGGCTGGTCAGGTGGGACGTTTTCACCGGAGGACAGAAGGGAGGCATTGCTTTGGTGGGTTTTTTGGAAAGTGGAAACGGGTAAGTCGGTGGCTAGTTTGGAGAGGGGATTGGCAGCCCTCGCATTTTTGTTTAAATTGCGGGGCTGGGAGGATTACACCAAAGTTTTTGAGGTGAGGCAGGTACTGAAAGGGGTCCGAAAAACGGCGACGAAGGGGCAGGATACCAGGAGGCCGGTGTCGGTGGAAATGTTGGGTGGTATACAGGAAGGGGTAGAGGGAATAGGTAAGTCTCCATATGAGGTACGCTTGTTCCAAGCAGCTTTCTCACTGGCTTTTTTCGGGGCTTTCAGAATAGGTGAACTGGTTAGCCCGAGTAGGTCCAAGCCGGGGGGGTTGGCCATGGGCGATATATCCATAGAGGAGCATGGTGTACGGATCTGGTTAAGACGGTCCAAAACCGACAAATGGGCCAAGGGCAAACAAATTATACTGGGTGAGTTGGATGGGGGAACAATTTGCCCGCGGGGATGCCTTCGGCGTTACTTGCAGGTACACCCAGAGGGGGGTGGACCACTGCTAATGCATGAGGATGGGGTACCATTATCTAGGTATCAGTTCCTAACAGTTTTTAGGTGGGCCCTAGTGAAGTTAGGCAAGGTTCCAGAAGAATATGGGACACATTCATTCCGCATTGGGGCGGCTACGGAGGCGGCTAGGGCCGGACTGGGGGAGGAGACAATAAAGAAAATAGGACGTTGGGAGTCCAGGAGGTTTAAGAGCTACGTATGCCCCGCTTTGGTTTAAAAGTAAATGGGAGTACAATGGGTGGATGGAGGGTCGGGGGCTGTCGATGCCATGTTATACTAGTTGCTGGTTTGTTGTTTGTTTCGTTAAAAGGTAACAAGAAAGTGGTATGGCTGTTGGGGCACTCGTACATCCGCAGGGCCGGGGAGAGAGCCGCAGTTTGGAGAGGAGGAGCGCAACTGGGCTTTCCGGAAGATCAAGTGACCATCAGGTGGTTTGGATTTGGCGGGTTGTTGTGGCCGGGAGTGATGGACAAAGCATTTAGCTTATCAGCAGCAGAGGGACACCCGGACGTTTTGGTGCTTCATGCTGGGGGGAACGATATGGGGGTTATGTCTCAAAGAGACTTGGTGAGGGCAATGAAGCGAGACGTGGATAAGCTTAGGTCATTTTTTCAAGGGGTGAAGATAGTCTGGTCAGAGATGGTCGGTCGGTTGGTCTGGAGGTGGGCACGGGACCGAGAGGCTATGGAGCGAAGTAGACAGAAGCTGAACAAACTGCTCAGTGCCTTCATAAGGCAATCCGGGGGAATAGTGGTTCGGCATAAGATTTTGGAATCCCGTATGCCGGGTTACTATTGTAAAGATGGGGTACATTTGTCGGTGGTGGGAGCAGACATTTTCAATATTGGCCTAGCGGATGGGATTGGAAGGGCCCTGCGCATGGGGGTGGGGGGCGCGCCAGGATGAGGCTTCATCATGGACGCCCGTGGCGGAATTTTTGGTAGGTCTGAGGCTAGGGGGTGTGGTCATTGGCCACGGTTAAGAGGGGAAGGTCAAAACAAGGGGCCTAGCCTCAGGATGTAGATAGGTCCAGTAGCAAGGGGATCTCCATAGGAGCAGCCTTCAGCGGCTAGGGGTGGGGATCCCACTGGACATTGGTTATAATGTTAACGTTGGAAATGTTAAATATATGTGATTAACTTGTGGATAAATAAAAGTGGCTGGGGCCTTTCCAATCCATTAAAGAAGTGTTCTGTGGTTTATTTAATAATAGGGGGGAAGTAGTTTGGGAAGAGGGTCCAAGACTTGACGATACTCAGGTCAAGCAGGACCGGGAAGACCGGAAGAGACTGGAGGGATAGGGCCATGACCGGGTGAGGAGGGGAAACCCGGAAGTCAGCGCAAGGGATTGTGGGGAATGTAGTTTCAGGGAGGCGGCGGGTAATTTGGTGTAGGCAAAAGGCAGGAGCGGGAAAGGAGTCGGCGCCATTTTGAAGAAACTGCCCGCCCACCCGCCCCTTTTTTGTCAGGGAGATGTGAGGGTTAAGGAGAACAAGTCGCAGCCGCTCAGGAGGGTAGGTGATGGAATGGGAGAAGGGAGTGTGGCGGAATTTTTGGTAGGTCTGAGGCTAGGGGGTGTGGTCATTGGCCACGGTTAAGAGGGGAAGGTCAAAACAAGGGGCCTAGCCTCAGGATGTAGATAGGTCCAGTAGCAAGGGGATCTCCATAGGAGCAGCCTTCAGCGGCTAGGGGTGGGGATCCCACTGGACATTGGTTATAATGTTAACGTTGGAAATGTTAAATATATGTGATTAACTTGTGGATAAATAAAAGTGGCTGGGGCCTTTCCAATCCATTAAAGAAGTGTTCTGTGGTTTATTTAATAATAGGGGGGAAGTAGTTTGGGAAGAGGGTCCAAGACTTGACGATACTCAGGTCATGAAATATGTGGAGAAATCCGGTTACCCAATAAAAGTTTGTCAGCCAAAAAAGAGTTCAAGTTAGGACCTTTGTAGCCAATTCAAACTTCAAAAAAGGAAAAGTCAGCAGCTTTTTTTGAACTTTGATGCATTTTCAGCTCACGGGATATGATGTGACAGAAGATTGAGGAAGATCTAACTTCTATTTAGCACTTCGCTTGGTCTGAGGTGGCGAATCAACTCTGGCGAAAGAGGTAAAGTTCAGTAAAATCCACATTTTAGTGAATTTGCGGAGTAACGTCCGTTTGACAGATCGAAAAGTCGCCTTGAGAAAGAGTGCGAATGACTGCTAGCAACAGTCCTGTTCGCTAGTGAATTGGCGCCTGTGCCTGTTAGAAAATTGGTGATGTCCCTACGGGTGGCAACGCTGGCGAAAACTCGCTAGCGTTAGCCACTTCCCTCTTTAGTAAATCTACCCCTTAGTTTCCCTAGACAGCATTGGCAGTATTAAATGTTATGGTCCGCATACGAATGTGACAAATTACTAAGGTCTAAACTAGAACTGTGTCTGTGTCTACAGGTAAACTTATAAAAGAGATCTAAAATGAATTTAAACTTACTCAGAATACTTATGTTTTGCGGTTTTCTGAGATATGAGCAGTTTTAGATTGCTAATTGCAGAAGTAAAATAAGTATTTGTTTACAACTCACTATCAATAGGTTCACATCTAAATGATTCCTCAGTATCTGCTGTTCAATTTATACATTGCAGATCATGTGGCTGATGTCACTGGGAGCTTATATTTGATCCTAAAGCTGAAAGTAATGTGATGAATCAACAGTAAAAATTCTTCCTCGTAAAAAGGAAAGCATGCTCAGCTAAAAGAGACTGATGATTTGTATTGTATCAGCATATTGCATGCAGGCACATTGTCCTCATAGAATAAATGGCATCAGTGAGATGTCGGTTAACATTTTCATTGAGATAAACCAACAAAACTAATTTTAACATGACTGAAGTTCATCCATTAAGATGTTTCTGTGAAGAAATAACAAAAAAGTTTATTCAGTATTGCATTTAAAGTGATTATTTCTTAGAAATAAAGGTTTTAAAATTGACTGGTCACTTGGCTCTAGGAAACTGATTTTTTTTACTGCATTGTTTCACTAGTTAGACAAACATTGAAGAGAGAAGCAAATTACAGACAACTTACAATTACATTTTCTTTTGTTTGGAATGGAACCTGATTATAATACCTACTGGCACTAAAGCGATTGAAGATCTTCCTACCATTGCTATATTATGGTACCAACCACCTTTGAAAGAGGTTTTAGCCCCTGTGCAACTAGAATGTGAGACAGAGCCAAGGCCAAGGCTGTGTGCAAAACCACATTATGTGGGCATTACATTTACAGGAGGTTGTTGAAGGATGAATTTTAGATCTACTACAACTGGAGGCCTATAGGAAGGACATACCATGGATACTTGTAAATCTGAATACATAGTGGCTTAATTGCAGTTATTGGGTCTCTTCAGTAATTGGTGCTAGATCATTAGTTATTACTCAATGGCTTAACAACCCACTTGGAGTTGAATCAGGGACCTGGTGTTTCTGTGCTGTCTGCATTACCACTATGCTATGTGAGCAGGCAGCTAAGGCCCTGGTTTACTCTTATTGCATCCCATGTAACTGCAAGTAAGCATGGCTTGTTTCACCTGTTGCAAATCTGGCCACAGGTGATCTGTGTAAGCCATTAAGCTGCCTATAAAGCCCCCTACTCTGCACTGACTCATTGCCCAACGTAGGTCTATTTTCATAGTTCCTGGGTGTGATACTTGTCTGACCTTGCCTTGTTTTGACCTTGCTGTATTGCTGCCTGAACCAACCCTTGCCTGTTTGACTACTCTTCTGGATCCTGACTTTGTACCATGCTACCAATTGGTTTTGACCCAGCCTGTTTATCCTGACTTTGATCCTGGTTCCTGAATCTGTACTGTCTGATTGATACTGACCCAGCCTGTTCTACAATTGTTCTGTTCCCAGTCCTTTCTGCATACAGTATGTTATGGTTCCCTTGCCTGCCCAGAACTTCCCCCTTAGTCCTCTCACTTTAAGAGCTGGTGGCATCCGAGTAGCAGAGGGCTCCTCCTGAAGAGAAAGGCGGTTGTTAGAGGCATAAGTGAGATCCGAGACCAGGACCTTGGGATAGTTCTGGGTTTTGGGAAACCATAAGTGACTCATGGCATCTGAAAACAGCTTGCAAAGTTTTATTGTTTCCTTAGACAACAATGGTTTATTATACTGTGAAATCAATTTTAACCATGCAAGTGCCCCATATATTAACAGAGTGTGCACTAATGTGCCTGCTATTTCTTATGCCTCTCTTGAGTGGGCAGACCTTAAGAAATTCAATCCAAGAACTCAAGCATAAGATTAAGACATTATACTTTTGGCTTAAAGGGGACCCGGCACCCCAAAAAATTATTCAAAATCATATTTTATCACATCAGTCAAGCAATATGGACTTTAATTAGACAATATAAATTATTTGAATCATGTTTCCATTCATAATTATAGCAAGCAGGCAGCAGCCATTTTGTGGGCACTGTTATTAAGACAAGCCTTGCATCATCTCAGAATCTTGTTTGTGCACCAGAATGGGGGACCTGATGTCCATCCCCATGCACTGGCTACACAATTAAATGGTAAAGAGAATGGGGGAATGTGTGGAGAGCAGTGACATCTAGGAAGTGCTGAATGGAAAGTGAAAGTAATTTTCTGCCCCTCCTCTATGCCCAGGGCATAGAGGAGGGCAGACTATATTTGATTTGACATCTGAGATTTCTAAATGAGCTTACAACAGTTATGAATGCTTTAATAAAAAATAGAAATTGGATTTCATGTTAAATTTGAAAAATACTTTTATTATACAGATTTTTGTGTCTGGGGGACAGGCCCACTTTAAATTTCAAAATTGAACAATACAAATGTCTAATCTAAATGATGCACACTTTCTTGGTAATGGCAGTTACATTAGATCCAGCAGTAGACTTTCTTATTCAGCAACAGAGTCAGGAGCAGTAACCCGAGTAATAATTAGCCTTATGTTTATTCTTGTGTGAATATCATATCTTCCTTTACCCAGAACATTCTCACATTCTGATTCCCTTTTCAGTTTGTTTCAAAAAAGTATTTGTGAAATTGGGTCGAAAGTACAGTTCTGATATATTGAGGATTAAAGGGACTGCAAATGACTGCCACTGCATAAAGGCCTTCTACCTGATCTTTTGGATATGATGTGATATTTGATCATTTCTATACACCTTCTATACACCAGGCATAGCTAATGGTGGATTGTAGGACCTTTAGCTCTGCAACAGTTGCTAAGTTTGATTCTGTTGGTAAGTTTTCTATGATCCTAACCTAACTAACATAAAACAAGCATTGCCTAGGCACATCAAGTGATTTTCTTCAGAATACTCATTTGTGAATGATAAGTAAAGTGGAGTAGAATTAACCAATAAGGCTTCCTTGCTGCTAGCCACTTTGTAAGAAGTATTTTAATCCCAGTCACAGAAAAGTATACTATGTTTAAAAAATAAATCACCAGAAAAGTCTTTGAAGTAAAAGTTCTGTATTAAAATTAAAGCGAAGATGCAAATTTAAAGGATTTATCGTGGAATTACTGCGGAAGACAACTCTGCAGATATCATCCATCATTAAATTATTCAGACAATAAGTTTGAGGTTCACACAGGAACACTCTTATTGTAGGGCAGGAAACTAAGCAGACACTCGTAAGTTACACTGTGAATATCTTAAAACTCATAAAACTGTAACACAAGAATAAGAGGTAAAATTTAAATTTTATCATGCCCAAGCAGGCTGGGCAATGTCCAGCGTCCGCCGTTCCTGTAAAAAGCAATGTTACTTTCTCTTTTGAAAATAAAATAAAATAAATTAAAAAAATACAAAACTCATAAAACTGTTCCATTGACAGTTTTTTGTTGAACCTTCTCAACATGTATTTTTTGTGTAATGTTTGTGTAATGTACAGTCATACATATACATATATGTGTATTCCTTCAAAACTCTAAAATGTTCATTTTAGTTTTCACTAAAAAGCCTATCAATAAAAGTGCTATTGGAAGGGAATCATGTTAGACTTGGCAGCTCTGAAAGTGGGTAGAATACAAAACATTTTGCTAAGCCAAAATTTGCATTGGCTGGTTTGGAAAATATTTCTCACCTCGGAATTACTGAAATAAACTACTTACTGAAAAAGTGGGTACCAAATATTCCATATAAAAACGAGCCAGTCCAGAGAGGAATATATATTGTGCTATTTGTGAAATAACCCAACCATATCATTCCTCATTTTGTATAGGAAGAAGTAAGTGAACAACAATTTTATATTATTTATATAGGAAGAAAATATGTTAATATATGTTAATATGAATGAACATGAAGATATGTATAACCTGCTGTGGTAAAACTCTTTTTTTTCTAATTATCCTGGAAAGAATGTTAAATTATGGTAGCAGTGTAGAAGCAGAAACATGCTACATTAATTGCATATGTCATCAAATGTTTCAAATGAGACTAAGGCGGATTTATTAGTTCTGTCTGTAACAGCTGGACCCTAAGATCATTGGGCAGATTTACAGATTTATCATCAAACATAGTACAACTATGTAAATAAAGTATAAGTATAATGAATATACAGGAATTTGATACAATTTCCTAATATTGTGAGGAGGTTAAATGCAAAAAGCTATTGTACAGAAATGTATATGTGTACAGTTAGCATACAGAAAAGCCATTGTGTAAGAACTTTGGTAAGGGCTGTACTATATAATTATGAAATGGTATGAATTGACTCTCCCCCTACTCACTGCTTGAATTGTATTGTAGAAACCTGGGAATATCTTCAAGCTTTAATTGACTGAAAGGGTGGTATTCTGATTCTGTTCTACCACCATTAAACAGTGTGCAATAAGGCCACCACCACCACCACACCACAGCTTTTCTTACTAGCCTCTTGCACTAGAGTAGAAATTGGGGTTTTAGATGAACAGCTGTAAGTGCTTGAATTGGCTCCCTACTGTTGAGTAACCATGATGGCTACCTAAGCAGTCACGGTTGTTTGAATTGATGGCTTCACAAGTAATGACTAATCTGATTTTTTTAAATTTAAATCGCAATAAAAAGATGAGTGTAGAGTGTGTGGCTCCATTAAAAAATGAAAATAATATAATAAGGAACTATTTCAAACCATTAAAAATCAGGAAAAGTATGCTTATTTTTTAATTGATGTATATTGCAAAGTTGCATGAAATTATGTTCAAGAAAAAAAAATATGTTTTTGTGGAGTTCCCCTTTAATATGTTTGGTTTATTGAGATCTCCTGTGAAGATCTCAATAATCCAAACATATTCAACACATTTTGCATTCATGAGTGCCATCTGATTCCCTTCTTATTCTGGCTCAGTTAAGTCTACTCAAAAGTTTGTGAACAAGGAAACAGTTTCTATTGGAATTCAGCCTTGAGTATTGATAAGGTTATATAGCATAACTATACTGTATATGTATACTAATGCAATGTCTCATATACAATCTGTAATAGTCCCTTACACAGAGAAACTAATGACAACCAAAGGTTAACTTGTTTTTTTTTTTTAACTTTAGTGGCCAAGCCACTTTTTCCTCCAACTCACTTTCATTTGGTAAGGTGCTTATGTATTGGAGGGCAGCTGATGTAATTCCATTTACATTTAAAATGCAATCACAATCTCAGCTTGGCAATTATAGGCCTGTAAATTTGACATCTGTGGTGGGTAAGTTATTTGAAAGTTTGTTAAGAGGTCATATTCAAGATAATGTTCTGGAGAATTGCATTATAGTTATTAATAGGCATAGTTTTATGAAAGACGGATAGTGTCAAACCAATGTAATTGCTGTTTATGATGAAGCTAGTATGAGATAGGCTCTATTTGGATTTTGCCAAAGCTTTCGATACAGTGTCTTGATTCACAGTGGGGTCCCACAGGGTTTTGTATTGGCTTCATTTTTGTTTAACTTGTTCATTAATTACTATGGGGAGGGTATCGAAAATAATATATTTGTCTTTGCAGATGATGTAAAACTATGCAGCACAATTAATTCCATCCAGGATGTGGAATCCTTGCAGCAAAGTAGCATTCTGGGCTGCTAAATGGCAGATGAGATTCACTATTGAATGTAAGGATATGCACCTGGAATTTAAAGATTTGCAAGCCACTTACACCCTTAATGGTTCTATTTAATGGGTAGATTCTTGATAAAGAAGAATCTTGGTACTTGTGTTGTGGATACTAAACTTACTAGTAGAAAGCAATTCCAGAACATCTTTGAAATTCAGATTTATCTGCATGAAAGCATACATGGTTTAGCAATTTAAAATATTAAGAACATGTTGGGTTGTTAGTTCAGATAAACTATTCTAGTTAAGCATAACAATGTGGCAATGGCTATACAACCATAGGTTAAGGTATACATTATTTACTCTACGAAACTGGATATTTTTTCTTTGGAAGCAGATCCCTTATTTTCAAACCTTTAACATTTAATGCACCACATACTATTTAACTTAATTGCTGTTATATACTTAACAACAGCTGCAAGTTGAATGCATATTAGCTATTGAATACAGTAGATGGCCCTTTCCTGTGACTGCGGTACATAGAAAGCATTAGTAAAGCACCTTTGTATAGCTGACATTAAGGTGGATTAATAGTCAAGGAATATCTTATATCTAAAAGATATTGTTTCTTTTCTTATTTTAATTTAAGAGAATTTTGTGAATGGTTTAAGTTAATATTAATTTCATTGCCTTATATATATTTCATAATAAAAACTAAAAGAAAGTGTCTTAATACTCCTTTTTCTGACATTCTGCCTCCAGATTCTACAAAGTTCAGGATGGAAGAAATTAATGCCATTTCTTCCAAGGCAGTGGTTCCCAAAATATGGAATATATCCCTATTGGTGGTGTAGCGTGCCTGGGGTAGCCCATTTTGAATCAGGCATTTGGGCTTAACACTTTTTAATTGCTTCTCTAGATATACTAGAAACTATGGCTGAATTACTGATATAACAATGTTAGGGACGATTGAACTGAAAAAGTCTGAAACCCTATGCTCTGGGCTCTCAGTACAGTTACACACTTAATTGTTCATTGTGCACTAAATACAGAATAATAACATACTAAGGTCTATTTAAAGCAGTAAAACAATATAAGCATTATTAACGCACGATGCTAGGTCAGTCCTGATATTTTCCACTTGTATCTGAGCTGTATGTCTTTTTGTTTTTTTTGACTTTTTAAATCACAAAACATGCTAACAAATAAGAACCTATGCAACTTTCTGTGTCAATTGTACCAAAATATTATTTTTTGCACAAAAACTGCATTTTTTTAAAATAGACAGGGTTGGATTTACATAGCGGGTGCCCCTAGGCCCACTGCAGTTCTCCCCCCACACCTTTATTTGGGAACATTTTGGTCATTGGGATCAGAGCAATGGGCGCACAGGAAATTTTAAAAAACTATCATATCTCCTGTTCATCCCCAGTGTTTCTGAAAAAATGTGGGTGTGGTTGAGCAGCATGCCGCCCCCCCTAACATGCTGCCGTCCTTAGCCCAGGCCTTGGTGGCCTTTCCACAAATCTGGGCCTGTTGATAGAACATATAACTATTAAAATTGTAACATTTATTTTTTCAAACCATTAAGACATTCCTTTACAGAGAAACATTTTACAGACTGGAACAGTGTGTTTTGGCATTTCACTTAATATGCTTTCCATAACAGCCACTAGTAACAGGCTGAACGCATCCAATTTCCAAAATCATGACAGTTCATAAAATTATGGAAAGTGCTCCCAAATTACAGCATTCCATTTTTTTCACTTTGGAAAAGGCCTAACTTAAAAACATGTCATTAGAATATTTCCCATCAAACCTAAAATCAATATTTTTTGAAGCAAGTCTGTACTGTTGGTTTAAATGATTTGTACTGTATAAAAGGGACTCGAGAAATTGGGGAAAAGAGAAACAAAAACAGGGAAATCGTTTTCTTTCCAGTGGACCAGAGTTAAAAAGCAACCTTCACATGAAACTCAATGCCTAATCTAATATGCTTAGAAACTAATGCAGGTATTAGTTAGAATATCAGAAATACACTATATTTATGCTCTGTTGGTCTCTCAAAAGTTACCCTCCGCCATGTTTGGCACATCCAGTTCCAGGTCTCAGGGGTTTTCTTTAATTTATTAAATTATTTGGAAACTGAATAAAAACAGAATTTCAATGTTGCTGGTTTGAAATATATGTCATGGCTTGCTTTTCAACACACAGCAAAACTATTTGTCAGTGTTTGAAATATTTTAGTGAAATCAAGACATTTTTGTTGTTGTTTTCTGATTCTGTCTGTAGCAAAGATGCAGGATTTTAGCCATGGTTTCAACAGCCATTGAAAGTGCTGCCAGTGTCACAATTGTTTATCTAGAGTTATACGTGGGGATAAAATTAGGATGACAAGCCAGAGGCAAAAATAAAGGTTTTTGTTTGTGCTGCTTTTTTTTCTGTTTGTGCAGCTTAAGTTTCCCTTGCCCAATCACACATTTGGATCAAAACATTTATTGAAAAAAAGGAGAAATCCAAATTTTGGTCTTGTGAAAGAAATTAACTAGTGACCGGTATTTTTCACCTAGTAGAGAATACATATAGTGAGCATCAGGTCTGGACTGGGAGTCAAAATAGGCCCTGGCATCCAAAGTACAGAGAGGCCCAAACAGCCCTAATAGTAAGCCTATGGCATCTTACAGCAGTCCCTCTGGCATTTAACAAAATCTACAAATTGCCAGTCCTGGCCTGCTGGCTATTTAAAGCCCCCCCCCCCAAAAAAAATCCCAGAAAATAAATCCTACTCTTTATTATGTTGCCTTTATAACCAACTGTCGAGCTACTCTGGTACAAGTTCACAACAATAACAGAAATTACCTTTACAAATAACAGACTTTAATCTTTTTGTTCAGAGCATGCAGCTCCTGTAGCAGATCCACCTATCTGCCTGCCTTTAACCATATAAATGTTGGCCACAATATACATATGTACAATATCTACATTAAAATATAAATAAATATATAAAATATGCAAATTGCCCACCATTTACTAACCTATCTGTGCTTCTGTGAGCTAATGCCTCTGTGGATTGGAAGGGGTGGTTAAGTAGAGGTTTGGGGACCAGTCAGGCAGAAAGTCAGTATGGTTTAATTAACTACACAGTGTAAATTTCAAAAAAACACAACAAATAGCCAATTATCAAATCAAAATCTTTTGTTTGCTATCTCTGCACAGGAGGTGGCAGCAGAAGTCAGGTAAAAGAATGAATAACACATGAACTTACTTAACCGCATTATAAGACATGCCCCTTCCTCAGGTCACATAACTATGTGGTGTGCTAATGCCGGACTGTATTGGTTATTGAATGTCAAATGTTCTTGTATAACAGAAGCTTACATTATTAATAACCAAAACATCATTTATATATGTGTTAATATGTTTATGTTTTCAGAGAGATAGAGAACATAATACACATTCAAAAGGAAAAAATCATTTAAAACATACACAAATGCTTAACAGTTAAGCAATTGTGTTTATTTAATTATCAAGAAATAAGCCAATAAATATTGATGTAGGTCAATTTAGCTCCAGGAAGAATGTTGTGATGAAAGCTGCCATAATAGACACAGCTGATGTCATTAAGTGGCAACAGAGCTGATAAATGATGAAACTGCCACAGAACTAGGTGTTATTTTCCCATTGACAATGTTTACATTCAATAAATCCTCCTTTGTATTAAATGTTTCTACAGATATTCATTAAGACATATTGACATAGTTTATTCTGCCCAGGGAAGCTAATTTTTCTGACAATATGAATAATGATACATTTTTGAAACACTGATTCACTGATCTCCAGGGCCTAGATTTTCAGTGTAAAAGGGGAAAATATTTGTTTAGGTTTTTATGTGCAATACATTTTGGAAATAAATTGCATTTTTGAGTCAGAGAAGCACTCTTCTTTAAACAAGTGCTGCCAGACTATAGTCCCACAAGTGAATGTTTCAAGGGACAGTTAAACTTGTTTCCCTGTAAGGAATGCTGAGTTGACTACAGCTAGTAATGGACATGGAGAGATTGGAGAGCTGATCTACAATAATTGTCCAAGTATGGGATCCATTATCCGGAAACGTGTTATCCAAAAAGCTGCAAATTTTGGGAAGGCCATCTCCCATAGACTGCATTTTCATCAAATAATTCACATTTTTAAAACATATTTACATTTTCTCTTTAATGACACAACCAGCCCCTTGTACTTGACACCAACTAAAACTACAGAATATGTATATATGATTATTGCCGGGTTTCCACCTTTGACCTGTGTCAGGGCCCGAAGGCTCTGTTGGAGTTTTGCGGACCAAGGAGGAAGCTTAAAGTTCAATACAGTTCGCGGTATCAGAAGGGTTAGGCAAAAGAGTAAACAGGTCCACAAACAGAATCATAAAGTACAGGCAAAGGGGTCAATCCAGGCATCAAGGTTCATAATCCAATAAACAGGCCAAGGTCAGTAACAAGAATTAAAGAATATAGCAAATATCACACCCAGGAACTCACAAAGATGAACCTATATTTGGGCAAGGTCTGTAAAGTTCTGGCGTCTTAAATAGGCCAGTTTTGGGGCCAAAACGGACACGCTGGCGTCATGACGATGCGTGCTGAGGTTGCGCACCTTGACACACTGCGTCCTGACGCTGCGTCCATTCTGATGTGCTGGCATCAATACATTGCGTAGGTTTGACGCACTGGCATCAGAACGTGCCACGAGGGAGTCCTGGAGGCCGCCATCTTGCCGAAGAGATCCGGAATCGCCATCTTGCCAGTGAGTATTCCTTACAACCTGTAATCGTGGAGATTACAGGTTGAATAACACACCTGCACATTATCAAAGAAATAAATCTGATGATACACACTGTGCTGTAGCCTTGTCATAACTCCAATAACATAACCTCTGTATCTTTAAGGCCAATGCTGTCCAACTCTGCTTCTGCCTGTGTGTGCCACACTCCATCCTACTCTGCTAGTGTATGCCATACTCTGCCTGTCCTATGTAGCCTGTGTGTGCCATTCTCTGCATGCCCTATGCTCCCTGTGTGTGACATACTCTGCCTACCCTATGTTATTTTTGTGTGTCATACATTACCTGTCCTATGTAGCCTGTGTGTGCCATACTCTGCCTGCCCTATGCTCCCTGTGTGTGACATACTCTACCTACCCTATGCTATCTTTGTGTGGCATACATTACCTGTCCTATGTAGCCTGTGTGTGCCATAGTCTATTTGTCCTATGTAGCCCGTGTGTGCCATACTATGCTTGCCCTATGCTCCCTGTGTGTGTCATACTCTACCTGTGTGTGCCATACTCTACCTGCCCTATGCTCCCTGTATGTGTCATACTCTGTAGCCTGTGTGTGCTATGCTCTGCTTGTGTGAGATGAACCTGGTGGGGGTTTGTTAGCATTTGTAAATAGTTGATAAAGGGTCCCCTATGTGTTTAATCCACAGGGGAGGAGAAGACATATGGATTTAAGGGTATGTCTTATTATGACAAGAAACTTTTTTCACATGGGTGATGGGTGATATTTCTGTAGTGAGCACAAACTATTTAGTTTTTTTTGTGTGCTATCATCATTAATGTTGGAATCGTTTTAACATTTTATGTGATAACATGGGTATGGTTTAAAGTGGGTGTGGCTTAAAAGGTGAACACTGGCTTCCATTATCGGCCCTCCACCATGTAGATAAGAAAAATTCCAGCCCTCGATACCACAAAAGTTGGACAGCACTGTTTAGGCTATTGTCACACACAGTAGAGAAGATGCTAATGTCTCACTAATAAGCATGAATGGGTGCTCAGCTCTTATGCATTTTCTAGCCAGTTTACACCCATAAGACCAGTGACAGGTGCATCCAGTCCATGACTATTATTACACGCATGATGAGCCATTTAACAAAATGGTATTTGTGACATTAGCTAAATGATGTTGAGTTATATATTATGTAAATCCTGCATAGCAAACCCATAATCTATAAATTATTTATCAAAGATATAAGAGTGTCTGAATCAGAAATGCATGGATTCTGCCATAGTAGCATTGTGACCCTGCAGCACCAGGGTCCTAGGTTTTATTCCAGGTAACTATTTGCAAAGATTTGTATATTTTCCTTGCATCTGGTACTCCAAATATGCAGGCAGGCTGGCTAACTGGCTCCTGATAAAATTGATCACAATCTGTGTTTGTATGTGGCAGGGACTTTAGACTGAAAGCTCCACTGGGGCAGAGACTCATGTGAATAATGTTTAATCTCTGTAAAGCTCTGTACAATATATAGGCACTATAAAAATAAAGAATATCTATCCTCAAAAGATTTTGTGAATACAACCCCCAATGTGCATATTCATATTCAAATTTTAGAAACATTGTAAGAATTGCATCACCTGTGAACAAAACATTTGTTGCTTTCAGTTGTCCAGAACTTTCTAGTCACGACAAAGGGCTTCATTTATTTGGCTGAAAACAAAGGCCTATTTATCAAAATTTGAATTTGTGTGTTCCAGTCCAAAACCCATCAAATTCGAATGTGAGTTTATTTATGAAAAAAATTAGAATCCCTGTTCAACTTAAAACACTAAAAAACCTTCTAAACGTTTTCAATGGGTCTAGCAACTTTAATAAATGTTCAAGAATCTCAAATTTTAAAAATTGAACATTAACTCAGTAGTTTTTAGTGGCTGATTTTTTCCATTCAATTTTTCCAATTTGTTTGATCTACGGTAAGTAAATCTCAAAAATTCGAGTTCCAATAAATCTGATTTGAGTTGAGGTTTTAGCACAAACAACTTCAAATCGCACTAAAAACTCCCCTAAAGGTAAGATTTATTCATATTTGCAGGCACGCATTTTTCAAAATAATAGTTGAAATTACAGATGCCATATAAGTAAATTCTACATGCCAAGTAAATGCAGGAGAAATGCAGGACAAACGCGATCGTGATTGCATTATTTGCAACAACTTCATGCAATTGTCAATCCTTTTGAGATTGATCAATTTGCAAATAATCATGGTAAAAAGGGAATTGGAAGAAAATCTCACAAATGTGTTAATATAGCTATATTAGAATAGTGTGCGAAACAATTTTGCTTTTTGCAATTGCACAAATATCAATAAATATACCCCTAAGAATATTTGCTAACTGAATTCAGGCAAAATGCCTGAGAACTTATCAATCTGTTAAATTGAATGCTGAGTTTGCAAGAGAAGGTACAAAATGCCATTGCAGCCTGTACCACATTATATCATGTGTGTTATCTTGTTCCTTACCACTTTATTGGTAGAAGCTCAGACAATACTATTTGCCAGTAATGCTTTCCACAACTATTTTCCAGCTGGGCTGCCATTTCATCCCATTTGAAAGAATGCATAGGAAAATGTACTGAAGGACTGAAAAGGCATCTTTTATGGAACAGAATTCAGCATGGCTGCAAATTGTTCCTAAGCAAATATCCTCTCGTCTTCCACCCAATGCGATTGTGGAAATTGACTTTATCTTTTTATATTATATCTGAATATTGAAAAAGAAATGAAAATGTCAATTTATTGAATCATCACCAACTGGCTGACTAAAAATGTTGACTTTTTCAATAGCAAAATGACTATATATAGTTGCAGGCCTTCATTCCTTCTTGCAAAGGTACTGTTTGCTATATAATCACCGTACCACAAAACTTAGCACTAAACCTCAAGCCTTATTTATATACGGACATGGCATTTTAGGATTGCAAAACCTTGAATGTGGTTTTACATAGCGCCACTCACTATTTTATTTATTAAAGAAATGTTTTGCATAGTTCTTGTAATAGAACAACTACAAAATCCTGTTCTTTAAAGGGTAAGTTAACCGTAAAATACATACTGATT
Organism: Xenopus laevis; assembly: GCF_017654675.1. Lineage (NCBI taxonomy): Eukaryota > Metazoa > Chordata > Amphibia > Anura > Pipidae > Xenopus > Xenopus laevis. The sequence goes on along the minus strand of NC_054375.1, from coordinate 78,870,288 downwards.
AATGAAGTAAGAGTTTGCACCAGTTTTAATAACATAGAAATCTCAGTACATAGCATTTATTGGTCATTTGTTGTAAAGTATACATCTAATTGATTGGTTGCTATAAATGACAAAAATGGGTGCAAACTTTGTAACTTACATTACTACTTTAGTGTTGAGGGAGAAGTAATCTAAGCAACTCTGCAAGCGGCACTGATTTGATTTATTTTGTATGTTCTCCCCATGTATCCGTGGGTTTTTTTCTGGGTTCTTGCTACTTGGGTTTTCTTACATACTCCAAAAACCATACAGGCAAATAAGGTGACTCCTCATTAATAAAATGGACCCAACTGTATTTGAATGTGGAACTTCAGACTGTAAGCTCCACTGCTGCAAGGACTGATGTGCTGTGTAAATGTGTCAATGCTACATAAATAAAAGATAATTAAAAATTGTCTTTTTTTCATAAAACTCTTTTCTTTTTCTTCCCTCTATGTAGCTGTGTTCACCAATAAGTTCACCAATAATCACAGTGTCAATGAGGGTCTTTGGGAAGACTTAGACATGTTTGCAGTCACAAGAATGTGTGTAATTAAAGTCAACGGCATGTGAATTCAAGAGACCACATTCACATGACCACCTGACTAAGTTTTCACAGAGGTTAGAATGAATGGCATGTGATACAATGTCAAGTGTGTTTAGCTTGCACAAACCGGTAGTTTTTTGTTTGAAGTGAGTTTAAAGCAGGCATGCCATGAGTGAAGCCACAATAGAGTTCCATTCTTTGACCTTAGTGATGTACTGCAAACAGAAGAAGAGTCACTGTGCTCCAGGGAAATGCTACACAGCAACAACATTAGTTCAAAGTTCAAGAATTAAAAGCCTCCCATGAGAAATCTTTGTTTTTTTTAAATTACAACATTGTAGTATATGTTGGCAGACATTCAGTGGTCTCCAAATAAACAGAATATTGAGATTTCATTCTATATCAAATATTGCCACGTCTAAAAAAAAAATGCTATTTCTTGATGTGTCAGCAGTAGCAAATTCCTAAAATGTGTAATACATGAAACTAGAGCTTGAGGGCACATTTACTAATGGTTGAATATCGAGGGTTCATTAACCCTCGATATTCGACCCTCGAAGTTAAATCCTTCGACTTCGAATATCGAAGTCGAAGGATTTAGCGATATTCATTCAATCGAACGATCGAAGGAATAATCGTTCGATCGAATGATTAAATCCTTCGAACCGAACGATTCGAAGGATTTTAATCCATCGATCAAACGATTTTCCTTCGATCAAAAAAAAGCTAGGGACATTGATGCTAGGTGGCGAAGTAGATGGTCAAAGTTTTTTTTAAAGAGACAGTACTTTGACTATCAAATGGTCGAATAGTCGAACAATTTTTAGTTCAAATCGTTTGATTTGAAGTCGAAGTAGCCAATTAGATGGTCGAAGTTGCCAAAAAAAACCTTCGAAATTCAAAGTATTTTTTATTTTAATCCTTCACTCGAACTTAGTAAATGTGCCCCTAACTGTCTGACAATAGAATCCCTTTAACTAACCCAGAATCTTTTCATAGGTAAATGTCTGCCTTTGCTGTACCTGGTCTCTACTTTTTCTGATCCTTCTGGTACTGACCATACCTGTAATAATATAAAGCTATACCCAACTACTAGTCACTTCCTTCAAGTTACTGAGATGTTTTTTAAAAATGAGGATTGATATTAGAGCAGCCAATATCTAAAAGTATGCTCAGTAAAAAGAGGAGCTTGGATTATATTGTCATTAGTTAGCATGTATACATGCAGACCTTTCCCCTTACCCTCCTAACCTAGCAAAATCTTTATGCAATTCTGCACTAGGGGTAGCAGTTTAACAGATTAACAGCAAATTATGTTACTGGCAAAGGAGAAATGCTAACTCTGAAATCTTCAGAGACAGGCAAGCATATTTAAATTGTGTCCTTGAAAAATTGGTACAGTGGTCATTATTAATACTATTTAATTGGGCATTTTTATCTTCTTGTGAAAAAATTAAATAATCTCAGATTCTTTGTGTCATCTAATACAATTATTTTTGCACAAGGGGCCTCATATAAGTACCACCAGTTTATTCATGGGAGTCAAGTGCTACCTCTGCAGCAGTGGTTGTCGGACTTTTGCCGTTCAAAGACTTTTTGGGGCCACTCCGTTATTTAGAAATATATCAAAATACAACACAGTGCGAGTCATAATTCCAATAAAATCTTGGACAACAAATATATATTTAAACATTCTCCCCAAATCTCAACCGAACTGACCAGCTGGTCCCCCCTGACACTCTGCCAGACCTTCCCACAAAAGGTGCCAGCCCCACAGTTTGAGAACCATTGATCCACAGCTAGCAGAACTACTATGTCCCACTGAATGGATCAATACTTACAGACAGATTGTAGTGTTCCAGCATAGTCAGTGTCTATGATAAGATATGGGTATTGCTAGCCTCTCAAAACCTCAAGAGTTCAGGCCTGAAAAGTATCCAAACCTGTTTATAAATTGTCCAAGTGCAAATTACAATTCAAAGTGGTTAGTGAGTCCACTAGACATTGACCTGGAAGCTATACCCCAGGATATTAGACTTTGCAGCTACTCTGGCAAAGGTCACGGCAGGTGGTGAGCAGATGAAGAGGTTAGAAAAATTAAAGGTCAAATCCATAACAATGGCAAGCACAGGGACCATATCAACAGAAATTAGTGACATATCTAATGGGCCATCACCTTATGAAGCTGGAAGAGCAATAACATCATTGTAATTATGCCATTATGCAAGTTTTCATTTTGATCACCGCTCCACCAGCAGGGAAAGCAAATATGTTATATAAAAGACAGGCCTTTGGATAACTTTGAGTCCATAGTTATCTTTTGTACTACTGCCTCAAAAACTAGTGAAGTTGACAAACAAGCTCCCCAATAATCAGTACTTAGATGACATGAATGCCAAAGCATAGTGCTCAGTTCAAGGACTCAAAGTAGAATGCATGGACAAATGTCTACAAATGCAATATAAGTATGATTTTTCAAAAGTATGTTAAGAAGAACATTATAGTTCAAGGCGAATGTAGGCTATGTCCTGTAAGGAAGTGTTATTTAGATTGTAAACTTCTCTTCCATTGAAGCAAGCTTTATATAAATGGTCATATGATATTATTTAGCTAATCTGTATCAAATCACTCATGTGACACCATGCAGTTTGTTGTGTAAGAGCGAATTACACACCATAAATTATTTATGTAACTTTTCTGGACTTTTGCAGTGCAAACTAGAAATAAGCTCTTCACCTGAACTGAACTAGAATAATGACATACCTTGTGCTTGTTCTCTGAACTTAAAATTGCAAATGCTTTCGTATTATTTGATCAGTTCAGTGTATAAATATACTGGCACAGAAGATGAAGAAGAGGGCTTTAAATTTTTCAATTTCTTTTAAGATAAAAAAAATATAAGGTCCCTGAAGTTTACAAGTTTGAAATATTCACATATATGGTTTACTTTTTTCTCTAAACATGTCTTTCACTCTAAAACTAACCTCTGTGTAAGTGGATAAACTTTATCAAAATGCCATCATTATTGTTTCTACATAAAAGGTACATGCATGTGGGTATTGTTATGAGATTAACTACGGTACATAGGAACATATATTCCAATAAAGAATTAAAAGTGAAAAAAGAAAATCATTGAAATTCAAATAATAATGTATAATGTCCTTCAATTGAATTAAAAAGAGGAGCTTGCAAAGTTTTAATTAATTTAAAATATATACTTTTTGGATTAAATAAACCAATCAAGGGATACTATTTTAAACTACTGGCACCTTGCCTCTCTTCTAAAAATAAAATAATTGGATTTTGTAATTATATTTTGATCAATTTCATGAATTGTCTGAAGAGAACATTTTGCAGTGTATTATTAGAAATATTATATATTTCATCTGAGTCAACTGGGGATTATTTATTTTTAGAAAAGCATTGATAAAATCACTTACCATTAATGAATGGTACATGCAATGATTCATTTAATTCAGGCTAGTACTTACAACCCATAAAGCATTTTGGATTGCTATTATACCCATATCCCTTATAAAATAACACCAAATACCCCTACAAATGTAGCTGGATTCACCAACTCCAGCAAAGACAGACCTTAATGAATCCAACAAAAAAACAAACACCTGGATCAATGCTTTTGTAGGAGAAGATCTGCAACATTAACATTTTACCAGAATAAAGAGTTTTGTCAATATCTCCCTGTTATTACTAAATAAACTATATATAGACTGAGGATAGAATAATCGTATAAATTCTACTCCTAATGCATATGTTTTATAAAAATAAAAACAAAATACGACACAAGTGTACAGATGATACAGTAGCTTCACATATACATGTATGAGACCTGTTATCCGGAATGTTTGGGACTTGGGGGTTTCCAGACACAGGATCTTTCCGTACTTTGTCTGCAAAAAATTATTTCCTGGTACTGTTTAGAAAAAAAGGAAATATTGTTTTAAATTATTTTTGATTATGTAATTGTAAAATTATTTGATTAAAATGGAGTCTATGGTAGATGGCCTTCCCATAATTTGTAACTTTCTTGTCCCATACCTGTATGTATGTTGTAATTGCACACTCTCCATGTAATAAATATAATATAAACTTCCATCTTTTACTCCCATCATAATTTCTATGGTTAACTTTTTTTCTAAATTAAACTGTTTCTACTGCAAATAATTCACTCTACCATTTAAAATGTTATTTTTAAATCAACAAATCTATTTTTTTAGCTGTAATATTGGTGTGGAGGCAGCCATCTCATTGCATTGTGCCTGATTCTGAGCTTTGAGAAGGAGCCAACATGTCAGGATGGAACTGCTTTGAGACAGCGGTTTTTCAGCCTGTAGTTTCTCTTCCCAACATGCATTTCTGTTTATCGTTCCCCACAATTCTACTCAGAAGAATTTTAGTAAACTTTTGTGGAAAAAAGGCCAAGTGGAAAACAAGTTACATGCAGAATGTAGCCGTACTGCTCGTCAACGCGCAAAGTAATTACGTCACCAGCATACAATGCCGTAAATACGTGCAGCTGGAGAGAGTGCAGAGACGTGCAACTAAATTTGTTAGTGGGATGGAAGACTTAAATTATGAGGGTAGACTGTCAAGGTTGGGGTTGTTTTCTCTGGAAAAAAGGCGCTTGCGAGGGGACATGATTACACTTTACAAGCACATTAGAGGACATTATAGACAAATGGCAGGGGACCTTTTTACCCATAAAGTGGATCACCGTACCAGAGGCCACCCCTTTGGACTAGAAGAAAAGAACTTTCATTTGAAGCAACGTAGGGGGTTCTTCACAGTCAGGACAGTGAGGTTGTGGAATGCACTGCCGGGTGATGTTGTGGTGGCTGATTCAGTTAATGCTTTTAAGAATGGCTTGGATGATTTTTTGGACAGACATAATATCAAAGGCTATTGTGATACTAAACTCTATAGTTAGTATAGGTATGGGTATATAGAATTTTAATTAAAATTAGGGAGGGGTGTGTGTATGGATGCTGGGTTTTCATTTGGAGGGGTTGAACTTGATGGACTTTGTCTTTTTTCAACCCAATTTAACTAACTATGTAACTATGTATATGCAAAATCCATCTCGCAAGGGTTTGGCCGCCATGTTGAAAATACGCAGCGTATTTCAGCAAGGTGTATTTTCAAACCTGCAGATCACATAGAATTTAATAATATGGCATTTCTGCTAAAAAACACATATACTAAAGTCTTTTGGCAGATGTTGGTTCGCAAACGCCACGTGGGAATTGCTCTAGAGCGTATTCCATTATTTTCAATAGGGCTTCATTTTGTGCGTATTTACGCTCAGTTGTACGTTTTTAAAAATGCAACAGAAAAACGCCACGTGTAACCTTGCACTAAGGTAAAATATTCTTTCATTGGACAAGTATTAAGCTATAATTCTGTTGGGTAACTATTCATTTTCAAGGTATAACTCTTCTTTAATACAGAGATGTAGTAGGGAACAAACTAAACTACAAACTATTTTTTTATATACAATTGATGATAATTTCAGATTATCATAAGTAAGAACTATTTTAAACCGTACCTAGAGTAACCAGCAATTGAATGATCATTCTCGTCAGCCTTTTGAACTACTTGACCTTTTTCTTTTTGCATGAGAGAAACACAAAGCAGCATTATTTATTTTGAAACCCAGAATACCTTGATGATTGACATAAAATAGCACTAAATTCATATGGGTTAGGGAGTCAAACCGACAAAGGCAGTTTGTGCCTGTGCTAACCAGGAAAAAGGAGTCACGTGTAGCAAAAATAAATGTCATGTGTTTGCATCTTTGTACATCTCCCATGAAAGCAGCTGTACTTCTTGGAAATGTCACAATACGTCATATCTGTCTTCAAGTGCAATACATCTCTTTCCATCTATAAAAAATTGCCTATTACACTAGCTCAGTACTTACAACAGGAACGGACATTTACACACTGGATGAAACATCTTACAAGTGTTTTACTTGAATGTCAGTAAAGCCTTGACAAAATGCAGTCACAATATTATAATAATTCTTAATGGAGCCTGAGATGGCAGATTTTTGGATTCAGGCTTTTTGCAGCATGGGGGAATAATAAACATCGAAAAAATGTAGGGTTTTTTTTCTATGAAAGATTAGAAAAAGCCCCACCAGATAAATTTGAGGATTAGTAAATAACCCCCTAAAAGTTACCTATAGGTCATGTTGATCATTTTTGGCCTGCTTATTTGGATTTCTCTCTGCTTACTCCTTCTGACTAGGGATGTAGCGAACTGCCGATTTGGTGTTCGCGAACGCCGTTCGCGAACACCGGCAAAAAATGCGAACGTTCCCGAACAGTTTGCGAACTTCGAACACCCACTAAAATCGTTCGATCGAACAATCGAAGGATTTTAATCGTTCGATCGAAGGATTTTCATTCGAATCGAACGATCGAAGCCATTCGATCGAATGCTTTTCATTGGATCGAATGCTTACAATCGTTCGAACGAATGGAAATCGTTCGATTTTTAGCGGTCGAAGGAATTCGAATGGTCGAATGGTCGAATGGTCGAACGATCGAACGCGAACTCAAACTGCGAACGTTCCCAAACGTTCGCGAACATTCGGCGGATGCGAAGGGTCGAAGTTCGCGCGAACTAGTTCGCGGGCGAACAGTTCGCTACATCCCTACTTCTGACACCATGTTGTTGGACTTTTTTCTGCTCTGAATTCCCAGTGCTCAACTTCTCCCTACTTAATGGTCCTGACTGCCTTACCACCCTTATATACTTTTATTGATGTATGTAAATTCTTTGTACAGACTCCTACAAAAACCTATATGAAAGAAGGAGATAATACCCTGTTTTCCCTGATGGTATAATGTCTGGCTTGTTGGGGCTCTGGTCTTTACATTGCAAGATTGGAGCATAAATATTTGTTCCTAACTCTAAATGCAACATTGCCTGTGTCCTAGGGTTGGTAATGGATAGAACATGGGCCTCCTTTGAATGCCCTCTAGCTTTCACATCATTTGAGATTGTAGTTAAGAAATATCAGATACTACAAAATGCTAGAGAGCCCTACCTATAACTTGTCTATGCTTAAAGAGATACTAACACCAGAAATTAAACTTTCTTTTTAACTGTTATAACACTTTGCATGCTATTTATCATTTATATTTATAATTTGCCTTAAAAGTATTTCCCTTGTGCTTTTGCATTAACTATCTGATCTCCCATATTTCCCTATGAGGGGGCTGCCATATTTGTGCATCAGTAGTCTGTTAATGTTAGAAACTTTAACTGACAGGTTAAGACTGTGAGGAGGCATGCGTGATTTCTGTGTGACATACTAACTCGTTACCCATTAATAAATCATACCATAAAGAACCACACGGAACAAAGCTTCCTTTTTTATGGATGAGGGTCTGCCACAGCTTTTATTTGAACATTTTATTATTCTTCCCATGAACCAAACTTGCCATTACATCACCAACCATCAATTTTCAAATGCCAGCCACCGCTGCCACAGTAGGTTAAGCCAATACAGAATGTCAAACAAATGGCAAGGACACACTTTGTACCCTGCAAGCTGTGACAAAACAACTGCACCCAATTCTGAAACTTAACAATGGAAATGACTTTTTTTTAATTAACATCAACAAAGACATACATATATCACATACTGACAATCAACGGCCGGAACTAACAGGAAGGTGGGTGGGCAGCTCCAGCAGTGCTCCAGGATCCGGAGGGAAGAGGAAGAAGGTAAGGCATTGCCTGTATTTATAACAGCCCTCCCCTTTCCGAAGCCAACCAATCCCCTCCAGACTACCGTCCCAGAGATCCAGTCCCCCATCTGGCCACCCCTCCTCCCAGTCACTGGCACCTTCGCTACCCCCTTTGGTGCCCTCCAGAAGTGAGTCAGGTTGGCAAAACAGTCAAGTTTAGAAACTTCAAGTGACAATTACTTACAAAAGCAGAACTATCAGGGAAAAATTATCAACATAACCTATAGGTAACTTTTAGGGGGTAAATTGACTAAAATCCAAATGTATCTCATATTTCATTCAAAAATCCAGCAAAAACTTGAATCACTTGAATTTTTTTGGGGGTTTTTATCGAACTGCTAGATTTTTTCGATTTTTTGCCCAAAAAACCCTGAAAAAGTAGAATTTTTGAGGTAAACACAGTGCAGACTATTAAAACGTCAAACTGAGATAGGTGTCTCTTCTATTGACTTATACAGGACATCACCATTTATATGTGGTGTATAAAACACAAAATGAAATCAGCCCACAGTGCCATAAGCGTAACAGAAGCTTTGGGGAGAATAAAATGGAGCACATTCAGCTCTTAATATTTCCATAAGAAATCTCAACAAGGAAAATCAAGAGCATATAGCAGCCTTAAGTGTGAGTAATACTTTGTTATAACTGGCAATAGGTGTACTACAGATTCCAGTAATACTTCCATGATTGGATAAAATGGGATTTTGGAAAGTTGGATGCTGTTACAGCAGGAGTCTCTCAAGCTCATTATTCCTACCTACACTGAGAACTAAGGATGTACTAAAATACTTATTACAGTAAGTCCATGCCTGTAAAATATGCAAAATATTTTTTTTAGCCTGAGGTACGACGTCACAATGAGAATTGCCCAAAACAATTCAGGAACTGAACCAGATCTTGTTGTTTTGTGTTTCTCTTAATGGGCTGCTTCTTTGATTATGTAATAACATCATGTGTACAGTACAATTGTTTTATAGAAAGGTCTTGTAAACTAGTTATTACTGCCCTGAATAATGAGTATTAATTAAACAAACTTATTTGGGTTTAGAATTAATAAAAGCCCATTTATTGTCAAATACAAAATATCTCTCATTTTGCATTGTGTATTATCTACCCCAAAAATGTAATGACTATTTAAACAGTTATGGGACCTGTTTTCCAGATAAGGATCTTTCCGCAATTAGATCACCACTTTGAAATTTGACCCTTGATAAATATGCCCCTTAGTCTACTAAAAAATGATTTAAACATTAAAAAAAAAACAATAGGATTGTTTTGCCTTCACATTATTTTTTAGCTGGTACTGTTTTATATCATAGAGAAAAAAGGAGAACAAATTTAAAATCTTAAATTATTTAGTTAAAATGGGGTCTATAGAAGATGTCCTTCTGTAATTCAGAGCTTTCTGGAAAATGGGTTTCCAGATAACAGATCATATACCTGTATGTACTACCAGCATGCCTATAATGTATACAAAATGTACCAAATATTTTGCACTTGCAGATGTATATAACAAAGAGCCAAAATCCCAAATTCGTGATATTATTAATATCTTTCCAAACACCCAGACAAAGGGATTTTGGTGAGTTTTTTTTATTATTTTCATCAAATAGACATGAGTAAAAATTATCCATCTACAGTATTTAGTAAAGGTCTATGGAAAACTGGAAAACAAAAGTCTAATTTACCACTATTATGCCAAGCTGGGATTGTTGGGCTTAGTTACTAACACAAATACAAAATGCAAGTTTAGGAAGAAAATTGCCATGTATTTTTTACCCCTAATGGAGTTTTTTTTTTGCAAATTCAGTGAAAATGCAAGGTATACTAGGTTGCTTCCACAGAGCTTAATGCAGCAATATTTAATTTAATTTTGCAATGGAATGGTGTCACTGCAAGTTAGCATTTGCATTATTAAATCAGCCCTCACGTTTTGCTTTTCATCAGATGCCATTATCATACAGGAGCATAAAGTAAAGAGTTATTTTAGTATGCTCTGCTCATAGAGGTAGCCTGTTTGTGCCTATTCAATCAGCTGTTTGTAAGGGACGTGCATGTATCCTTCCACTTATTTGGTGCACATGCTTACCCCCACATGTATTCAATTCGCTACTAGCCACAATTCTTTACACCTCCAGAACTGGCTAACCTTACATTTGACTGTGCTTTGCAGGCAAATAATATGTGAACTTGCACCAAATCTTTGCACTTTGCATTTTGTCAAACATTGTTCATGAGCTCTCCTTCTCTCGACCATCATTTGTATTGTATTTAGGCCACAGTCCTTTCCTTACATAAATGATTGCTTTTGGCACAGGGTTATCAAGTACTCTTTTTAGGCTTATATTATCTCCAGTAGCACTGTGTACACCAGTCATTACTATGCCGTTTAACCTTTCATAGAGTTAGTTCTCTCAATATTTTTCTTGTTATACTATGCTAAGATGGAAAGAATTTGCACTGCCTCCAGGCTCCACTGACTGACCCAAATTTGATTTACTTAGGTGTCTGAGATCACTGTCTGGTTAGCTAAGCAAGCGTCTACAGACTTTTTACTTTATAAGAAAGGGAAAGAATTTGAAAAGCGAGACTAGGCAAGGGTGGAGAGAAAGACCACAAAATATGAAACTTTGTCCCGAAGAGTGGTAGTACATTCATTAACTAAATGGCAGTAATATGTGAACTAATTGGATAGTTTACATTTCTCTGTGTCTCTCGGTTAAGTGTAAAATAAATAATCACTTGACTGGTCTTGTAATCAATTGGCCAATAATTTTAGGGCAGCATAATAGCCTTCAGAACGATGTATTTTTGAATCAACAGTAATGCTTTTATTGTGCTCTTTGGGTTCTTAATATCTGGAACCCCTGACTAGATATATATATATATATATATACACACACACACACACATCTTTACGCATACGCTGTATCAGGGTTACAGATAATGATATTTAAAAATACAAAAATGCTGTTCCACACAGGCACTTAAACTTTATTTCACAATCAATGTTGTGGCCCTTATTGGGGTCTTTGTCAAGATGTCTTGTGTGAATTGTCCTATGTAAGCTGGGGTACACTCACCATAGAAAGTGTGGGGTCCTGGTGCATAAGCCCCAGACCATCAGCTTAGAGGAGGTAAAATATCACAGGACACATTCTTTTAATAATACATTGATCTTCATTGTGATACTAGTAATTTGCAGTCTTCTTTTTTACATAATGTCTTTGTGATTTCTGTGTTTTTTTTTCACAGGTCTCACAGACTCTGCAAGGCATGAGAACTGAAGTCATGGCTGGAGGGGAACTAACTATGGCTACATTGTTTTAATCTTACATAGAATTAAACAATTGTTTTAATCTTACATGTGAGGAGCAATGGTGCAGGGAACAGCAAAGGACAATAGCAATCATATTTACAAATAACATTAATATAATTCAAATAGCTTAATCAAAGTATAATGGAAAGTAGTAACTAGTCAACACCCACCTGTGTGTTTTCCTTCATATAAGCAGATCCCTAATTTAATAGGCAGATTTTTCAGTATTTCGAGTTATTGAAAAAAACAAAATATATATATATATATATATATATATATATATATATATATATATATATATATATATATATATATATATATATATATATATATATAATATATATATATATATATATATATATATATATATAATCTGATAATGCTTAATGGTCATACATATATAGAATATATTCTACTACTTGCAAATAGCACATGCACTGTGCCATATTGGCCAATATAGTTCTAGTCTTCAAGGTCCCGAACCTTTCCTACCCAAATGTAAAAAGAGTTGGGGAGGAACAAAACATGACAAAAGTCCATTGGGATGCCACATAAGGGCTATGATTGGCTATTTGTTACCCCCTATGTGGACTGGCAGCCTACAGAAAGCTTTACTTGGGAGTACACCTAATCTTATGCAAGTTGGTTAACAACATGTTGGGCACTGGTTGGGGACCACTACCCTAAGGTCTGTATAGAGCAGAAGTGTCACTACAAATTTCCACTGCCAAAACTATAGTTAAGAAAATCAATCTAGTTTTTCTGTTCCTGTCAGCAGAAAACTGGCCAGGCCCAGGGTTCTTCCAGCAAGCACAGTGGCGTAATCCTTGTCTTTCTTCAAAGTCATGTGGCGGTGCATGCACAGTATAGTGTTGAAGTTTGGCTTTTCACTTAGCTGGGCATGTGTACCTGCATAAAGAAAGATAGTTACATAGTTAAATTGGGTTGAAAAAAGACAAAGTCCATCAAGTTCAACCCCTCCAAATGAAAACCCAGCATCCATACACACACCCCTCCCTACTTTTAATTAAAATTCTATATACCCATACCTATACTAACTATAGAGTTTAGTATCACAATAGCCTTTGATATTATGTCTGTCCAAAAAATTATCCAAGCCATTCTTAAAGGCATTAACTGAATCAGCCATCACAACATCACCCGGCAGTGCATTCCACAACCTCACTGTCCTGACTGTGAAGAACCCTCTACGTTGCTTCAAATGAAAGTTCTTTTCTTCTAGTCTAAAGGGGTGGCCTCTGGTACGGTGATCCACTTTATGGGTAAAAAGGTCCCCTGCCATTTGTCTATAATGTCCTCTAATGTACTTGTAAAGTGTAATCATGTCCCCTCGCCTTTTTTCCAGAGAAAACAACCCCAACCTTGACTGTCTACCCTCATAATTTAAGTCTTCCGTCCCTCTAACCAATTTAGTTGCACGTCTCTGCACTCTCTCCAGCTCATTTATATCCCTCTTAAGGACTGGAGTCCAAAACTGAACTGCATACTCCAGATGAGGCCTTACCAGGGACCTATAAAGAGGCATAATTATGTTTTCATCCCTTGAGTTAATGCCCTTTTTTATGCAAGACAGAACTTTATTTGCTTTAGTAGTCACAGAATGACACTGCCCAGAATTAGACAACGTGTTATCTACAAAGACCCCTAGATCCTTTTCATTTAAGGAAACTCCCAACACATTGCCATTTAGTGTATAACTTGCATTTATATTATTTTTGCCAAAGTGCATAACCTTGCATTTATCAACGTTGAACCTCATTTTCCAGTTTGCTGCCCAATTTTCCAGTTTAGACAGATCACTTTGCAAAGTGGCAGCATCCTGCATGGAACCTATAGTTCTGCACAATTTAGTATCATCTGCAAAAATAGAAACAGTACTTTCAATGCCCACCTCCAGGTCATTAATAAACAAGTTGAAAAGCAAGGGACCTAGTACAGAGCCCTGCGGTACTCCACTAACAACACTGGTCCAATTAGAAAATGTTCCATTTACCACCACTCTTTGTAGTCTATCTTTTAGCCAGTTCTCTATCCAGGTACAAATACTATGTTCCAGGTCAACATTCCTTAATTTAACCAGTGTGGCACTGTATCAAATGCTTTAGCAAAGTCTAAGTAAATCACATCCACTGCCATCCCAGAATCGAGGTCTCTACTTACATTCTCGTAAAAAGAAATTAAGTTAGTCTGGCAAGATCTATTACGCATAAAACCATGCTGGCACAAACTCATAGTATTATGATTTGCTATGAAGTCCAGTATCTTATCCTTTATTAACCATTCGAAAAGCTTTCCTAATACTGACGTCAGACTAACTGGCCTATAGTTTTGAGGCTGAGAACGGGATCCTTTTTTGAATAGAGGCACCACATTAGCAATTCGCCAGTCTCTCGGCACTATGCCAGATCTCAATGAATCCTGAAAAATTAAGTAAAGAGGTTTGGCAATCACAGAGCTAAGCTCGCTAATTACCCTGGGATGAATACCATCTGGCCCTGGACCTTTGTTAATCTTAACATGTTCAAGTCTCTTTTGAATTTCTTCATGTGTGAACCATGCATCATTAGTTGTATTACTAGAATTGGGAGTGTTAAGAAGGAAACCTTCACTTACTGGTTCTTCATTTGTAATGAAGCAGGAAGAGGATTGCTCCATGGTGCTAACTGGAAAAGCACCTAACTTTTGGCACCCGCCCAGTGATTGTTGCCTTTCCTTTATGGGTAGGTAAAGAAAGTCAAGTAATGGTACTTACCTTTATTTACCTACTCCTTTTTAATTATTACCTACACTAAAGCAAACCATATCCAGGCAGATTTAAGCTGCCAATTCAGTTTATATGTACATACATGTGGCTCGGCAATGGGCCTACCAAAAATGCGGCAGATATCAATATGGCTTGTTTGATAATCCTGTTGAACAAGGAGCACATTGCCAAGGTGATGCAGTCCTCATCCAAAACGTTTCTATAGGTCCCAATGGATGATTTGATCATTGACTCTAGGATGATTATATCAGGGTTTATGGATAAAGTTCCCTATCAAACCTTGCTGCATGTAAAGTGTTTTGCGTGCTGTGATTTCAGTGAATCTGGAGTGCCAGGTTTTTATTATCATTGGCAGTAGGTGAGATTTCTCAGGGGCAATAAAGCACCCCATCGGTCACGGCCCTTATGTGTATTCGTATGTGCAGTATGTATGAGAATGATAAGCCATGATTCAAGTTTTTGTACCAAGGCCCTGAATGTAACAAATGACATGCTCATAATGGAAATAGCTGAATATGACTATAGTACTGGAATTCAACCTACAATTCAGTCTGGCAAACAAATACGTAATAGTGTTATTTTGTCTATGATCCATGTTTTTCTTACTGTACGATCTCCACAATTACAAGATTGTATAATATGTATGAAATGTATATTATTGCACCTACCAAAAAGAATCTTGGATTTGAAGTAAGCGTTACGGAAACCGATACAGTCACAGACATTACAAAGTCTGTCTAGCTGAATCCTATAAATCACTTTTGTTGAAATTGACACAAAGTACAGCGTGCTTATAGTAAGTACATATTTTTCCTCTGTAAAGTGGCTCCATCTGGTTTTCACTACATTCCTGTCAATGTAACTAAAAATGAGTAGACTCAGTTAAATCTGAAAATATAACGTTGCTGATAAATAGTAGCCAATAACTATAGAATTCAGGCGCATTGTAATGCTTTAATGCTTAGGAAATATATATATATAAATATTTTTTTCAAGTAGTCTGTTAGAATGCAAAAACAATATATTCCTACTTCCTACTAAGCCTGCAGGATAATAGACACTTTCTTCAGTTCTTCAAGTTTATTGAAACATATGGGTTTGTCATACAAAATACAAATCTATGCATCACTGTCACACATTTGGTGAGCTCCCTCACTACACTGGGTCCCTTGTGGCTGAAAGTTCCTTCCACAAGCAGGTAGCCTTTCTACTCTGTGTCCTGCTCAGGAGGACCACCCTGAACTTCTAACTAGAATTAAATACCTTTCCACAGGACAGCCGTTCTATGGAATGTCTGCTCCGCCAAAACATTCCAGCTTTCAGATCCTAATATCAAGCAATATTCCCTGTTAAGAAACACCTTTCCTGGAGCTTACATTTCACACTATGTAGAAATTTAAGGTAAAACTTGCTTTTTGACATATTGTTTTGGTCGCTCACTCACACAGTCACGCTACCCATAAAAACAGCATGAACACTACAGGGACATTCAATCTTATGGTAGTAGGCAGAAGAAAAACAAACTTTAAATATCTGAATATCTGCTAGATAATTTCTGATTCTTCCAGAAGAGATATGCCATAGCAACAGGGACGTTTTAAGCCACTGATACCGAGACCATATCATGGACAACACATGACATTTCTGGCTAGTGTTGAGAACTATCATTTAATTATCATTTGTGGCTACTGCTGAGTGCTGTCATTAAACCTGCCTGCTAGAAGCGCCCCCCCACACATTCTTGAGGAAGCATTTTCTAGGATAAAGAATATATTACTGTGGCTAGTAGGTGCCATGTGCTTAAAAAACTTAAGGCAGTATATTGCAGTTACATAAACCAGTGCAATTCTGGTTGTAGTTGTGCCAATGCACCCACCCATTCTGCTTTGATGAATAGTGCACTAGTGAGTCTATTAATTCCATCCTGGACATGGAGATGATTCCAGGATTCCCACAGTGGGTTGGGTTAATAGCCGCTACATGCTTGTGCCATGTGAATTTCATGTTAATACTGTTTTTGATGCTTGTGGTTAGCTGCAAATTGCACACTGAAATACAAATACACAATGGTGCTGGAATTATGTGATAAAAGCATAGCAATCTGCATCAGAAAGTTGCACACTTTCATTTTTATAACTAGCAAACCAAGCGCCTTATAGGCAGTCTTAGCATTAGTATTGACATTGCAGCCTTATATCAAGGTACATTATTTTACATATCTTTAGGATTTGAAATTTAAATTCAGCCTTTTGAGTATGGCCATAAATTAAGCAACTGTTTCTTTATATCAGTACTAATATCAAATATAATACTATATTTAAATATATTATATAATATTACTAACACAAACTCAGAAATGATGCCAGATGAAATAAATGGGGAAAATTGGACATGCAAATCTAAAATTATCCTCCTTGGAAAGCCTGGGGATTTTTGGCACAAGTAACATGAACTATTTTAATAGAGACTTTGGTAGGGGATTTCTCCTGTGTGCTGGAAATTTCATTTCTATTTTAGTTGGTGACCTTGATGGATTAGCAGGATTACAGTGTAACATATATTTTGTCTGTCACTTGGATATAAATTATTTGTAACAATTTAATGTGACAGGCAGTTCAATAAATCTACATTATTTTCACAAAGCAAAATATGCTTTTCTTGTAACTTACTGTATGTTTTCCATTGTTGTAGTGTTGCACAAAAACAGATTGTTATTTACACAGTTACAAACATCACTGTTTATATAGTTATGCTTTTAGCTATTTAAGATAAATGAAGTAGACTAATTAAATAATGGGCAATTGGCAACATTTCCAAATTGGTATGTTGCTTTCTGATAGGCTGTAAGGTCATTGCTATGCTGATTTGTAAACAGAGGCATTTGCATAGTTATAATATGTACACGGGCGTAAAGTTCACTTTTATATCTGAGATTCAGGAGCATATATAAAAATACCTGTATCTAAATATATCATGTGTAGTGATGGGCGAATTAATTCGCACAGCGTGAATTTGCGTTGAATTTGCCCATTTCGCAGCAGGCGAATAAATTTGTGAATTTGCCGCCGGCGTCAAAGTTTTTTCGACTCCGGTGACGGTACCAATTTGGCACCCATTTAGACACTGGTGACAATTAACAAACACCCATTGACTTTAATGGGTGCCGGCGTCAACTTTGCAGCCAGCGCACATTTTGACACTGGCGAATTGTTGCCAGCATCAAAATCACCATTTCGCAAATTTTTCACCAGTTTTGCGAATTTTGCTGGAAATTCACGAAATTCGTGGTAAAATGAAATGGGACAAATTTGCCCATCACTAATCATGTGCAGCAATCAAATTACCAGCCAAATAGCAGTAAATCGGTATAACCATTAAGATCAAATGAATTGTTTTTATTTTCATTATCATTGAGGATATTGGCCTTTGTTCTCTTTCCTTCTCAGAAACTCAGTGCTGCTATTATATAAATTCAGTACAGGTGTAGGATCCATTATCTGGAAACCCATTATCCAGAAAGATCCAAATTACAGAAAGGCCATCTCCCTTAGACTCCATTTTATTCCAATAAATCAAATTTTTGAAAATGATTTCCTGTCTGTAATAATAAAACAGTACCCTGTACTTGATCCCAACTAAGATAGAGTTAGTTAAAAACGTTCTTGTTGGGTTTAATTAATGTTTAAATGATTTTCCAGCAGACCTAAGGTATGAAGAACCAAATTATAAAAAGACACATTAACTGGAAAATCTCAGGTCCTAAGCATTCTGGATAAAAGGTCCCATACCTGTATTATTAAGGCAGATATGTCCTTTCTCTACAAGGCAATGGTTTTAGACTAGGTAATTGAAAGTTTTTGCCCTGGGAGCTCAGCATCACTGGAGCCACTTTGTTGGAAACAGAATAGTGAAGGACAGGAAGTCCCAGCATTTCTGATGACACCACACATTTTTCCATCACTATCTGTTGAGTATCTGTTGCAACCTAAGATCATGTGATTCATTTTTCCATAATAATTCATTTTGGGCCCTTCTTAACCACGGTGAAATACTGTGCCGGGCTATAATGGCCACTCCATTGTTTGGTTGTGATTTAATGAGGGTATTGCACTGTGGATTGTGACAGTATTTTCCCATGTACTAGATGAAAAAATGTTAAGCTCTGAAGAAATCTGAGAAGGTTGTGCTCATATTTTATGGCGCACAATAAAAGGTAACTTTGAAATAAAACATTGACATTACAGCGCATGGCATATGCTTTGCAAATAATCTGCAGCTTATTATTTGCCATTTTTTTACTATACATTCATGTATTACAATCCAGTACTTTCAAAATTCCATCTACAAGACCTTAAATGCCCTTGAAAATGCAATACATAACCATGATCTTTCTATACCAGTTTGTAATAGGGTTTACAGGACCTGCAATTATTTCTTTGTGGTTAAAAATACCAGGTGCCCATAAAACAGCTTCTCTTGTGAAACCTGAAGGAATGCAAACAAAAGCATTCATTATACTGGCTTCAGAACTAACTTGCAGTGGGAAAGTTTGTTGCAGTGCCACAGACTCACTAGAGTAAACTATGTCACAGTTTATTAACAAAGAGATCCAGATTTGCCTAGACCTAGAAAGACAAGAAAGCTGTGTTTCTGTATTGCTTTATAGCCTGAGTTTATTAGCTGATCTTTCTTTGTGTCGAATAACTCTGGGACCATGCATTCAGTAAAGCATGGGAAGCTCACATGAATCATACAGAGCAATTATTTACAAACAGAAATCAATACAACATAGAACACGTGTCTAGAGTACTGTTGAGATGCACTTGGCTTTGAGTTGATATTACTTTCTGATACAAAGGTAGGAAATACACTTTTAAAAAATATCTTATTCAGATATTTGCAGATTAAAACAGGTTGTGGTGGAGATTAAGTCCTGCTAAAATCTGATCAATAAAATAAATGTTAGCAGAGGAATTATTTGCAACACAACCTGAGTACATTTATTAAATATGTTTTGCAAGTTTGTACTTGGCTGATGTATCACCTCATATGCAAAGTAATGCTGTGATAGTGACAGAGGCTCCCTGGCGTTTAGGAGTGTAGGATTATTGACAAAGGGTTATTTTTTCCATTATTCTCCAGGTACAAGACTGAGATGCACTAAGTATACATTGTTTTACAAATCCAATAACACCAAAGTTTGTAATCTTCTATGTGCATGAAAAAGGCCAGAGCATAAATAAAAGTAAAATGCCCCCTCATTCGCATACAGCACAAATAGTAAAGCTCAGGGCTTTAATTAAATGTCCCATTCCCCTTTGTGATTTCTGACTAAGTTTGGGATGAACTAGCAGTGAACATATACCAGTTTTCCCACAGCAGTGCTGGAGTTTTTTTCCTTCCAATCACAAAAATGTTTTTGACAGTCAGCTACCTACATTGAAACCGCTGGAATTCCCCACAGTCAGCAGGTATTCCTGTTCACTATAGGAGGAATAACTACTCTTCTTTCTTTTTCTTCCTATTTCTAATACCTCAAACAGACTCCATTAGATGTTATAAGGATTTGCAAATGCATTGAATGTAAAATTGTGACGCTAACTTCTCAATACAGAATCCACTATTTTCTGGTCTGTCATTTATTGCATCTCTTATAGTCAACCATACTTGCCATTAACTGCATTTTCTTTATTTTTTTAAACATTTTTGTTTGGTTTAACAGTTTCACAGGAAATGATTATGTAAAATTATTAGGGTAAATGTTTCACAACGCAGTGCCAGTAAAAGCCAAAGGAAATCCCAGAAGTCATGTATCTGTGTGTGTGCAGAAGTCTTTTTTTAGAAGTAGAGAAATCTGATTTGCCAATAAAAAGATAAGAGTTTGTCAAGAACTACAGTCCATGAGGAAACAAGCAAGTTAAACAGGGGTCAGTTGCATAAGAACAATCAATGAAGAAATGTGACTATATCTGTAATTTACAAAATTGGGGGGTTATGGAAGCACTCATAAGGCTAAATCAAAGTATATTTAAGTATAATGGAAGTGCTACTTACAATGCACTTCCCTGGGCCCCTGTCTCATAAGCAATTCAGTATAAATGCAAGTGCATGTGTTTACAAAAACAGGGGTTTTTTAGTTACAAAGTTATGATCATAAAGTTGAAAAGCCACCATACCACGTCAAGGTAAACCCCATTTGGCGGTCCCTAACTTGTTTATTCTCAGGTCATAATATAAAAAGACAATTCTCTGCATAATAGCATTACCTGTATTCAGTGTTTGTGGAACATTGGTTTCAATCTGGAGCCTAGATCCTCCCCCGCCAGTTAAGGCTTTTAAGAGAGAGAGATTGCCCAAACCAACGCCCATATTTAAAAGTATAGGACCACCATTAGTATATAGGGGTGGGTATGGGGTGCTATTAAAAACCACATGAAGCTAAGCCACAGCTTCAGGCTAATACATTGTACAAAATTGGGGGGTTGTGGAAGCACTCATAAGGCTAAATCAAAGTATATTTTAGCCTTAAATATGGGCGTTGGTTTGGGCAATCCAAAAACGATAAAAAATAAATGATGGAGACCAACTGAAAAGTTGCTTAGAATTGGCGATTTTATAACAAAAGTTTCTATAATAAAGTTTAACTTAAAGGCGTAACTTAAAGGTGAAGAAGGGGAAAATTCTAAAGAATACCCACCAACTGCTGCTATAGGTTTTGTAAGGAACCCAATATTTAGCGGCAGATTTATCAGGGGTCGAATTCCAAATTCATGGGAGTTTTTAAAAACTCCCATAAACTCCCATGAACTCGAAATTCGACCAATTTATTAAAAAAATACAATTTTCAAAACTCGGGCGAATAGGATCGACCCAAAAACTCTAATCGAATTAGAGTCAGATCTAATTGAATTTCTCCTAAAAGAATTGAATGTCAGAGAGACTGCAAACAAATCTAAATTGATCCCTATTGGCTAAAACAGCAATTTTGCAGGTTTTTGTTGGCAATTAGTCAAATTTGAGTTCTTGAAGGGCCAGAGTATTAAAAATCTCGAAAATCAAATTAGAATTTTGAAAAAAACTCAAATTTGACAGTTTGGCCATAAAAAAACCTCGAAAATACGAATTCGAATTTTCAATTCGACCCTTGATAAATCTACAACTTAATGTGTCCTTTCCTTCCATTCTAAACAACTCTGGGGAAAAGCTTATTATATTATGGAACCAAACATCCATGGACGTTTCATAAATTATTTTAACTAAGTAGGGCTCATTTACCACTGTGAGGTTTTTTTTTGTCTTTTATTAATTATTAAACTTTTTTCATCAGTTTTGCAGTATGGAATTTCAGCAGCAATCTGGTCCAATCTAGTCCCGCAAACAGTGGTTTGAATGAAAGACTGAAAGATGAATACTAGAGGGCCTGAATAGAAAGATGTAATAAAAAGTGAAAATAATAATACATTTATCACTTCACTGTTTTTGGCTGCTTGGGTCAGTTACCCCCGTTTCAAAGGTGAAAAAAGGCAGAAGAAGAAAAATAAATTAAATGATAAAAAAACAAAAGAATTACAGTAAACTTCATACTGAACTACACTTTTTAAGCAACACTGACATCAACAAAACTGTCAGGAACTGATTCTGCAAGCATGGGATTTTTTTTTGGATGTATTGCAACTGCCACTGTTCTCTCTATCTCTGGAGAAGAAATACTTATGATCTATGATACATTACTTTCCAATCAAGTGACCTACACATATGAACAACTCACAAAGATATTGCAAACATTCTGATATTGCTATAAAGAACACAATGTAGAGATTTTATATGCATTAACGTATTTATGCCTGAAGTTATGTGGCCAAACCCATTTGATTCAGCTGAGCTGTGGGTTGGTCACTGCAGTGAGCTGGGAGAGACTGATGATTCATGTATTTAGGAATGTGTTTCAGTTTGAGAATGCAGAGAAAACGATTTTCCCAAGGTGTTTGCTCCCTGTATAGAATGCATCATTACACACACATGCTGGAGCTGGATACTGCAAGAGGGAGGAGGCTATACACATCATATTCAGACAGGAGCATACATAAGATGTTAATATTAGTATTATTCTTTGAAGTAAAAATGGAAAAGTATCTGCCATTAGCTCCAGGTACAGACAATCCTTAGCACTTCAGCAGAAGGAAAACTACACAGGAGCTCAGATCTATACATAGGGCAGACAATACAACCACTCAGTAAGAGAACTACAGCCCTGCACACTCCCGCCAGTATCTAAGCACTTGAACTTTTCAGCCACATCTGACAATCAATGACTTTTAAAACATTGCAGCCTAAAATACAATGCAGGTGGTAAAAGAAGGCATCAAAATTTAAATGTAATGCTCATATCTGTAGCGACCCATGTCAGATTTGCAACCCATAATTACGTGGCAGTGAGTTGCTACTGCCCTACTGCCCCAAGCAACCAAACGTGCTAGGAATGGTCACAAGTTCAGAAAGCAAGAGGTAATTACAAAACATCCCATGCAGGCAGTATGTACCTCTCATTGCAGGCTCTATATGTAAGGCAGTGTGCATAAGGGATACTTGTGCACTGCCCTTGGGTGCTGCATAGACGTTTAGTCTATGAAACATGATATGTCCCATCTCACACTTTTACATACAGTGAATTTGAAGTTTTTTAAGTACCCGCATTTTAGATTTTTTTTTATTTGTGGTCTCACCAATTTATAATGCATTTCAGTGGGTGCATTTCCCTGATTTTGTCCAGATGTGCCCAAAAATGTATTTTTTCCTCTATGAATGTAATTATTTGTGAAATAAAGAGGTTAAAAAAACTAACCAGATGTATATTTTGCCATGGTTCTGCCTGTAAATTGTCAATTCCAATTAGTCGAACAAAATGGCCTTGCACATGTCCCCCATAGTGTAACATTAACGCTACAATGTTTAACCCTTGTTAGATAGTTAGTATATACCCTAACATCAAAATGTAAGCAGTTCACATAACAAGTATCTAAATGCCAGATTTTCACTTTTTAACATTTAATAGCCAATAACTATGCTGAGTCATAATTTCTTAAATATTTACCGAAAGCAAAAATTTTAGTACTGCTTGTCCTGAACTAAACAGAACAGGAAATATTTCAAAATAATATTGATGTGCCAGAACAAGAATCCCAGCAGAACATATATTGCAGGATGTAGTGTGAGATTTCATAGTGTTGAAATAACAACAGAGCAATTTGGATGTGTTCATGTTTCTTGCAATTCTTTTTGCAGTATCACATTATCACTTTATGAATACCATGTTTATTGAATTAGAGTCAAAGCACACATCATTATTTAGTCTCCGTTTTTAAAAGATATCCAAACATTTGTAGTGTGTGGAGACAATGAATCATTGGGATCTAATAGGATCTTAGTGTAGCAATAAACTAGGTAGTTGCCTCTTACAAAGAATGGCTGAACTTGCAGCAACACTTGCAGTTCATGTATTATAAAATGTGTTTTACCCCAGCTAAATTCCCTTTTGTGACCCTGGCATTTCTGCATTCTTACAGTACAATTGCTTCATGCCACTAATATGAAAATCTACAGTTCAGCCATTAATTACACCTGGTTGGTTATGGGAGAATGGGGTGGTTGCCCTGATACACAACTGACTTGCATCTGCATTGGTAAATTGTACATGCATGCTATTTAGAAGATAATGGAGACAAATTGAAACGTTAACAAGGTGAAGCACCACTTGAATTGTTCAGTATAAAAATAAAAACTGTGTAAATAATGTTTTGAATATAGTTAGTTAGCCATAAATGTAATGTATAGAGGCTGGAGTGACTGGATGTCTAACATAATAGCCAGAACACTACTGCTTTTCAGCTCTCTTGGCTTCCACTGACTGGTTACCCTGGTTACCAAGCAGTAACTTATCAGTGACTTAAGGGGGGCCACATTGGTCATATCTGTTGCTTTTGAATCTGACCTGCATGCTGAAGATCAATTGCAAACTCACTGAACAGTTATGTCCCATGTGGTCCCCCTTCAAGTCACTGACTAACTCAGAGTTAGAGAGCTGAAAAGCAGGAAGTTGGATTCTGTCTACTATATTAAACATCAAGTCGCTCCAGCCTTTATTCATTACATTTTTTGCCTAACTAACTATATTAGAAACATTATTTATTTTGCACAGCCTATCTATTTACCCAGTTTTTACTAAAGAAGTAGGGCAGAAAAGTTGTACATTATGTTTTAGGCTTCTGTACCAGCCCAAGGCAACCACCGCCCTTTATCAGTAAAGAACTGTGTCTCCAAAGATGCCCCAGTAGCTCCCCATCTTCTTTTTTTCTGATTCACTGCACATGCTCTGAACTGCTGTCAGTTACTGAGCTTAGGGATTGACGCAGATAATTATTACATGGCAGCACAGAAACCAGTGCAACCAGCATCAGAATTTAATAACCAGCCCTTTAGCATCAGCTTATATTACAGGCCAACCTTATTTTCTGTATGATAATTTGTGACAACCCCTTAGCTTAGCTTCTTAAAAGCTGCTCAGTGCACACTGATCATGTGAGTGTCACAGACACAATCCAAGATGGTGACCCCCTGTGACAAGTTTGAAGTCCTGCATCATTAATGCTATTGAGATGCTGAAACTTTAGGCTGGTGCAATAACTCAGTATATAAAATATGGCATTTTTAGCCATATTCATTTTTAGGATTTTAGTTCTCTTTTAATTTATGATTTATGTGCAAAATCACCATTAAGCCCTCCTCACCCAGACCTCACAGGTTTTCCCATCTGTTTTGTGTTTGATGTTTGTCTCTGATTTTGGTAGATATGTCCCTTGGTATCACTGCTAAGTATAGCACATAACATGACTTGTTATATGAAATATGAATTTAACATTTTCAATTTGTATGTTGAGACAAATCACTGGGATTTAATTTAAGGCAAATCACAGGTCACATGATGTTGGTACAGTATATGTATAAATCTGAGCATTCTGGGGCCCCTCTGTTGTCTGCCTTGCATATAGTGAACCAGATATATGTTACATTCTGTTGTATGGTGTCACTATTATCAGTCATTTTAGCTCTAAAATTAAAACACATCCTATGTACAAGTGACATGAACTCTTTATGTACTTTAAATCTACAACAATAGCTCTTGAGCAGCTTTGTTTCATGACCGTAGCTTTGATACTTCCAAATATCTCTCTGATCTATGCTGCGTGTTTTAATAGCAACCCGTGTCACTGAAATGGTTAATTTTATTTACTATTGGTTAGCAGGACCAGGCTTATTCTGAACATAAGACTGTGCAGGTTGTTCCTACAAGTGGGAGCTGTAGTAGAGCAGTGCAGATTGATTCGGTTTAGAAAGCTATAAAAGCACATTCAAGTTACCTTATAGGACCTTTAAAATATTAACATTTACTTCTGTGCTTTATATAATATAAGGGCTTTATGATTTTCAGTCAAAGGTAAGTGTGTGTGATGTTTATCCTATAAACAAAGTCCTTGACTAATTAGCAACAATCATCTTTATTTATATAGCGCCAGCAAGTTAGGCAGCTTCATGTCCCCAAAACAAAGGATGATTCAGAATAAACCCATTAAACTCTTCTTTCAGGAGGACCTACAGCTATGACGGCTGAAATAAGTTGTTATTTGAGCAATCGGTGTTTATTATCATGTGCTGTACTTTCGTCTGTTTCCCTTTAACAGCAAAACAGTATAAGCAAAACAGTATAAAGGTAACAGTATGAAAGGGACATTTTATAATCTTTTCAAAAATGCCAAAAACTGCATGCTTTTTTTAGGGAAGTTAACATGCTCAATCTATATCTTATTTTAAAAGGGGCTTTAACATATTGTTTTATGCAAAAAGTAATCAGAACATAGATATGTACTGTAGAAAAGGGAATTTAACAACTTCTATACAACATACATAATGTCACTATTTATATATCTTTATAGTACCTTATTTTTACAAACTGAGGGAGTGTTTTATTGTCCAGCAGAAAAAGGTTATCTACCGCATACCACTTACTTGCATATAGTGTGCATTCAACTTCCTGACTGCCTCCAAGTCAATTAGCATCCAAGCTGTAGATAGGGAAGACGCACACCAATTTACACTGGCTTATGCCTTTATCATGTTTATTGCAGGGACCAACCCCTTCCTCAGGTGCAATACAC
Source organism: Xenopus laevis (assembly GCF_017654675.1). NCBI lineage: Eukaryota > Metazoa > Chordata > Amphibia > Anura > Pipidae > Xenopus > Xenopus laevis. Next base: position 78,843,629 of record NC_054375.1, on the reverse strand, counting down.
ATTAGTGAACACAAATCAAGTTTAAATACCTTACAACCCATGAACTAATAAAGTTTCACTATGTAGAAATGAACGTTAGTGAATGGTTGCTATAAAATGCTTGCGCTGATGAATTAATACTAGAGAAACTTCGCCAGCGTTTGGCTACATTATAGTTATACATTATACATTATAGTGAATTACCGTAGTGGCACAAAGTGTGGCAGATCATTAGCTGGCAAAAATTCACCCTTTAGTGAATTTGCCCCATTGTCTTGCAGCTGTTCTAATTCTAGTTTTTTAAGTCCCTAACACAACAATGATTTGGAAGATGTTATTGGATCTGTCATCAAAGTAAAACAAACTGTTATGATATTTATTAGACAATAGAAAAAATAGGAAAACTATGAAATGTCTGGGTCAGTAATGAAAATAATATATTTGAGGATTAATTACAGGTATGGGATTTGTTATCCAGAATGCTTTGGATCTGGGGTTTTCTGGATGAAGGATCTTTCCGTAATTTAGATCTCCATACCTTAAGGCTAGGCCAAACAACACGGATTCTCTCGAAATCTCGCATTTCGGCGCCTAACTCCTCTGGGTGCAGGCAGCGCAGCAGAAGAGATGCAGAAGCAGGGCAGCGGATTCTTGGCCTGTGTTTCTCCACTGGCGAGATCATTTAATTAAATAAAACATTAAATAAACCAGTTGGATTGTTTTGCACTCAATAAGGATTATTTTTATCATAGTTGGGATCAATTACAAGGTACTATTTTATTATTTTTATTATTACAGAGAAAAATGAAATCATTTTGAAAAATTGTAATTATTTCTTTAAAATTGAGTCTTTCGGATTTGGCCTTCCAGTAATTGGGAGCTTTCTAGATAACAGGTTTCCAGATAACGGATCCAATACCTGTACCTATACAAAATAAGCTGAAAACGTCTCAACCTACACTTTATTTATTGATCTTATTTTCTTAAATTCATTAAATCCCAAATTTTACATTTCTTCACATTTTTTTTCGAATTTGATAGATTTTATATATATGTTTTACTACTTAAAGATTTGGAGTGTCAAGAAGTCTTGGATTAATTACTAGATGATGAATATGCATTTAGATATCAAAATAATAAACTACAAGGTTACATTTTGTGAAAATATCTTATTGGAATAATCTTCATTTGCAGTTCCTATCAAATCACACAAATAATAAAACATTCTTAATCTAGCAGATTGGGATAATTGCCTGCTAGCACATTAATAGTTTATTTTCTCTGTGCATTAGTACAGTGAATTAATGGTAGCAAATTAGGTCAACAGAAGAGCTTAGTATGATTATATAAAGTGTTGCCCAGCATGATTAGACCAATTAACTTGATAATTGTGGTTAAAGACTTCAAATCAAATGACACAGTTTAATTTACTTTATTTATTTGCCTTTTATTTTTTATAAAATATGTGAAATTTTATGGCACTGCTGGATGATTCTCAGTTACACTTGTGACTTCATTGTAATGAATAAAATGAAATCATATCGATAATGTTCCCATGAAACCCTTGCATTCTCAGCAACAACTCACAGGTACCCAAAGACAGAAATTATATCTTTTAAATTAAGCTTTTTTTAGTGTTTTATTTTGGTACTGCTGCACAGGACAGGAAAAATGTAAAAAAAAAATACCTGAAAAAAACATGATTCTTTGGCAAGGAACTGGGTCACCAGTAAGAACCAACTGCTTAGTTGGAATAATTTATAAAATCGGCCCAACAAGATTCTCACTCATGGCTAATGATACAGAACAATGATATAATGATACATCAAATATTACTTAAAATAAACAGTAAAGGAAATCTATACCCCCAAAATGACCATTTAAGCAACAGATAGTTTACATCATATTAAGTGGCATATTAAAGAATTATACCAAACTGGTTTATATATTTAAGTAAATATTGCCCCTTTTACATCTCTTGCCTTGACCCACCATTTCGTGATGGTCTGTGTGCTGTCTCAGAGATCACCTGACCAGAAATACTTCAACTCTAACTGTAACAGGAAGAAGTGTTGAAGCAAAAGAACTGTGTCTGTTAATTGGCTCATGTGACCTAACAAGTATGGTTTGTTGGTATGTTTGTGTGCACAGTGAATTGTATGATCCCATATTTTTGAAAATGGTAATTTTGTATTTATGATTACCCAATGACACATACTACTAGAAATGTATATTATTATGAAAATGATTTATTTACATGAAGCAGGGTTTTAGATATGAGCTATATTTAGATTTTATGCAATATCTTTTTATAGAGACCTACATTGTTTGGGGGGGTAATTTTCCTTTAAGGCATATTTGATGTATCTACAAGCATGAGAGAGCATATGGATGCATTTCTTATTGCAATGAGAAAAATAGACATGGTCGTTTAATGCTATATGTAATATGTGGGCATAGTTATATTTTATTTATTAATCCTCAATATGTTTTCTTACATTTGTTCCATGACACTTAACCAGACTTTGAGGCCCATTTATTAAAGCTCAAATTTTAGCTGTATTAGAGCTTTTTGAAACCAGGCATGAGCTAATTTGCACAAATTTATCAAAAGATAAGAACGGAAAAAACACGAACGGAAAAAGTTGCATGATAACTACGACTTTTTCGTATTGTCACACAAAAGCCAGCATAAAAAACCTCAAAAACCATGATGCAAAGAAAGATCTTCCAGTTGTAAAAGGGACATCTGCCATTGACCTCTATGTGATTTTTCCAGGTTTTAGCTGGAGTATGACCTATAGGTAACTTTTGGTGTAAATTAATATTTTGAAGAGTCTTTTTTTAGTGTCAGTATCACTTTAACAGCTCTCACATAAGGATTTTATTAATGAAACTAAAATGTATTGAGGTCTGCAAACACTTGTTAAAATACAAATTCCCATCAATAGGAAAGGTTTCACTTCCTACTTGATAAGATTCCCCTGTCATAAATATACTTAAAAAATGTAATTTGTGCTTAGTACTGTTGATAAGTTTAAATAAAAAAGTCACTGTCACGCTCACAATGGAAAAAGAGGAATTTGCAGTAACCTGACTGAATAGTTATATTGCAGTGTGATTTATAAATAACAATGCCTTGAGTTTCCCACAATTACTCTTCAAATAAGTGCTTCTCAGTACGCTATTTAAAGTAACAACCTCGCTTTGTAACACACATTAACTAAGTCATTTAGGTGCAGTAAATGCAAGGAAACTAGGCTGCTAAATATCACAACAGAATCATTGCTCTGCTCACTCGGGAGGCATCAGAGTTCACATTTCTGGAATATTTAACTGGAAGTAATTATGTGATTAAATTAGAACAGTGTTTATAAAAATGTTGTGCTTTAATAACACGCGTCCAAAAGGACATTGAGAGCAAGGGTTAGTTTCGGTGGGAAATAAATACATAGGTGCCCTGAAGCACAAGGGAAATATAATGCTGCAAAGCCTTTCTCAAACAGGCATAGAAACTGCAGAGAATGCTGAAGCAGTACACTCCCTTTTCAAAGGCTTTGAGGTCAGATAAGTAGATGGGAAAAATGTTAATGCTAAGTGATATGAAAAAATATATGAACTTATTGTATTTCTGACCAAACGCAAGGGATTTGTATACTTGGCAAAGATGATTTTTAGCCTTGGGCCTTCTTCCATAAATGACTGGCAAATATAGGGATAATACATCTTGGTTATTAACATGTTTATGCATAAAATGGAAAACTGAATCCCCTGGGCAATGATTTTGTCTCTAATGTAAGTAACATGGGATTAACATGTAACACTGAACTGTTCCTTTAAATTTTACATTAGCTATTTTTACAACTGCACATCTGCAAAGTGAAATTTTGGCTTCAAATTGTTCTTATCCGCAATGCAGATTTTTTACCCACAATTCCAGCACCATTGAGGATGAGTGTAGTATTGTGTTCGCCACAATTGTGTTTGAGGTGTCAAAATGAATAGAACTATGCATTTTGACACAATTGTGCCCAGAGTTTGTCAGTTTGGGATCCATTGACAGCAATTGAGACTGCAGTTGTAAATGAGACCATAATTAAAATCTTGAACTTATTGGAGACTCACGTCATGTTTTATAATCCTAGCTACTACAGGTACTAGATCTATTATCCAGAATGCTCAGGACCTGGGGTTTTCTGGATAAGGGATCTTTCCATAATTTGGGTCTCCATAGTTTAAGTCTACTAAAAAATCATTTAAACATTAAATAAACTCAATAGGATTGTTTTACCTCCAATAAGGATTAATTATATATTAATGTACTGTTGAATTATTACAGAGAAAAATTGACTTTTTTTATCATTTTTAATTATTTGATTAAACTGGAGTATATGCGAGATGGCCTTCAGTGCTTTCTGGATAACAGAACCCATACCTGTATATAAAAATGTAAACGCATAAAAGTCAAAATGTGAACATGACTTCAATTATCTTAGTCATAGGTGTTTTAAGACAAAATGAAAATATTGGCTATTAACTGCTGTATATGGATTTGTATAAGATAGATGTAAATTATTTTTATACTTCCACTCAATCGTGTAACTGAATTATTAACAATGGATAAATTTGCATCTTGGCTACCAATCAAATACTTGCATTCATTGTTTAACCTGCAGCTGACTGATGGCCCCAGTGGGTGAATGGTTAGCAGTGCTTCCTTGCAGAGGATTTTGATCTCAGTTTTGACCAGTTCACCATCTGAAAGAAGTTTGTATGTTTTCTCTATGTCTGTGTGGGTTTCTCCAGATAGTAAACCTTCTTCCTACACTCCAAAAACATGTTGGTAGGTTAATTGGTTCCTTATGAAATGTATTCTAGTGTTTATCCTGTGAATGTGATTGGGAAATTATACTGTAAGCTCCACTGGGACAGGAGCTGGTGCAAATTATGAACAATCTCTGTAAGCACTGTATAATATGTTAGCACTACATAAATAAAGGATAATAAATAAATATTATATGTTTGATGACTTTTAAAAGGAAACCTGCAGTTCATGAATGATAGTGTCTATGGGGCCGATTCACTAACTACGAGTGAAGGATTCGAAGGAAAAAAACTTCGAATTTCGAAGTGTTTTTTGGGCTACTTCGACCATCGAATGGGCTACTTCGACCTTCGACTACGACTTTGAATCGAATGATTCGAACTAAAAATCTTTCGACTATTCGACCATTCGATAGTCGTAGTACAGTCTCGTTAAGAAAAAAATTCGACCCCCTAGTTCGCCATCTAAAAGCTACCGAACTCAATGTTAGCCTATGGGGAAGGTCCCCATATGCTTTCCTAAGTTTTTTTGATCGAAGGATATTCCTTCGATCGTTGGATTTAAATCCTTCGAATCGTTCGAATCGAAGGATTTAATCGTTCGAACGAAGGAATAATCCTTCGATCGTACGATAGAACTATTTGCGCTAAAATCCTTCGACTTCGATATTCGAAGTCAAAGGATTTTAATTCCCAGTCGAATATCGAGGGTTAATTAACACTCGATATTCGACCCTTGGTGATTCGGCCCCTTAATGTATGGTATTGTTACAATGTGAACATGTACTGACATGGAAAGGTTTAAGGACATTTCTTTGAGTAAGATTTAAGGTTCTTTAAACATGTTGCTCTTACCTTTCATTTAAGAAAACATCAAGGAATCATTGAAACATCTGCTATGAATACTTCTGATGAAAGAACACACTCTTTTTTTAAACAAATTAGGTTGTTGAAGGTATGAAGAGCTTAAATGAGGGGAAGGTTGAAAATCAAAAGCAGAGTATATAGAGAGCAAAGAAATATTTGTAGATAAGGGAACCAAGATAAGCTGCATTACTAAGGGTAAAGTATACATTATAAAGCCCATTTATTAATTGTCAATTTTTTCTGGTTGAGGATTTTAGGGGAAAACTCCAATTTTTAGTGGAAAAAAACCCTCAAATCTTTGGAGATTTATCATATCCCAAAGCTGCTAAAAATTTGAATCCAAAAATACACTATCGCAAAGTCATGTAGAAGTCAATAGCAGATCTCCCTCAAGTTTTTTCTTGATCTGCACTGGATAATCCGAAAAAGTCCTCTGAAAACTCAATAAATTTAGTTTTCGGAGCTCCAATTGTACGATACGAATTGATGCTCGATTTTGTCAAGACGTTTTGTGGCTCCATTTTTTTCGAGAAAGATTATTGACAAATGAGTTAAAATCATGGATGGGAGTTTGGTCGGATTTGTTTTCATAAAAAAATTTGATTAATTTGAGTTTTAGTAAAGTGCCCCTATACATGTGCATAGAAATGATTTGAAATACTACATTTAATTTAATTACATGTACTATGTCATGACTTTTGTGCATACAAATTACAGTGCACAGTTAAAAAATGCAGTATCCTGTTTTATACTGCATATAGAGCGAAAAAAGGAACTAACCTGAGAAATGCAAGGGAAATACCATCTCTTGTGCACACCATTAAACATATTGTTCATGATAAGAATAATATTACATATGAAAAAATGTATTCTTTCACAAATGTCTTGTTATGATACTACAAAAATGTGAGAAACACCCTACAATTCCTTTATATTACCAAAAGAGTACATAAGGCGTGTATTGTTAGCATGGTTCCTTGTTTCAGAAACAATGTTTAGATTAGAGTATCCACTGAGCAAATGGACTTTTCTGTTCATATGCTCCTCTATTTTTAATTCTTTTATTCCACTTTTATTTCATAATGCCAATCAAAGTTCAATACCAAAGTATAGGACATAATGCTTAGAATCAGATCACTGACAATGCCATTCAGGATATTACATGTTGAGGAATCATAGCTCATGTCTGTTGTTTGTTGGTGTCTATATTGGCTCAGTGTATCATTTATGGTCTGACACAGAAAGAAACATAACACATAAAGTTGTCCTATGTGGACTGGTAGCCTACAGGAGGCAATGTTTCGCAGTACACCTGGTTTTTATGCAACCAAAACTTGCTTCCAAGTCTGGAATTCAAAAATAAGCAACTGCTTAAAAGCCACTGAGAGCGACATTCAAGGGGTTGGTGAGCAACATGTTGCTCATGAGCCACTGGTTGGGGATCACTGCTCTAATAACACTAAAATGAGAATGTTGATAAATGGCCCACTAAATTAAATGATAGCAGGCTGTCTGGCAATACTTCCACCAATGACCCCTCCCTTTCTAACCCTCTGAAGAAACGCCAATCTACCTCACATCTATAACCTACAAGGTTTTGTCTGGTGGCCTAAAATGGGACTTGAGCTTTTAGGAGCTCAGAGATTCTCTACATCCATGCAGTTTAAGGGGATGCTGAGGGTGAAAGCTTATACAGTTTTTAGCTATCTTCAGTTACACCGTGACAAAAATTTCCATCCTTGAAGATTAACTACTACTCCCACGTGACGTGACATGGCACACATGAAGATTCAAAATCTTTTCTTCTTCAGGCCACTGATCTCCCTGAAATGCCTTCCCGCCGGCATGAATGTGAATCGATGTGCGATGGCATTCGGATCGCTTCGTTTTCCGAAGTTGCCTCACTAGGAAATTTTGGGTGACTTCGGAAAACTGAAGCGATCCACCCATCTCGCCAAAAAGAGATGATTTGAAGCTGGCAACTAATCTCCCCGAATCTGCACGTGTGCCATCACCCTAAATCTTTGCAGAGTTGGTGCCTGAGACCCACAGGGTAGAAAACTTTCCTTGATATGAATGCCCTTCCTTTTGATAGAGCTTGCAACAGGTGGCAAAAATTTCTTCCAGCACTAAGCAAAGCACAAAGCAAATAGGCCACTTATTTTGACCTGAGATAGAGAAGTTTATTCACAAAATATACATAACTTTAAGTTTAGGAGTATGGAAAAGACAGCTAGAGGTGGAGTGCCTGGTGTTTGCAAACTGAGATCTCCTAACAGTTGATAAGAACTTTACTAAATTGATGATTGTGATCTGGATAGAAAACAGGGCACCAGTGTTTGAGAAATGTGTAAAGGATAATAAATTGTTTCCCTCAGATTCACTTGTAAGAATGGGTGTTGCCTGTCAATTCTGACAAAAAAATGCATCAAATACTATGGGGCAGATACATATGGTCGAATTTCGAGGGTTAATTAATCCTCGATATTCGACTGCCGAATGTAAATCCTTTGACTTCGAATATCGAAGTTGAAGGATTTACCGCAAATAGTACGATCGAACGATTAAATCCTTGGAATCGTTCGATTCAAAGGATTTTAATCCATCGATCAAACGATTTTTCTTCGACCAAAAAAATTGCTAGGAAGCCTATGGGGACCTTCCCCATAGGCTAACATTGCACCTCAGTAGGTTTTAGGTGGGAAGTAGGGGGTCAAAGTTTTTTTTAAAGAGACAGTACTTCGATTATCGAATGGTCGAATAGTCTAACGATTTTTAGTTCGAATCGTTCAATTTGTAGTCAAAGTAATAGTCGAAGGTCGAAGTAGCCAATTCGATGGTCGAAGTAGCCAAAAAAATTTCGAAAATCGAAGTTTTTTTTATTCTATTCCTTCACTCGAGCAAAGTAAATGGGCCCCTATTTGTGTATATTAATTTATTAAATGCAAATTTATATCCCATGTATTTAACTGCACAACAACCGCATCTTTTGACATTTTTAGCAGAATAAAATATTAAAAATAAAGTTTCTTGCTAAATATGCAACTATATTTCTTACATTTAAAAGCACTGCACTGGTTTTCAGTCCACTTGCTTTTTCACTAATGAAAGTAGTATTTTTTACATGGCACATATCGTTTGGCACATTTGGCAAAATAATTAAAGGCTGGATAGGCTCCAGTTATCTAGGCCAGCAGTTTATGGGAATCTGTGAGCAAAGTACTTTTTTTATTTCCAAAACTAATAAAGCAACTTGGTCTCACAAGGGGAATAAATACTAAGGAAAGCATTCATAGCTGATGTTGGTTTCTACACACTTTCCTCAGATTTGCCACATGGCACAGATTTCTTTTAGTCTCTGCAGCGTGACATTTAACCCACTATATGAAAGACAAATACGTCTGCAAACTTTTACAATGTATTAATAACCTAAAAAATCATTAAATATTTTCTATGGCTGGAAGGCATACCTCCCAACATTTTGGAAATAAAAAGAGGGACAAAAAAGTTTTTCGCATGTAGCGCGGCAACATTTTTTACCATGTTCATTTTACAAAATTTGTTTGAAGGTTATGAATGTTTGAACATATTTCTGTGTTTATTTTTCAGTTTTACAGTTTTGCTAACGAAGGTGAATTGGCCTTTAAGCTGTGAGTCTAACTTTTCCCAAGGGACCTGTTATCTTATATTTTTACAATTACTTATTTGCTTATCTAGAAATTGATACAAAAGTGTCTTATCTTCTGCTGTGGCTGTTCTGGGCTCTCTGCCAAAAGCCAATTAAGTTTCTGTCTGTTCAGTGAAGGGAAAAACGGGACTTTCCAGTACAAACGAGGGACTGCGTTTGAGCCGTCAAATGAGGGACTATCCCTCCAAAAATGGAAGGTATGCTGGAAGGTCATCAGCACAGTGGTAATGCACCACAGTGAGGAGGATGGGTGGGCCCTGGTGCAAATCTTGCACTAGGGGCCTGCAGGATATTAGTTACATTATCATACAGTGTCTTATTTTGGTGTTATTTGGATAAAGAGCTCATAAATGGGGCAGATATATTATAATTCACATCATTTTCAGGAGGCTTTCTGTAGCCCCTTTGTGCCCTGTAATTGTCCAAGGGTTCAAAACTGGGATAATTATAATATACAGGTATGCTTGGGACCTGGGGTTCACTGGATAAGGGATCTTTCTGTAATTTGGATCTCCACGCTCATGGTTCTTAAAACTTTACATGTGTTTTTTCTTCTTAACAGTAGCACAATAGAAGTGATTTTCCAAGTGCAAGACATACAAGCAGTAATGTGGGCAGGTACATATAAAAGGAAGTAAGTGCACTACATCTCTCACTGATGATTTACAAAGAAAGTGCTAAACTGTACTCTAACTGATATGATAGATATGCAAGTTCCATGTTATGCTTATGTTAAGATGTATTTTTCTGTTTATTTGTTGTATATACATTCACTATGTTAAAAATAATACTGATTTATAGCACATCCTTTACTATATACAGTATGATTACAGTAGAACCCCCATTTTACGTTTTTCAGGGGACCAGAAAAAAATGGTGTAAAATCCAGGAAAATGTAAAATCAGGGAAAGGTATTATACATAATATATAGGTGGGGCCACAAAACAACAATGTAAAATTAGGGAAAACTTAAAATCAGGGGATGTAAAATTGAGGTTCTACAGAGATTTCTCATTTACAATGTATTCATTTAAACTATAAATGCTTAAATTACAAATTTGTTTTCATTTCATTTCCCCACACTGAATAACCGTTCTTCCGCAGAGACAATTTTGTGATTGTAAACTGTGGAGAAATACTGGATGTTCTCCGAATAGCTGAGAAAGTTACGTATAAAACAAGCATCCCGGTCTAAGAATAGACCAAGTGAACTTGGCAGAAACAATATCATTGATGCTAACAGTGTGTGACAGGAAACAAGCCCATGTGACTTGCATGCTTTGTAAGCCTAGCTCTTGTATAAGATTACAACAACACATTCTACTGAACCCACTCTAAGAGATCTGAACTATAAAACAAAAAGCAGCATTCAAGTTGACCATTACTAACAATTTGGCCACTGTTTCCTTACTGAATAATTATGCAGAGCAGCTTCGTTGCGGATGTGAGGTGAATTAGCTTCATTGTCCACTATGCAAAAATATTTGCTTTGCAATCTAATGGAATGTTATTCACACACATACATATATATATATATTTATATAGATATTAAATCATGAACAAAATTGTCATTTAAATGGTGCTTAATGATGTCATTAGTTATAACTAATGTCGTTAGTTTTGTAATTTGCTGCACCTAATGAGCTGAATCTTGTGTATTATAATAAATAAATTACCCTTATTCTTGTTTCCCTGGGCTGAAGCCCCTGTTAGGAAAAAAACTGCACTGGCTCAGAAGTTTGAATGACAGCACCATTGGGCCATCTTTCCATGCTTACATGGCTTCCCCATTTGGCTTTTGGCTTTAGATTCTCGCATGCACAGTAGTGCAAAGTAACGGGATTTTATGCTTCTGAGCAAGATATAGAAGGACATCCAGCATTTAGATTCACAAGCTTACTTTTCAGTTGTGCACGCCAATTGATGTGTTCACCTTCACATCCTTGTAGCAAATTTCCAAAGTAGATAGCAGCACTCCCATATAACATTAAAATCGCCTTATTTCAGCTTGAAAAAGGACCAGGTGGTCCGAAACGTTGCTGTGCCAGATGAATATCTTGAAATAAAGGTGATTTTAATGTTATATGGGAGTGCTGCTATCTACTTTGGAAATATGCTTCTGAGCAAGCACAAATTTAATCTGACAGGGGATGACCGGAAAACCAAGGTGAGATATTGCTGGTATTTAAAGTTCCCTAGGCTGGTCTTGTTTTTTCCCAACTAAAGCATCAACTTGGGGAACAAACAGGGGGTGCTTAACATTTTGGCACACTTCAGTCAATAGGGCTTTTCTTGTATTATAAAACACATTCCCCTAAAGCTAAACTACACAGAAAATTTTGTTGGATGGTGTCGGATTGATAGATCTCAACCTACAAGTCAGATGTAGTCGCATGGGCCAAAATATAATGGCACTGATTCAATTTGAGATGCAATTTAATTCAGAAACTGATTATCACATGAAAACTCTATGGAACTGAATTAGGAGAAAAGTTTTTTTTGGTGGGACATCACTTCCTGCCTGAGTCTCTCTCTGCTCGTACAAAGCTCTGGGCTCAGATTAAAGCAGGGAGGAGGGAGAGGAGCAAACTGAGCATTCTCAAGCCCTGCCCTGGAGGTTTAAGCTGAAAGAAGGAAGTCTGATATAGAAGCCCATGGGGCAAATTTACTAAAGGGCGAAGTGACTAAAGCGGGGAAAATTCACCAGCGTCACGTCATTCCAGTACTTCGCCAATTTACTAATGGTCGATGGCATAACTTCGCTATCGAAGAAGATAGACTCTAGCAGTACTTCACTCCCTAATGCCTGGCGTTCTGGCGAATGGACCTAACTAGACAAATTCACTAAGATGCGGATTTTACTGAAGGTTATCTCTTGTGCCAGACTTGCCTTCGCCACCTCAGACCACGCGAAGTGCAATAGAGTAGATAGGAGTTCCTCAAAAAATAGTTGAAAATTTTTCCAAGTCTCAAAAAACGCTAACATCTTTTCCTTTTTCAGGGTGATAGGCTGAAAAAGAGTGTAAATCTTTTTTGGGGTAACCAGCTTCCCCCCTACATTTCCTCACATATGGCACTGGGCTCATGTGTAGGGCAATATAACAACTTTATTTTATTAAGGTTAATAAAATAACCTTAATACCTTGTATACTGTAATGTATTTGCTGCAAGATATACATCCATTGAACTTTAACTTCCCACGTATGCACATTAGCCAATGCTAGCGCAAATTCGCTGTAACGCTAGCTAAACTTCCCCAGCATTCGATGCCCTGGACGCAACTTCGGATTTTAGCAAATCTACGCCTGGCGAAGTGTTGCACTGTGAACGAAGACGTCTCTGGCGAATTTTCAGAGGTTAGTAAATTTGCCTCATCACAATAGAAGGAAAGAAATGCTGTGTTTCTTTTGACAGAGGACTCAGATCAGTGTTACTTTGAGGGTTTACTGGTGTATTTATATAGACCTTTCTGATAAAGTTTTACTTAGTTTTGACCTCTCCTTCTCATTTAATAGATAGAATAAAGGGAGAAAGAAGGATCTCATATCTTGTATTAGGATTTTTATGTATAATGTTATAAAACACCATGGACTTCTGCTGTGCACAGTTTGTGTATCAGCTGCCCACACCAACGAATGAGTCAATGGTAAGGCAGCTCATATTCTATGAAACTGTCTATGACAAGATTTTAACTATAACATAAACAATACTAAACTTTGTATATACAGTATTTGCCACCCAAGTCTTGCTAAACAATATGTTAAAAAAATATGTTTTAAACAGGCAGCTCTGTTTGTTGGAGTAATCAGAATAGCTTAGAAAAATGTTATGCTACTAGAATAGTTGAAACCGCAGATAAAGAAAAATTGTATTTCCCTTTTAAGGGCCACATGGTTTAGCCAAGATGAGGACAGAGACAGACTCCTGATTTATTTTCTTTACTTCAAGCACAAGGCCAGAGTAGTACAGAATCACATTTATTTTTAAAGTATACATTGAGGATGCTTTATCCTTAAGTCACCCTGCTGCCTGTAAGTGTAACATTTCAGAACATGTATTAAGAGAATGGAAAATACATCTCAGAAGTTCTTGCTATTACACTCAATATACAGTACAAAATGTACTATATTTATAATAGGCAGTATTCAAGAGAAATTAGGAAAACATTACGCGTTCAAACACCTAGACATTCTATTTTGAAGAAATCTCAATTATGTACAGCAATAGAACACTTTGCCTAAGGTCTTTGTGCTTGGCAAAATAAGGAAAATATAACAGTAAGCCATTTAGCATTTCAGCACCAAATCATAAAACCTTCTTATTCCCTAGTTCTTTACAAACTTTGGTTAAAAAATCTTGAATTATACTCTTGCAGGTTAAATAGAAACGGCCATTATCTATTCAGTTATCTTTTTTACAAACTAAATATTTATTATATACTGTAGTTTGACCTGACATGGAAAGGGCTTGCATGGCATCTGATGCTGATTTCAGGTATATGTAGAGCAGTGGCAGAATGTAGATTGAATTGGCATTACCGGTACCTATTCAAACAAACTTACTCTCACAAAAATCTATACCTCCCTTGCATTTTCTGTTGGGTCTTAGAGTTTGCACTTATAAATAAACAAGCTATATCCTATATGTATATAATCACACCAGAACTAAAGTCATATACCAAACAGTCAGCAATTAGGGTTGATTTAACTTTTTTTTTGATAAATCAAGTTGATTTATAAAAAAAGGTAAATGTTGGATTTGATGCTATAGGATTCTGCACTAGCTCACTGCCTATATTAGTATATGTACTCATGTATTTTTTAAATTTAGCTCAACATCAAACCTCATAACGCTCAGCTCTTGGCTGGATAACGTTTCACTCCACTTTAAAAACAACTTGGCATACCTATTTACCTTTAAAAATTAATATTGGTATGGGACCTGTTATCCAGAATGCTTGGGACCTAAGGTTTTCCAGATAAGGGATTTTTCTGTAATTTGGATCTTACGTCTACTAAAAAATCATTACAATACTAATTAACCTTTCCCATAATTCAGAGCTTTCTGGATAATGGGTTTCCAGATAAAGAATCCTATACCTGTATAATTTTTATGGTTTCTTTTTTATCTTATAGTGGAACTCAGGCTTCCAAACCAAAATGTAATAAAGAGGCCCACATAACACAAAAAGCCATAATATTGTTACCTGTTTCTTCAAAAAGTATGAATAAATACAATTGTCTATGCTGAAATCCAGCTCTTTAACAGTTCTTCTCTTTCTGCATCATTTGAAATCCAGGCAGGGAAGGAGGGACTAAACACTGATGTTACAAATTGTAACAACTTACCGTATCCACAGATTACAGACAGCACGCAGGAACTACATAACCCACAATGCATTGCACTGTGATGTTCCATTCCTTATTGAAATCACATGTACAGGGAATTGTGGGGGTTGGAGGATGTAGGCTGAGGACAGCTGGCTGTTTATATTTTTTAACTGATGTAAGTTGCAAAGTTGCTTGAAATTATGTTTACTTTTCAAAAAGCTTGATATGTTTGTGTGGAGTTCCCCTTTAAATCTTTATTTTAGATTTGCATTTATAAGAAAGTTTGTATACATTCTAATATTGTTACAAATCTTATAATTCTAACACATATTATCCAGTACAAAGTAAAAATAAATACGTAGGATCTGCATTATATATAAATGTCCAATAGAAGCTCTAATTCCCCAGGACTCTGGCATCTCCAATATATTTATTCAGAACTTACTCCATAAACATAACACATTACAAATAAATATCATAACCAAATACCACTTAAATTTCACCAATGGGTATCAACTTTTTAAATATCGGAACCACCTTGATCACATATCTACATATTGTACATATTTATTGCTAACTAACGCCGTAAGTGCTTCATTCTTCATTTTAAATGAGTACTGATTGATTTTCTCACTAGTCAACTCATTAAGCTTTGCCTTTATGTTCCTTTAGCATAACTTGTGTTTAACCTGTTATTTCAGCATCATTGCCTGGGGCAGAAGATTTATGTCAAGGTTACGTTGTTACATTATTGTCTTTTTACTTGTCCCTGAGCATAATAAACTTTCCCACAATATGACCCTGCCTCCATTGTTCATCTGGCTCATTTGATGTTCTGCATTTAATCCTCCCGCGTCATTTTATTCATTTCACCTGGGAAAGAGCCAATACCCAAAGCCATATGCAGAACATTGCTGCAGCTACTAGCATAACATATGCCTATAGTACCTATGTGGACAGCGGATGCATGCAAAGCTTTGGAGTTCATCTTCATCTTGCTGTTGCTGCATCGTATTGACTTATGATAAAGACAGTTTCCAGTGATAGGCATTATATTTTCTGGAAAATACATAAAGACAATTCCATGTCAGTAGGACAACCAATTAAAGGAAGGATCATTTTTCTAATGAGTTTGGAAAATAATTTGGGGCAAATTATATCATTACCAGTTTATTTTTCAGTAGTGTAAAAATAAACACAATGTGGCAGGAAACAAAGAATATATAGGATATAGGTTTCTGGTGCATTGGTGACTGTTTTCAAGTGTATTTGGCAAGTCAATAAATATTTTAATATAATATTTTATAACATAAATATTTTAAATAAATATAATAAAACACCATCTTTGAATTAGTCGAAATAATATCTAAAAAAAACTAATTTGTGACAGGGACCTCGAAAATGAACTGCACTGGATAGTGGCAAGGTTTTTGATTACATTTCAGTCCCAGATGAACTATGCTGAAAGGAGAACATTACAGAAAGTGTTGTGGATGTGTGGTGCTCTTGTCCCTCCTTAAATTGTGAGTCCGTATGACATGTAATTTAGGAGATGTGTAGTGAGGTGGGAGGGGGTCCCCCTACTTTGCTTTCTTCAGCCCGCCTCTTATGAATGCAGTGCTGCCGAATGTGGGCAACACCATTCATATGGAAAGCGTAGATACTTGAACTTTACTCAACCTATGACTTTGGGTGTTCAACCACAGGGCAGGGTACAAAGTAAAAAAAAAAAAAACACAGCGACTTTGACATGGTATGGAATGATATATATGCCCTTATAATTTTTCTTTCTTTTCACATCTTTGTACTGGATTTTGTCTGGGAAGCAATCATTTTTATTTGTGATATTAAACAGGTCATGCCATTCTGATGAGCGTTTACATGGGGTGCCACACATTTTCTGAAAATGTACCAATTTGAAATAAATGCTGGTTGGACATTTTGACTTAAGGATAAATAACCCCCCCCCCCCCACAGCCAAAGGCCCCCACTGGCCCAAAAGCCCCCCCCCCCACAAGTGTCCCTTCTAGCACTACTGACCTGCACATGTAGAGCAGCGCAGCGGAGTACATGGGTGCCATGTTGGCCAGCCTCGGCATCTTCATTAAGTGAGCGCCGACACTTCAGCTTTTGGTGCATGTGCAGTTGAAGCTGGAAAGCTCCATAAATTACCAAAAAGAAAAAAGAGGACCTGGGAGATACCAAAGCTAGTGAACATGGCACCCCTACGCTCCGCTGCGCTAATACAAATATAATGCAGTGTTGCCCTGCACTAGTAAAACTGCAGAAAAGGAGAAAGTCTCAGGTTACACAGCAGAAAGCAGATAAGCTCTGTAGAACATAATGGTATTATCTGGTATCCACTATTTAACCTGTGCCATATAGACTTTTTTCAATTTCCGCCATTGCTACACAGCAGCTTGTTTATATGAACTATAGTAGTGTTTCTGAAGCAAACACATCAGTTTTACCAGTGCAGGGCAACACTACATGATATTTTCATTACTTTAAAACACTTTAATTTTTTTGTATTACTGTTACTTTAACAGTTTTCATTTGGTGTAATAATGTGACTCAAGCAGGAGACAGTAATTGGAATGTTTTATGCAAGCCATGGCCAAACATGGTTAGGCTGATGGCTAGATTGATGCTTTTTTTACTGTGCCCTGTTAACTTCAAATAAGACGTCCAACAAGTATTAATATAAGTTTGATGAAGAACTACTGTAAATATAATACTTTCTAAATGCACCACTAAATTTTTAATGGAAATACATTATTTATTTTGGAAAGTCCTGTATTTCTTTACAAATAATGTCTCTGAGACCGCTAAATGAAACAACACACCCTAAGATAAAAATTGTAAAAATATTATATAAATATATATATAGCTAATATCCAATGTGTTAGTCTGTTTCTGTCTGCATCTTTGGAGGAATACAGTTTTGTTAAATAGATCAGCTTTTTCAGGGAAGATAAGCTTCCATTACCTCAGCTGACTCCCAAAGGAATGCATTTCTTCTTGCCAGATCACAGGTTATTTAATACATTGTGTCTGGAAACTGAGCTCTGTTAAAACTGTTTTGGCTACTTTGCAATCCAGATGAGTAAAATGTAAAACTGTATATCTGAAGTGTCTCTTAATTCACTCGATCTAATTGAAAATATTGTATTTCAGGGACTTTGATTTACTAAGTATTTTGTCTGGCCTTTAAAAAATATATGACAAGATAAATAAACACATTTTTGTCAGAGTTCCTTCATCAACATTTAGCACTACATCATTCCTCACTATTTCCAAAGTTTTTTTATTGTCCACAACCTCATTGCTTTCTGATGACTTTGTATTTACTTTACTTTGCTCTGCGTCACAAGTTTCAGGAAAGCAATTCCTTACTCATTATTGTCAACGCACTCGATTCAGTAAGTGCGAATACCTGAAGCAAAGTGCAACACATAAAGATTTAATTAATGCCATTTTGTACCTTTCTCTTCTGGGACAACATACACTTTTAAAAAGATTAAGGGAAACTATCCTACCACCAAAAAGTACAATTATTAACCAATGTGAGACTCCCTAGAAAGTGTAATATTCACTGACCTTGTCAGTAGCTTACTGAGAGTGGCATAAATTATTACATTTCCAACCCGCATGCCATTTTTATTAGTAATATCACAATATGTCCCATAATAATATTGAGTCAACACCAGTTTGTTGTGCTACTTTTTTAATTTAAATATTCTAAAATAGATAAATTAGTAAATTGAATATACATCTAGCAAAATGTTATTTTGCTTAAATACTATTATATACAAGCACATATTTCACGATTAACATCACATTTTTAAAATACATTTAACAAAGCAATCTATGAAAATAAAAACACATAAGACCACTAATAAAAGTTGCTTAAAATTGCTTATTCTATAACATACTAAAAATAATTTTTTTTAAAATAAAAATATTTGTGGCATTTTAAAAAATAGTTTTAGTATTTATGCATGCAAAAAATGCAAAACTTGGTATAAAATGAATGCCATATTTCTAAGTAGTGCTGGGTAAAGGACCAACATTTATGTGTAAATTTTGTAGGTCCACAAAATCAACTAAAAAGCCAGATATTAAAGGCCCCCAAGTGATTACTTACCTGATACCCTGGCACTGTGCTCCTATCAGCAAAAAACTGCATTGGGCTGGGGTTCTTACAGCGAGTACCAGAGAGCGATCCCATTTTCTGCTTTTTCTTCAAATTCCCAGTGCATGCTTAGTAGAATGAAATAGCCGGCTTTATTGTTAAAGTTCTGCTTTTCCCTCTACTGTGCATGCACACCCAAAGCAGCTAAAGGATCACTCTGTGGTGCTTTCTGGATGAACCCTGGACCGGTAAAATCAAGCAGTGGCAATATTAGAGTTACAAGGTTAAATTTTATCACTGATGGTATTGAGAGATAGTTGACAAGAGGGGTCATTTACCTTTCACAATGACCCCTGGATGTAGTGCAATACTCGATGCAATCACCGTGTTTTCTACAGTTAAGCATCTCCCCCCATGATTCCAATAAATTTGCGGTCTCCCGGGGGTGGTTTTCACACAACTGACTGTGGCCAAGTGCAACTGAGCTTGGAGTAGTAAATGACTCCTAAGGTCTCTCAAAATTTATGAGACTCAAGAAGTCATTATGACTACAAGTGCTTGATCAGTGCAAAAAAAAATTTCACTCAATAAAAGTACTTGCATCAACATTCGCTTCTTCTGAAGAGTTGTGATTGGTGCCACTGCCTTCCTCCTGTTCCAGTTTTATACAGTTGTGTATATTGACGCATGGGAAGTGGAAACTTTCAGTGCAACGCAATTACCACTCATTCAAGCAGTTTTGATACATTGGCCCCTACTGCAGCAAGTGAATCTCCCCCTGGTAACTTCAGTTACAAATGTTGGAATCATGGCTGCATTGTGGGTAAAAACATGGTGATTGCTGAAGGTAAATGACCCCTTCTAGCTGCAGGACCAAATCATTTCTGTAAAAAACTTCCTACCTTATCTGCAAAAAACCTTGGAATTCACCATGAGCTCAGCTAAAGCTCTATGAGAACTTGTGTGCATTTAGTCCTGCTTTACCTTGTACATATTTTCTTTGATAGTGATTTCCTGTGGAATGTTGTTTTGATATTTTGATCTTCTGCTATTCCAGAATATTAAGATACAGTTGGATGGTCTTCCTGTCAAGCTAATTATTTTTCCACTCTTGTGGGCCGGCATACCGAGCCCCATTCCACAGACCTTTAAGTAAGGTTATGAAAATAGCTTATGTAATACCACTTGTAGTAAATAAATACAATTATTTGTTAGCAGCAGGCTCTAATTTTTGCAGGTGGTGAATGAGTTGAGTAAACGAAAATGAAGTAAATGAATTATATATGAATTATATTCTATCAGATTCTGTTTTGGTAGAGAAAAAAATAATGAATTATCGTGGAACATGTAGTACAGGTATGGGATCTGTTATCCAGAATTCTCAGGACCTAGGGTTTTCTGGTTAATGGATTTTTCTGTATTAAAAATTTTAATCATTTGATAAAAATAGAGTTTATGGAAGAGGGCCATTCCATAATTCTGAAAGTCAGCCTGCACAAAACATACTTACAAACCTGCCAACAAAAAAAAGGACAACTTATCCAAAAAGCAATTATGTTCTTACTGTTTATGTGTAGAAAATCCGAATAAAAAAATAAAGAGTAGTCTGGACAAGAACTATATTCACACAATATATGTTGTCTAGAATAAAAAAATGATCAAAATGTGCCTTTTAGAACACAGCCTCAGAAGGACACTTGGTGTGCATCCTGCTTTTCACATGTTCCTCCCACGAATGCTAATTAGAAAGAAGTGCCACCAGCTTTGTTTATATCCTAGACCTTTGTAATCTTAGAAAAAGCTATCTGTTCCAAATCATTTTCCTAAATTCCCTTTGAACACTTCAAACTTGTTTAAGATTAATCATTTAAAATATTACATAAGATCCCTATGTTTCAAACACACTTTACAAATATATGACATATAACATAAGAGCATGACAGCAGCATGTATATACTGTATAGGCACCGATCATTAGGAATGATCTTGATTGCTGAAGTGGTACAAACAATCTGCTGCAATCTGTGGCTATGTCCTCCCAGGACAGACATCTGCCTAAGCTCATGTATTGTATGTGCTAGGTCTGAGCCAACAGTAGCCATTGATAGCCCCCAAGGATGAGTACTTTGCTGAAATTAAATGAATGCTTGTACTTGCTTTAGATCTCCATGATGACCTACAACTACAGTATAGTGAAAGGCATAAGGACATGTTTAAAACAATGGGGTTGAAAGTATTACAATGGGGTTAATTATAGTATATCTTAGCTGGGGTCATGTACCAGATACTATTTTACTATTACAGAGGAAAAGGAAATCATACTAAAAATCTGAATTAATTGATTAAAATTGAGTTTATAGGAGAATGCCTTCCGTAATTCCATAGATCATTCTGGATAACAGGTTTCTGGATAACGAATCCCATACCTGTATTAAGGATGCCTGTGTAAAGACTCTCTCTGGTAATACACCATATGTCCCCTTATTCTAGCTCTCTAGGTTTATATTCTAAAACCTTTAAAGATACACTCGCATGGAAATGACAATTTTAATTTTCTTACATGCCTATATAGGGTAGCACCATGCGATCCAGGGGATATTACTACAGGACAGCAGGGTTATAGTAGATCCACCATGGTTGTAGGGACTTTTGTACAGCATTTGGTACTTAGATTTCTATACTCTTAGAAATATATGCATGCATTCAAAACATTCCAAAAACAAGATTAAGACAGCAGATTTAGCTCATCTAAATAAAAATTCAGACCTACATTGTCCGCTGAATCAGGTGTTTTTCAGATATAACAACAGCAGCTGTTTTGCTAAACCCTTCAGTATTTATGTGCAGCTCTTTCCATGTATGTTTTGGGTGTCTGCACTTACATTTAGATTACTTTCTTCTTAATCAAACTGATTAGCTTACTGACTAGAAAAAGGCATATGTAGGCAAAGGTTTATGAATATAACATATTGACATAATCAAACATTCAGGTGCTGCCTTTGCTTAGCCTGATGTTTTTATAAAGATATCGGAGTGCTAGATATAAGCTGTTTTCATAGTTACTCAGTTTCCCTATACTCTGAATAGTAGTTGTAGGAGAAGAGGATGTAATTTAGCTCTACAAGACCTTCCAATGTATTCCATGCTACATAATTAACTTCTTATTTATCATGCCTGAGATCACAGGCAAAATAGAAGAGTAAGGTGGAGCTCATTAAACCAAGGCCATTATTCCTAATTGTACAGGGACAAAGACTTTTTCAACAATGACTCTTCAGAATCGCAGGGAAGAAAGCCACTAATACACCACACAGGTTGTGTGCATTTTTAAATGTATATTGTTATTTTCACCTTCAAATACATTAGCAGTCATATGATGCCTTTTACTAGGTACAACAGCTGCATTTCTTATCTCATTTCTATCTAAGCAGCAGAGCACTGAGTACCAAGCTTTGGGGCTGCAGTCTCTAGTACAAGAGCTCAAACCAATCAAGAAATGTTTGTCATTGTTTTTATTTGGGAACTGCAGTCAAATAGATGAATTATCATGATTTAATGTTTAGATGCTATCACACGTGAAAAATATAAGCTGGTCTTATGTTGATCTAGTCAATAAAATATTTTCCAGCACTCAAATATGAATTAGTTTTGTGATAACACAATTTTTAATTCTTGCAGTTTTAGGTAGTAATACTCTGTTTTGGCTATTTTATTGGAGTTTGAATGCCATGCCCTTGGTTTTCCTTTTTCCCACCCTTTTTTGGGAAATAATTTTTCTTCCCAGGGTAATAATAGATTGTGCATGCACAAATATGTACATACACATAAAATGTCATTCAGTCAATGAAGTCATAATTTACAAGGATTCTGGCACCCACAATACACCAGACCAACATAAACCATAAAGCAAATATTTAGGCGCAAGCCCGCACTACTATACTACAGTATATTACAGTCCTTCATGTGTCACACAATTGGCGTAAGTTATAAAATAAAAATTATGCAGTTTCAGTGTCTGCCTGACCACATCTTAATTGCTGTTGCATGGACCTTGGAGGTGAAAAAAAAATCATCCTGTCCACCAGTCCACAGAGTGGCAATCCAGCAGTGTTTCTAGGTCCATTAGCAGGCTTGGACAAGAAGGACAGACAGGGCTCAGAAACAGCAAGCCTGGTGGTGCTGGGACATGTCACACTAATATTGTCAGGGTCTCACACATTTTGAAGTGACCCCCTTGAAAGCTATATAATCTCTAAAAATAAATGTACACCAAAAAATCTTGTAGAGGGATTTCTTCTGTTTTAAAACCATATTAATAGCATTAATATAGTGACAATAAAAACAAAACTATTAATCCTTAGCACTTCAGTAGGCCACATCATCAAAATAAGTGAAAACAGTATCCATTTGTTTCTTCCTTTGGGAATAAAGTTTAGTTAATTCCAGTGTATTGATCCTCAGCTTTGACAAATGGTTACAACCAAACTCAACCTTTCAATGGTAATTATTTTATAGGTAAAATTGTTCCTATTATAAGGTTCCAGATTAAGAAGTGTGGATAACTATCTATGGGCAGCTAATTGGAGATTTACCCCTTACCTCAAAGAGTTTCTCTGTTGATTAAATGGGCTCCACTGTCATCTTCTTTTCTATTCAGATAAATTACATTCTCCAAAAGGATCATAAAACATATCCATGTTTGCATGCTACCATACAAAAGTAGCATCCATGGACATCTCCAAGCGTGATCTTTCTAAAAATTCTGTAAAGAACTCAGAGAAGAATAACAAAGCAGAACTTGTGACATGCCACCCAGCTGTCATCTAAGGAGCACTGGGGATGCGTGCTCCTGTGCTCCGGCACATGCGGGTGCTCGTGTGCAGGTGCAGGGTGGTGAGCTTGCCAGGGTGCAGGGCGCTAGGACCCCAGCGGCCTAGGGGCTTTTTCTAAATTCACTAACAGCATTTTGCATTTTGGTGCATAGAAGATTCCTATGAAATTAACATCAAAGGCTCTATGAAAGGGATGATTCTCTGCATAATCAGCAGGCCAATATTCATTCTTCAAGTATTTGTTGATTTCAAAAGTCAAATTAGTTATTCAAGCATGGATAGTGAATTTGTATGGTACATATAAGTATGTATGAATGTATGTTTGTAGTTTTTCGAATAGCACCACAAACGTATGCAGTGCTGTAGAAGGCACAAACACAAATGGGTATAGTCATTAGAAATTGAATAGAAACACTTAAATGCCTGGTGTTTCAAATCATTATTGGGCTGAGCTTACAATTTATTACTATTACGCAATAAGTTTACAGTCTATTACTATTACATAGTAAGCTACTGGAAAAACTAAAATATTACTGCATACAGTATATCTATGATTATTTCACACAAATCAGGTGGAACTTCGCAGAAGCAAGATAATACTCACCAAATACAAATTAACCAGTATAACAGGTTTATAAATCACAAAAACAACCATACCAGAAGATGGTCATTTATAATGAGAATGTGCACAGTAGCCACAGTTCAATTCAGAACACTACTAACTTTTAAGGATAGACTGACTACAATTCATCAGTGTGTTTCTTTGTAATTCTAATTGCATTCATAAATCTCAAATATGCCTTCATTTTCAGTAGAACAGATTTGTTTTTGTTTTGTAATTTGCATTCATAAGATTTTAATTAGCATGAACAACTGAAATCTGTTACTCATTATGGTATCACAGTACTCCACTCCAAAAAACTCCCACAGCTTCTTGAGACTGTCTGTACATGAAAAACTAAATTTCATGCGATCATTTCTGGAAGTTAGACCCAAGATCACATAATCGCAAGTGTTAGCAAATATTGTGTGATTTACTTATTTTTTTTACTTTATTGAATTTAATGATCCTAACAAATATAAATAGAATATAAAAGTATAAAAAAATGTGGTCTTTGCTGGACCTTTGTATTAAAAGCATAAGGATGTCTTTTATAGGTCGAAAGCTTTGCTGTGCCTTAGGTTCACCTGCGTCTCCCATTGTAGCGAACCTTTACATAGAAGAAGTGGAAAATAGTGGCTTGAATACTTTAAAGTCACTACGTGGAGGACACCTGATTTAAAATTAAAAAACGATCTTCACTAAACACATAGGGGCAGATTTACTAAGGGTCGAATATCGAGGGTTAATTAACCCTCGATATTCGACTAGGAACTAAAATCGTTCGACTTCGAATATCGAAGTCGAACGATTTAGCGCTAATCCCATCGAACGATTAAATCCTTCGAATCGAACGATTCGAAGGATTTTAATCCAACGATCGAAGGAATATCCTTCGATCAAAAAAACACAGGCAAGCCTATGGGGACCTTCCCCATAGGCTAACATTGAGTTCGGTAGCTTTTAGCTGCCGAACTAGGGGGTCGAAGTTTTTCTTAAAGAGACAGTACTTCGATTATCGAATGGTCGAATAGTCGAACGATTTTTAGTTCGAATCGTTCGATTCGTAGTCGAAGTCGTAGTCGAAGGTCGAAGTAGCCCATTCGATGGTCGAAGCAGCCAAAAAAACACTTCGAAATTCGAAGTTTTTTTAATTCGAATCCTTCACTCGAGCTTTGTAAATGTGCCCCATAGGGTTATATTTAACAAGTGATCACCGCAGTCTGCTAGCGTGAAATACCGCCTCTCTCCATTCATTTCTATGTGATTTTTAAAGGCATATTTATCAAATGTGAACTTTCACCCTTTGATAAATACGCCTTTTAAAATCCCATAGAAATGAATTAAGAGAGGCAGTATTTCACTCTAGTGGACTGTGGTGATCTCTTACTTCACTCTTTGATAAATATACCCTATAAACTCAGTGGACAAGAACATCAAGCAAAGCAGCAAGCTAGAAATTTTGGACTGTGTGATATACATATACAAGAGCATGGGAAACCTGAATATTGAAATATACAGGAAATCTACCCATACTTATCACTTTTTGCTGTTTGATTCTTACAACCCTGGAACATAAACCGGGGGTTTATCAGAAGTCTACAGCATTGGGCTGAAACAGTGACAACCAGTGTCCAGTCAAAAGATTAGGAATACAAACATCTCAACGGAGCTTTGAAAACCTGTGGATACCAAGTGTGGGTTTTTGTCAAAACATCATCAAAGTCAAGTCAACACACAGAGGGGGGGGGGGCACATGACAGGTGATATAACATAGTCTTCCTATATTTAGCTGGAATATCAGAAAGACCTAAGAGAATTTTTAACAACCATTTAATTCCTGTTTTTCAAACCAATCAACACACTGAGACAGAAGCTGGTACAACCAAAGAGCCAACACCAAAGAGCAAGAAAAGTACTATAGTACATGTTGTCCAGTGTAGTGAGGAGTACACAGATCTATACATTGAGGTGACTAAACAACTGCTCACCAAGTTAATAGCCAAACACAGGGAAAGGAAGAACTCCTTAGTACATCAAAGTGCACATTTTGGATCAAGAAGATGGTTTTAAAGAGGCATGAAGGAGGCCATTTATGCCACAATGGAACAACCACCCCTAAACAGAAGAGCCTGTGACACCGCTTGTCAGAAAGTCATAATGCTGTTTTTACACGCTTACCCCAGCGGTTTCACAACAATTCACACTTCCAGTTACTGTATGTAATTTGAAAAATTAACACATGCCTCAGTGAGTTATATGGTACCAAGACTACAAGTCTATCTACTGTACATCTAAAGAAAAATGGAAACTATTTTGAGGGAAGCAACATGCACATGTTTGGACCAAGAAGACAGTTTGAAAAAGGCATGAAAGAGGCCATTTATGCCAAACAGGAATAACTATCCCTAAACAGAGGAGACGGCCTGTGACACTGCTTGCCAGTGACATATAATTCTGCTTACCCTGGAAGTTTTACAAAGAACTACATTTTCAGTCATGTAATTTGAAACATTTACCTCAATAATATACATGAAACCAGTGTGACTGGATCACACTTTCACACTACTGTTAAACCTGAATAGGTTTAACTAAACCAATGTGATTGGATGGCAAATGGCAGGGTATCCTCGACCACTCATTAGAGCAGAAGAAGCCACTTGGATGACTGGTGACACTCAACAAGTATAGTTGCTGTATAACCTAGTTTTACTTTTAATTCCAATTCATCTATAAATGAATATGTATATTAATTATATTGTACATAATATTATATATATGTGGATTTTATATTTTTTTGTTATTTAATACAAACTTTCTCCAACTCTGCAAAACCAGTGGCTGCAGCAAAATAATCCTTCAATGAGAATCCAGGTTTAGCTAATTAAATGTGGCTCCATGATCTTTGTCCCTGCCACTGGCGTTGGAAACATTAAAGGGGGTGTAAAGATGCCAAAATAAAATCCAATACGAATCTCTACACAGTCGCCGACTGCTCTACAGGGAAACAAACAAAGCTGCTTGAGTTCTGCATGGCTGGGAAGTAAGGTGTGGGGTTGCCCCCTGCTGTTCGTAAGTATGATTGTTTCCCTGCAGAGCAGCTAGGGACCATTTAAAGTTTCCTATCCGCAACAGTCAGGGCAAGTAAAATGACTTTCACTGCATACAGACAGGGTTATTATAAAAACAGTACACATTTTTATAAAAATATATTGGAGAAATGTTTCTTTTTTATTAAAGAAAGTAAAAGTGGGATTTTATTTTTTTGCCTTTACATCCCTTTTAAATCCATGTTGCAATCACTCCTTTGTAATGATTGTGACAGAATGTCTCTCATTAACATTCACTCAGCTGTTGAGAGAATTTGAAAATTAATGAGGTCTACACTTCATCCATCATTTTAACTGATTAGCCCATTTCCTTTTCTGCTTAGTTGTAAAACCTTTTTTTGTTGCAACAAGCTAAAAAGACACTTTTATTACACTGTATGAAAATAAGTTGTATGGCTACCCTGCCCTGTCTGTATTACATGGTAAAGCTATCTCTTAATCACAGCATTTAAAAGGAAAAAATCCCAGTGTAATAAGTTTCTAATCTCACCAGTAGTATGTGGCGTCTGGGTGCACATGCCCCAGACCTACAGCTCAATGTGGAGGTATCATACCAAAACAGAAAATGGTAGGCACTCACAAATTCCACAGACAGTCTTGTAAAAGAACTGAGAACTTAATTTCAGGCCATAAAGTAAATTAATTCATAGCCTTACGCATTTTGTGCCTTTCAGCGCTTAGTCATAGGCTAAAAAGCCAAGCAGCATAGTTCATTTAGGAGGAGTGGGAGTCCAGTGCAGTTGTTTCATGATTCCTCACTCTACCAGGAGCAAACTCCAGGGGATACAATGGATTCAAGAAAAACATCTTGAATAAAACATATTGAACTTAAGGTGGCCATAGGAGCAAAGATCTGCTCGTTTGGTGACATCGCCAAACGAGCGGATCTTTCCCCGATATGCCATTAACGAGCATGGCTATATCCGATTACGATGTGCAATGGGCTCCGGCGGGATCGGTCGGGCCAAAATCAAACCGACTGGTCTCCGCCGGACCAAAGCTGTCGTCACTCTCCACACACGTTCCGAAAATCGTATGAATCCTCGATTCGTACGATAGGATCTGTGTGTCTATGGCCAGTTTAATAGGTTAACTGATTGAGATTCAATCCTTTCCCAAATAGCATGGTTTACCTTTACATCTGTGGAAGTCTAGAATGCATAGGAGCTCAAATTCTTCATGTTCAGAAGACAGAGTAGTACAGACAAAGCATTTTGAATAAAAGGCTTGAGCAGGGAAACAAAAGACAACTTGACAGAACAAAATTTACCTCTAGCAAAAAGTAGGAGATCACTGGTAAAGCTTAATCTGTTTAGCAGACTAAATCCCCCACCTGAAAGGCAGGAGGGTTGCAGCTAGTTTATAAGATCCCATATTTCCTGACCTCTGTTTGTTGGTGCCAATGCAACGTTAAAGAGCCCTTCCTGGAATATAATTATTAGTATAATTTTACCTTTAGGTTATTGAACAATGTGGATCCTTGATTCATGAGTTGACCTTTTGCATGTTAATGAACTCTGACCTGCCCTCACATTTGACCCAGACTTTGATCTGCTTTTTGCCAGCTTCTTTTCTGTCCTGCTAATCTTGTGCGTTAAGTGGAATAGAATTCCCCAGGTGCTTCAGAATGCTAGGGCCCCAAAAGAATATTATATCCTACTAACAACTGTCTTCCTTGATATTTATGGATGCTGGTTGAATATGAATGATTTACTCTTCTACAGAGGTGGTTGTATGCATTATGGTTTGCAGATTAGATCTTTGATTTCCCTGATTTGTGTTATTTTTGTTTGCTTCAGAAATTCTTGTTGTTTTTTTTTAACATTTTCCCATTTGTTGGTGATGCAGGAATCTTACAATCACTCACTGTATATAATATATAATGTATTTTAAGCATGGTTGAGGTATCCCTATAACCCAGTAAGAAGGAGGCGAAAAAAAAACTTTTTGGTAATGAGGTGACTGATCTGAATGGATGGGCGAGATTTGTAATAAGACATATGAAATTCACACTAATATAAACTGTAACTGAGTGAAAGTTGTGGCAAAGATTCTTCATTCAGTCTGTATACATGAAGAAGAACATGGTCATGAGAAGTGATCAAGAAGGTACTTCAAAGTGCTAAGAAAAGAAAGACTATTATGCAGCAATGATACGTGAAGTAGCATTAGCAGCAGAGAAGACATTGTTCAGACAAATACAAGAGGTCTCTGCACTCAACCCATTATCAATATATTAAGGACATTGAAACATTTTGGGGGTTATGTAATAAAAGGCACTAAGTTTGTCAATATTTTTAACAAAAGTATTCTGTAAACTTTACATCAACAAAAAGGAACACAACTTTATATGTATTTAAATTAAAATGGTGTTTAAAATATAAACAAATGGCTAAGAATAGGGGAATTCCATTATGTAGCATATATGAGGAATTTAGCAAAGGCATATCTGCATCATCCTGGGAAAACTGTTAAGTAAATAGAAGTGTTTTTGGCTTTGACTTTGGCAAGATGGTTGAAAAAAGCAATTAACAGCTACCCTCAACTTGATTGTTTAGTCCAGTAAAACAGCTTTATGTTCAAACTATACTTGCTTTGATTTTACTGTCAGGAATGTTGTTAAAAGGAAACAACAGATATGCAGTTAACTCTTAATAGTTACATGGGTTTAGTGTTTATTTTGGTGAAACATTATAAAGTGATACTGACAAGTTATTGTAACTATTAAGAAATAAGTCTGTACGACTACTGTATTACAAATGGGTCTACATGTGCAGCATGCCAACAATGTATACTTTTAACGTAACTTCCCCCAAGCCACCCAGGCCCATGCTCCTTCCCCTGTTGATATTGAGCCAGACAGGTGGAAAAGGCTGCCTCTGTAGACCACACTAGGTGGGGGTGATATGATCTATCCACAGACTGGAGTAAAAATGTAAACAGTTCTGCGGCCTAATGAAAATAGTGCTTCCCCCATTCTAGCATGAGAGACAACTGATTTCTTTGCTGAGATAATTTAAGCCTGGTCAGAGTGTCTCAAGAAGTTAAGTAGCAGTGGGCTGAAGGCAATTTAGAAGCAATTTTGCTAACAAAGAACATTTCAGTGCTGCATGACTATAAATACTAATACAGTTATGGGACCAATTATCCAGAATGCTTGGGACCTGCGGTTTTCCAGATAAGGGATCAATCCACAATTTGGATCTCCATACGTTAAGGAGATTATTTACTAAAAATCTAATTTAACTCATATATTTATTAAACCAAGCAAGAACATTTTCAATGTCAAACCATCGTGGTAGGACGTAGGCATTTTAGTACTGCCTGCAACAGAATCTAAAGCTTCAGTACAAATTCTTGTCTAACATAATAGCCAGAACATTACTTCCTCCTTTGTGTTATGTGTTTGCTTTAGAAAGATAACTATAGTTTATATAAAGAGGCTAGTGTGTAAAAAGTGTAATGAAACACTACCAGTGATGTTATTCATAGCAGCCAATCAGATCTTTGCTTTTGTTTTCTAACTGTTGATATCTAAGGGCTGATTGGTTGCTATGGGCACTTTTTACACAGCATGATAAATAGGTCCCTAAGTGTAAAAAACTTTGTATGAAGCAGATAAATAGACATTAAACATAAAATATGCAGCAAAAACCAGCATTAATTTGTACGTTGGAAACATGAAAACAAGTCTCAATAACTATATCAGTGTCACTGCTAATGGGTGTAACACTGGAGGAAAGAAAGTAAACCAAGTTAGAAGAAGTTATTAGAAGTTGCTGAAGTAATACCACATACTTAAGGGATATAGAGCCCTCTGGGCACTTTTCCACAGTCAGGTACCAAGAATAACATAGAGGAATCTTCCAACATGTATCATTCTATCTATACATAATCAAGGATTACAGTATATATCCTGAATATAAGAAGTACAGTCGTAGCGGCGTAGTTCCCACGGGGGGTTGTGTGTGTAAATGTTAGGGTATGTCCCCTATAAGTTTCAGTGGAGAGTGTTAAAAGGCAATTTGTCATTGGCAGTAATCTTTTCTTTTTTTAGTATTTTTTTTGCCCAAAGAATAGAGATGCACTGCTAATCAAATGAATCAGCATAATTTCATGATCATTTTTCCAAATGCTACCGCATCTAACCCAATTTGAGAATGATTAACAAGCCTGGCGTTTTAGATCTGTGAGAATGGCTCACAATAAATACTGTTTCTCAGGGAGATGATTAAAATGGGCTCTGCTGAAGTTGCAGCTCTTCAGTTGTTATGAAATATTGCCCCTAGCATACTCAGTACTTTAGTAACACTATAAAAATTACATTTTTTAACAACAGCTAGAGGGCCATACATATGACTGACACCAGTGGGTTAAATCAAAACATAGAGTTAAGTTACAGATTTCTTTTTTTCTATGAAAAAGGATTTATTTCCCAGATGTATTTGTTTACATAGCCATTCCAAGAGGCTTTAAGAAATCTAACAGGTATTAGCCTTTCCGTAGGGATATCTGCCATGTTTTTTTTTCTTTGATTACCAATAGGGATGTCGCGGACTGTTCGCCCGCGAACTAATTCGCGCGAACATCGACTATTCGCGTTCGGCGAATGTTCGCGAACGTCGCGCGACGTTCGCCAATTTGGGTTCGCCTTAGCTGGCGCTTATTTTTGCCCTCTCACCCCAGACCAGCAGATACATGGCAGCCAATCAGGAAGCTCTCCCTCCTGGACCACCCCCACACCCCCTGGACCACTCCCCTTCCATATATAAACTGAAGCCCTGCAGCGTTTTTTCATTCTGCCTGTGTGTGCTTGGAAGAGCTAGTGTAGGGAGAGAGCTGTTAGTGATTTGAGGGACAGTTGATAGTAACTTTGCTGGCTAGTAATCTACTTGATACTGCTCTGTATTGTAGGGACAGAACTCTGCAGGGATTTGAGGGACATTTTAGGTTAGGTAGCTTTGCTGGCTAGTAATCTACCTTCTACTGCAGTGCTCTGTATGTAGCTGCTGTGGGCAGCTGTCCTGCTGCTGATCTCTCATCTGCATCTGTTCTTCAAACAACTGCCACCTAGCTGTCTAAATATCAATAATAATACCGTCTCCAGAAACACCACCCGAGTGACGTTTTTCAAGCAGCAATAATATATTCCGTATCCAACGGCTGTAGTGTATACGTTGACCTTGCAGGCATTATTTGCCCAGTCTTTAACCAAGTGCCACCTAGCTGTGTGAGCTTTTTCACATTCCGTGTCCAGAAACATCACCTGAGTGACGTAGTGTGATTTCTGCCCTTTACAGCACAAAACGCAGCGCTGTGTCAACAATGGATTTTTCAGATACATTTTTTCCCTTGATCCCCCTCTGGCATGCCACTGTCCAGGTCGTTGCACCCTTTAAACAACTTTAAAATCATTTTTCTGGCCAGAAATGTCTTTTCTAGCTTTTAAAATTCGCCTTCCCATTGAAGTCTATGGGGTTCGCGACGTTCGCGAACTATTCGCATGTTTTGTCGCAAGTTCGCGAATATGTTCGCGAACATTTTTTCCGCCGTTCGCTACATCCCTAATTACCAAATCATTTTGTTCATCTAAAGCACATGTATGGTTGAATTTGTGACTGTCCCTCTGGTTATTTGTGGCAGTAAGAGCCACTTTTATTTCTTCAAGAAAGGTGCGGTGGATGAAATAATATTGTTTTATTGTACTTTATTGCAGCATTACAACCATTCACATATATAGCAATGGGATGAAAGACTTCACTATAATATCCATTATGTTTTTTTTTTTTCAATCTTATACATTATTTATGCAGAAAGCGATGGAAAGCATAAAGTATCACATTGGCATTATGCGGGTCATCTGCTTGTATATCACTAGAATTGTGGAGTTGATGATGGATGACACGTACATTTTTAATATACCATTTTCGGTGGATTTCAGAAACAAGTACAATAAACTTTTGTATTTCATTTAATTACCTGAGATTTAAAGCGTGTCAGTGCTGGTCTGATAAGAGTAAAAAAAACAAGGGGTAACCAGCAAATTCATGTGTCATATGCTTCTGTAGCGGTGCCTTTGTTTTCTTGTAATATGAGTCAGCTTCAATCATGTGCACATGCCTGGAATAGTGTCAATGCAAACAGCTGAAAAGTTCCATTTAACCTGTGTTAAAACAGCATCCCTATCACAAGCTACATGTGATTTTGTCAAATAAAGGTCCAACAATTTTTCTATTTATTGATGACTGTTGCTAGGTTATCATGAAGTAAAAAGCTAAAAAGAGAAGCAAAGGGGATCTTGCACATATCAACTGCTACTTTTAATACACTTGGCAAGTTGCACCCATGACAAGTCTGATAAAGTTGTAGGGATGTCACTGCCCTGGCCTAACCTTTTCTATGTATACCTCTCAAAAAAGGTGCAATTCCCTCCTACTTCTAGCCACTCACTTCTGGAGGATGAGTATTGTCTGGGATGTCTGTTAAAAGATTTTACTGCACCTAAGTTCTGTTTAGTTAACCTAAGACCAACTATTGTCTGTAATTCTGTTCTAAGTCTTAGATGTAATTTAAATTGAGTACTGAGGAATTGAGTTGAAAATGCAAGGGGCTCTCAAAGGAAAATGAACTAACCATTTTTTCAGGCTTTGTCAGTATGGACTTTGACCAGGGGGCCAAGAATATGAACAACCAGATTTAAGAAAAAATGAACCGAGACAATGAAGGTGACATATATAGAATTTGGGAGTGTTACTTCCTGTCATGTGATGATACAGGGAACTACTGAATGCTTTCTAAATTTGTCTACAGTTGGGTAGGAAATTTCAGTGATCTACCCAAAAACCCTGACCCATGCAACACGAGTGGTAAATGTCACTGCTAACATCCCAGCTACCCAACTACCATGCTGCTAAAGCATTTGTGATGTTGCAGTGCAAGTGGAACATATCAGCCACCGTATGCCTATTATTGATACCCTGGTTAGCCAAAATGTAATGAATAAAGACTGGAGTGACTGGATGTGTAACATAATAGCCAGAATCCAACTTCCTGCTTTTCAGCTCTATAACTCTGAGTTAGTCAGCAACTTGAAGGGGGGCCACGTGGTGCATATCTGTTCAGTGAGTTTGCAATTGATTTTCAGCATTCAGCTCAGATTCAAAAGCAACAGATATGAACCATCTGGTCCCCCTTCAAGTCTCTGATTGGTTACTGCCTGGTAACCAGTCAGTTAAAACTAAGAGAGTTGAAAAGCAGGAAGTTGTGTTCTGTTATGTTAGACATCCAGTCACTCCAGCCTTTATACATTACATATTTGGCTAACTAACTACTAACATTTTTTATTTTGCACAGCCTATTTACCCAGTTTTTATTTTTACACTGAACAATTCCTTTAAGGTTGCAACTCTTTCATTCAGAACTGCCAACTCCCCAGGTTTTTCAGGAGTTACCTAATTTTGGCCCCCCTGCCCCTGGTGTTCTGTCACCATACATAATTCCCCTGATTTTACAGGTTCTCCTTCAATTCCCCCTCCCCCCACTTATGCACAGAAGTGGTCAGTGATGCCATCGATACCATGTGTGTGCATGTGGCATTCAGTGGCTTCAGAAGTGTGCATGCAAAGTGACATCCCTTTACCTTTTGATGGCAGCATGGGCACTACAAAAAAAATTCCAGGTTGACAGCTCTGCTTTCCTTATCAGCGATGAGGAAAAAATCTGAAACGTTTTATTTAAAAAAAATTTTTAAGGGACATTCATTGTTGTTTGCAGTACTTAAACGGTAGCAAAAATCCCATAAATTTTTTTAAACTAGTACAGTGCTAGTACATTTAACTAGTACTCGAATAATCGAGATTTATTATATCTCGACCCTGGAAATAGCTTAAATCCAAAAATACACCACCTAAAACCTGTTCAGATTAAGTAGATAAATGATGATGATGAAGTAGAAGTCAATGGCAGAGGTCCTGGAACCATTTGAAAGGTTACAGTCTGCTTGATATTTGAGTCTTTTTTCAGAGGGTTCCGCCTGAAAACACGAATTGAGAATTTGATTCGATCGATTAGAAAACTCAATCAATTCGAGTTTTCGGGTTGCAGGATTCATACTCGCAGAATCTGGCTTTTGCCATTTGAATTATTTCTTAAATAAGATACCATTCTAGTGTTGAGGTGATAAAGAGGTATTAAAAAAAAAAAACTCTTACACTGTACCTTTAATAAATAACCCCCTAATTTGTGCATAACTATAAGTTCCATGAAGGATGCTACCGCTCTGCAGAGTGATTTGACTAAATTGGTAAACTGGGCAGCAATCTGGAAAATGAGGTTCAATGTTGATAAATGCAAGGTTATGCACTTTGGCAGAAATAATATAAATGCGAGTTGAAACATTTAGGGGCAGATTTATCAAAATGTGAGTTTAGAGCTTAATAAATAAAAACTCACCCATGTTCTATTCAATCCTATAGGATTTTCATAATTGTACTTACCGTATCAATAATACAGTTCTAAAACATCTCATGCAAATGAATAGAATGTGAGTTTATTTATTAAGCTCTAATAACAGGTTCCAGGTTAATGGATTCGATGCCTTTACTAAAATCTACAATTATTATAGGTATTAGTATATACTGTATAGTTTATATATGCCAGCATATAGATAGCTTGATATAAGCGTGTGCTGGGTTTCATTTGGAGGGGTTGAACTCTATGGGCTTTGGTCTTTCATCCCAACTTAACTATGTAGGTATGGGATTACTTACCTGGAAACTGATTATCCAGAGCCCTCCAATGTGTTTATGTTAGAAAGGACGATTTATAAAATCCAATTAATTAAGCTCTGCTTAGAAAAACATTTGCCAATTCTGAAGTCTCAAGGCTATGGTTATACTCTTATAAGACACAAGAGTAATGACTATCTTGTAAATTATATTCTTATAAATCGTGCTTTGTGATGTCATTGGTTATAATTGGAGCTTAGTGATGTCATTTCTGGCACGACTCACTTAAACTTCTGTATAATAAAGTATTCCTTGTTGCAAAGTGTGAGGATGTCAGAAGTCATCTCGGACTTGATGACCTGCATAAAGACTCTGCTTTTGCCCTGTGTTTTTATATGGTCATGGAATCCTTGGTAACTTATAATATCCTTATATTTTACAAGAAGGGATACTTTATACATAGCAGATTTAAATGAAACATTTGAGCTACATATTAAAAAAGGTAATTAAAACTATGGGAGTTTGCCTATTAATATAAACGTACATAAAGCGATTATAGAAATATAGTAACGTCCATCGAGTAACCTTTTCATCACGAACAAGTGTCTTTTTATATTGCACTTTTTGATTGAATAGCAAGGGGTGACAAAATAATTGTGGGATTGTGAACAGTAATTATTGCAACCAGTTAATTCTTTTGTTTGGGAAGCTGTACATAGAGAAATGACAGCAAGAATTGTATCATCTGTCAGGGGTAACTGCCTAGGTGCCAAGTTGTTAGTAAATTAGCCTAACAAATGGTCAACCATGGGAATGGTTTTGGAATTGTGGTACGGTCATGTGGCGTGAGCATTCTACAGTCAGTTATCTTGTTCCAGTAAATAGCAGAGAGGCAGATATTAAGTCTGGTTCATTAGGGCACTATACATGTACTGTACAGAGAAATGCATGAACAATTATATCACCAATTATATGGTCATCTTCACTGAATAGGTTGCTGCTGCAGCAACATGACAAATTTTTTTTCTTGTTAATGGGACCCAAATTCAGTGCGATCTTGCTTCAGAAACCAAAATCTTTTTCTCTATACTAGAGATCATGGGTACACATTTTTGGTCTCAAATGGACTCATTAACTTAACATACAATTCACCGGTAAAACAGACATAAGAAAATAATGTTTACATACAAAAAAAGTTTAATTGAAATACTTGTATAAAAAAATATGATCTCCATACATTTCACACTGTTAAATTGGAAAAAAATAAAACAGGTGCAATCTGCATAAATGCAGCTTGTTCACAAAAACAGTTAAAATAAATTAAATGTGACTCTGCCACTCTTCCTCTCAGAGCCAATGCATGGAGACTCTATAATGCCAATAATTTAAAATCTTTGTCATAACAGAACAGACTTACAGTTCTGGTACCACAACCATACCAGACAGACAAAAAGAAAAATGGGAAAGCGGTCATACCTTAAATTAGACTTTTTACAATAATTTCTCCATCTAAAAAACAAACTGGCTACAGTCATGGTGATATGCTTAGACATGGAATGCAGAAATAAAGTTACCTTTATATGGTTTAAAGATGGGTTTTAGATAGAGGGAGTGCAGGAAAAAAGGTGAAGCACAGTGCTGGATATATTTGACAAATAAATTAAAATAAATAGTGAGGAAAAACCTTACCTAAATATTGCAATAAATAACAGTATAATACAAGTTTAAATACAGATATGGAAAAGGTCATTGAATATTGCATTGATTGTGCATTTAAACATGCCCATACATACTTTAAGACTCTCAGGCTAACAAAAGAGAATGAACAGGGCTTAAAATGCCCAGTAGTAGAGATGGAAATTTATATTGTCAATACCAGAAAGAATATAAATATTAAAAGGAAAATGTAGAAATTATTCATGTTCACATTCCTGTACAGGTCACATGAAGGTTTCTTTTAGGGAGTGGGGGAAAAAAAAAAAAAAAAAGTAAAAATATTAGCGTTTATGGATTTCCACCACAAAAGAGTGGCAGTTACATCCAGCTGAGCATGGATAATTAACATTAGGAGCTGTTCCAACTAGGGATGCACCAAATCCAGGATATGGCCTTTTTCAGCAGGATTCGGATTAAGCCGAATCCTTCTGCCAGGCCGAACCCTAATCTGCATAGGCAAGTTAGGGGCGGGAGGGAAATTGCGTGAATTTGTGTCAGAACAAGGAAGAAAAAGGTTTCCCCCCTTCCCATCCCCTAATTTGCATATGCAAATTAGGATTCGGTTCGGTATTCACCCGAATCTTTCACGAAGGATTCGGCCGAATCCAAAAAAGTGGATTCAGTGCATCTCTAGTTCCAACTAACATTTAAAAAGTCAGACAAGCCCCTAAAATTACACAAATATTCTTTGGACATAACACAAACAAAAAATTCAAAATTATAGTAATGACATAAGTTCCACTGAAGCAGCTTTCAAAAAGGCACTCAAAGCAAATAAAATCTAGTCCAGGCTCTATGAGAGCAAACAGTATACTATGTAATCAAGAGGTCATTTCTTCTTTATGTAAAATAAGGTCAGTCTGACAGTGCTGGAATACCAGCATATACAAAATAAATCTCATTCCACGGAAGGAGCCTTAAGGAAGGAAAAAAAAAAAAAAAGTGAAAGGTGGAAGTGGTAAGGTAGATCTGTATAAAATGTTTAGCCAAAACAGCAAATGTTTGAGTCCCCCCTTGTAATATTGGCAGCAGCACTGGTTTTCTGCTTAATCATATTAAATGCAATATTGCTTGAACTTTACAGACTCTCATTGCTTGAACTTGTGCTTGATGCATCATTGTCAATTGTCCTTAGTCTTAAATCACAGTCTTCAGATTTCACAAGGTCGCATTTGCACATCCAAGGATGGTCAAAAATTTGCTCAAGTGTTGGTCTATCAGAAGGCCTCAGGGAAAGGCACCATTTGATAAGTTGCTGGCACTCTGGAAAAGGAACAAAACATTTGTTAAAGGAAACATACTCTGTATTCTTAATTTTACAAAGCATTAGCGATGTCACATTTACCACTGCCCCCCCCTCCATGATTCCAGTGTAATGGGGGTCACCAAAAGTGGGGGATGCACCTGATGCAAGCAAGTCTAGTTTGAATCAGAGCAGATGCTCGGCATGAGAGTGAAGTTATAAGACTCATTCTTTTGGTACAACTAAGCTATCATGACAAACATTGTGGGAAACCTTGACCAATATGTGAAAAACACAACAATTGGAACAGCATGCAGGAGGAAGGCAGAGATAATGAGCACCAACTATATAGAAGTACAAGGAACACATGCTGACAAAAAGTATTTTGAATGAATGGCATTTGTCACAACACACTGCAGTCAATTTTAGCAGCTCTGCAACAGCACTTGCAATGATGCCTTACAAGTATTTTATGGGCACATGAAGCACTCCTTAACTGCTCTCCAGCAAATGATCACCAGACTGATTTTAGTAATGTAGCAAATATAATAGGAGCTTAAAAATGACGTGCCAAGTCACTAAGGAAATAAATAAAATACCTGTAGAGATCCTTCTTCTGAAATACAAGCGGACACGAACAATCTCTTCATCTTGTTCAAAGGGAATATCTCCGCAAACCATGTCATAAAGAAGCACACCCAAAGACCAAACTGTTGCTGATCTTCCATGGTATCTGTGGTATCTGACCCATTCTGGGGGACTATAGACTCGGGTTCCTGAAAGCAGAGGGTAACACAAAGAAAGGTTAAAACTATGGGTCACCTGAGGTAACCAAACAAAGCGTACAGTATTTAGCCATAATAACAGATTCATCCTCCCCCAATGAAGCAAGGAACAGCACTGTATGCATCAGCTGTTTACTAGCACTGCTCTCTTTCAAGGACCACGTGGCGTCTGCAGCACTAGTCCAAATATAGACACAAAAGGAGGGTATAAAGGGGGAGGAAAGCAATTCTATCTCCATACACCACTGCCCACTAAGCTCTGGCATTGTTAGACCCCCCCCTCCCTTGAGCTGTGTGCAAAGGCTTGAACAGTCACAGATCCCTGGGCTCTCTGTTCCTTGGATACCAAACAAAACCTGGAATCTGTGAAGAGCATGGTCACGTGCCCCAAAGCTTCGTGTTTCACAACAAACAGATGTGAAACGAGGCAGCCTGGGGGCGGTCACCTCTGCAGTTCCCACCCACAAGAGCCGTCTCCCCCCTCCCATACGCCAACTCATTCAGCGGCGCTAGATCTTGTGCAGCTTTCCCGGCAAGATGAACGACACGCCTGAGAATACATTAAGTAGTCAAGTGGGGATACCGCTGCCGGCGTACAGTAACCCAGCCACTGTGATACATCACTAACTAGGGATGCGGCTCTTACATGGGCCACTCGCTATGCGATCATTATGTACGATGGTTCGTTGCATGAAGGTCTCACACCTGCGACGTCACAGGGTGAGACAGTTACAGCTCGAGGTGCGGATGCGCCACACGTTGCCCTTCCCGATTAGACAATAAGACTTGTCAGTTGGAGGGGTATAAGAATGGCGGGTGGAAGCTGTAGTGCGTCACTAGGGGGGAATCGCCCGTAGCAGCAGCGAGTGTACATGGGCGGGGCTAGGGTTGCGGGAAATCGTACAATGAATATTGACTAGCGCGCGGCTGCTGCACAACATCAAATGGCACATGTGTCTGACAGGTTCATATCAGGTCGGCGCTGTAACATACAGTCTAGTGACAAAGCCAAGCCGGCCTGTTACGTACCATCAAAATCCGTGTACACCGTGTCCTTGAGTAGCGCCCCTGAGCCGAAATCGATCAGTTTCAGTTCCCCGTTCCTCGTGTCCACCAGCAGGTTCTCATCCTTGATGTCCCGGTGCACCACCCCGCAGTTATAGCAGTGTCGCACCGCTTCCAGCACCTGCCGGAAAAAGCCCCGCGCGGTGTCCTCGTCCAGGGCTCCCTTCTCTGTTATGTAATCGAATAGATCCTTCACCGGCTCCGGTCTCTCCATAACGATCAGGAAGCCGTCGGCTCGCTCGTACCAGTCCAGCAGCTTGATTACCCCTCGGAAGCCGGTGCCCACCTTCTTCAGGAGGACGATCTCCAAAGGCACCATCACTCCGTTCTGAAAAGAGCACAAGCACATTGAGTACCACAGTCAAGCCAATCTGCATCCTAATTACAGCTGGAAGGCTGCAGACCCCCCCCCCCCCCATCATGAGTCTGGGAAGCACATGCTTAAGCCGGTGTCGGTACTTACCAGGGTGCCCCAGTCTGTGACTCTCTCCTTAGCTACGTGCTTCACAGCGACCTACATTAGAGGACACAAAGCGACACTTAGCAACGCTCTAAAGACATCAAAGGGCAACGTGAGTGGTTGAGATGTCAGGGCAGCCCCTGCTCCTTACCGACAGTCCATCTGCAATCCGGCTGCCCGAATACACGGTTCCGAAACCACCGCTGCCCAGAACGGAGCCCACCTGGTAGAGCTTCTCGAATGGCTCCTTCTCCACTTTCACTGCAAGACAAAAGCGTGCCAATGATTAGTCTCAGCGCCCAAACACACAGCGTCTGCGCCACTCCAGTAGCGGGAGGAGAGCCCTAGCTCGTACCTGGCTGTAAGATCTTCACCGGCAGATGCTCCATGTTGCTCGGGTTGCAGATATGAGCCAGTGATCCGAATTTCGACAGCAGCATGTTCAATTAATTGTCCGGTCTCCAATTAGCGCCTAATTAGTGTCTCGCTGAGGAAAGACAGTCGCTCCTCTCGTATCGGTGCCGGTAGTTGTCTTGGTGTCGCGCTAACTGACGAAAATACACAAAGTAACCGGCGTGTGCCTCACCCACACACATCCATGGACACCGGCAAATCCAGTCGTGACCAAAGACGATAAAGAATGCAAAATAAATTATCTCGTGTAACCATACATCCGTCCTGTTAACGAAAAAACAAACAACCCCGATAGCAAGTGCTAATAACAATGATGATTCAGCCGGCCAAATAAATCCAATGGGTTAGATGTAATTCGAGTAAATGATAACCACAGGCGGCCTCGCCACCTTCTCCTGTTCTGAACTCAGTATCTGACAGACCGTCCTCTTAACTCCCAATATTTTGGTTCTGCAGCCGGAGTAATATCCTTCCGCCAGTACGGCATGGGAAACACCTTTTGCACAATAAAGCGGATTCCACCCAACGCAGACGCCGTATAAAACCGGGAGGGTTCTGGCGACTGCACCAGATAATAAAAATGCCGATTACATGCAGTAACCGTCACAGCGAGCTGTTTGTTTCCAACGCGCACTTCTTTACTAGTAGTAACGAGACGCGTAGGGTTACACTGTGTCTGAAAATGTAGCTGCACAGTTAGTAAGCGGAAGGTTTATTTACATATTTATGTGGCGCTGCGTTAGCCAATGGGATGTTCTATTTAGATTCCAATATACCGCCGTCGCCAATGGCAGCAATGGCTACTTGCATATGCATGAGGTGAAATAGGGGCTCTGGGCGGGAAATCCTAGGCGCGCTTTTTTTTTTTTCTCTCCCCCATCGCAGTCTCCTCATCATGTCCACTCTACCTGTCTATGATTCTGGCCGCGTTAGGAAAGGTCAGCGTAGCCGAGTGAGACACTGCGTCTGAGAAAGGCATACAAGGAGGAGGCGGAGGGAGATGGCTATGACTAGTTATAAAGTGCGCTGAATCACATTGCTTGTACTCTTATTAGGAACGTAGACAATCGGAAAGCCGCATTGCTTACTGACAGCCACCATGTTTATTGTATTGGTTTGGTAGACACGCAGAATGTAATTACTATTCAGCCATACTTGACCGCTTATTATGTAGCGTAGGCTTTTGCCTTTGCGCTACGGTCCATGCTGCTCGTTTTGGTCCACTGCCTCTCATATGGGAACATAGAGCCCGGTACCTTTAGGCGGTGGCGAGGGGCCCTTTGATCTCAGTGATCAGTGAAAGCCCCGAGTGCAGTGGCGAAAGGACTAAGCCATTTTAGAGCTTGTAATGAGCCGAGGGGAGGGCGAGCGGCCGCTAGGGGAGGCAAGCTGTAGGACTAGGAGGCCCACTCTCCCGCTCTATCCACATTATCCACTCAAATTCAGGGGAGGAACGATTTTTCCAGCTGCTAAAATGTTTATAGAGTATTGTGTGGAAGGAAATGCTCGTGAGGTCATACGAGGATACCAAGTTATACAAATACACAGAGCGCCGCTCTTTTCTTTTATAATGACACCACCCAATGTAACTTGTATCATTCAAATATACAACCATTTCATCCAAACTGAGGAGGACGTTTAACAATTACTTTTCATTGTGCAGTTGAATATTAAACAAGAAAAAAGGCAAATCTCTGCAGCACCGATTTATTTGTATCCTGATTATGTATTTGTACACGGGTGCTACATGCTTGTGGCAACAATGAGCTGGGGGGGTTATTCATCAAGGTCCGAACTGCGAATAACTAGTAGTTTTCGGAGAAAGAAAAACTACAAATTCTTCAAGATTTATTAAAGTCCGATGGTCTATAAACTCAGAATCCGAAACCCTGGCATCTGAAAGCTCTCAAGGTCCTGAATTTGTTCTAGTTGCAAAATTGCAAAATGTGAATAGCACCCTAACAAGTTTATTTTTGAGGTCACCAAAATACAGGAACACCTGATTGCTATGCATCACACAAAGCACACTATGCAGGAAAAAAATTAACCATGTTCAAATTTTGCCAAACCTCGAAAACACTTCCACTCTTGTCAAACAGAAACCTGCTTAAAAAAAAAAGAGTGGTATGACCCATGTAATATCTGCATGAGGTTGCTTCATCTTTTTTCAATTTCTTCATC
The DNA here is from genome assembly GCF_017654675.1 of Xenopus laevis. Taxonomy (NCBI): domain Eukaryota; kingdom Metazoa; phylum Chordata; class Amphibia; order Anura; family Pipidae; genus Xenopus; species Xenopus laevis. The sequence goes on along the minus strand of NC_054375.1, from coordinate 78,799,673 downwards.
AACGTTATGCCACTCCAGCTGGTTATTTGCTTAGACGCCATCTTAAATCATCATAAGGGAATAGCTAGTAATTGTAGGACGGGTATGGTGAAAGTTGTAGCCACTAAATTGTCAATTTATATGGTAGGTTCTCGCGACAGTTCTAGCCATTAAATTGTTGTTTTCTATGGTAGGCTTTCCAGAACTGTTAGGTTGGTCACTACAAAGCATCTGAGAAGTAGCTTCTGTATGGCATGCATCTACTTATGATAAAAAAGGATAGGCTTGGTAGCTCCACATGTTAAAAGACTCCTACTAATATGACTTGCATATCTTGCAATAGGCTTCAATAGCCTATTTGTAAATGTATGGTCCACTGGTGGGAGGTTAATCTGGGTTGGTGAAATGAAAAGACAGAAGTGAGATGTAAGCATATTTAGGCACAAGTTTGCCTTTCCCCCACTGCATTCCAAGTATACCTTTCCTGTTAAAACAAGTGTAGTATGATCTACTTAACATGTATATATCAGTGATCACCTTATCTATTTTAACTTTCTATATTAACATTATGTCATACCAATAAAACTAAAAGCAACATTTAGGTGTTCGGAAACCACCTTCTTTAATGATGTGGGAATGGCTGAATATCGTTTAATCAAAGGGGAGCCAAATCATTTGGATATCTTATTAAAAGTTGAATTATTATCGAAGATAACATGCCCACAGAGATAATGTAGCGCAGACTTATAATTGCAGGTTATTCTTTGTAAACATTGTATTCTTTTCTTGTTTCTATTTCTGTTACTATTTGTTAACAGTTGCAATACTTATATCTTACAATTAAATAAAAATGTAACAGGTATGGGATCTATTATCTAGAATGCTCTAGCATGAAAGTGTTTTCAAATCTTTGAATTGATATTGGACTAATTCTGCATATTGAAGTTTACAATTTAATGTTAAGTACAAGACAATGGAGAAGCCTTCAAATCCGTCTGAGGGCCTGCCATTTGTTTTAATAGAAACCAATTGTCACCGGCAATGGCAGGTGGATTTTGGGCCAAAAATGTATGTGCGGTTTCTGGATAAAAATGCCCTGCAGATGACCAGCATTTCCTGTTAGTATAAATGACAGGCTCCTCCTGGCCTGGGTGCTCCTCTGCTGGCTAAAAAATGTCATCAAAGAATATGTCCTTCGTGCCATGAGCCTTAACGTTACGTAATTAAATTCATTAGCATATACACAAAGGATTTTTGTGACACAAGCCTCTATTTGCCTACAGTGTCTTTTCAAAGCCCATTTCTGAAGGAACAGAAGGCCAGCTCAATTGTCATGCTGTTTGATAAAAGAAACTGTATGGTTAATTATACCTTATTTGCTACAGATTAGTAACAGATGTTTTAGTTGCTCTGTTTACATTTTTTAATTAAGAATATATATTCTCTGATTATTTCAGTTTCATCTGTTTAATCTATATTCTCAACAACTATTGTGAATGAGATATTAATTTTCCTAGAAATGAAGTATTCTAGTTATCAAACGATTTTCTGATGGAGTCAGTGAGAAGATAGTCTGCTAGTTCTTCTCTGTCACGTAAGAGTGGGAAAACAATGGGGTCAAGCACTGTGCATAGTAAAGGGCAAATATCTCTCCCCTCAATATGCAATATATACATTTAGTGCTTGCACCTGGCAGTCAAGGAGGAGTCCTTATACTGGTGCACACCAGCCATAAGTAGGAACTTGGATTGGAACTTCAGTACCATTCAAACCTTTGTAGCTTGGTATAACACTGCTCAGTAGACCCCTATCCTTCCTATTCAGGATATTTTATCTTGGTACCTATTGGCAGATGGGAGATATGACCCTGTAAAGTGGAAGTGTTGAGGCTTTTTTCATACATTTTATAAAAGCTGCTAACTTTAGGGAAGATTTTCAGCTTGGTAGTTTGGGGCAGAAATACATTTATCCACTGTGAAGTTTAGATAATGTGTACTTTGTAAAAATATATGACTTTCAGGGGTGAACCTATCTATATTTTACAGCTTTAACCCACCTTAAATGCAGTAAATGACCATTCAGGAGCTGAAGTGACAGCTGTGATCATTCATATGCACTATTTTTATTTAGGGCCCCTACATGCAATGTACTTTGGTTATCCTTTGCACATTGCACCCCAAACTGTTTAGTAGGACCTTGAAATGCATATTAAGATGGCTTATTTTGGTATTTAATCACATATGTTAAATATTATCTGTAAATTGCAAGCACTTTGCTAGTCCCCCTGTGAAGCAACCCTTGACCTATGCACTTGTACCCCAACCCTTTGTGTTTCTTCCTGTCTTCTCTTATGAATATATGTAGGAAGAAAGCTGACAAAGTTTAATTAAGCCAAATTCTTCACCTTTTCCTATATCTGCTATTTAATTTTAAATTTAAAACTATCGTTTTAACACTGCATTATATATTGCAAAAAGTGTGGTCATAAATGAAGTTAACTGTTGTTTTTTTCCCTAGCCTACATTATACCGACATGACATATTCATCATAGGTTTCCGGAATTAATAAACTTTGCTGTAACTGGATTTAGCTGGTCACTGTTTGAAGGGGATCAACTTAAATCCCCTAGAGGCATCTAAATGCGTACATTACTTAGAGTGGCTAAAGAAACCTATACTTGTCTCATGCCTGAGATATGGAGATAAGGATATGGAGATAATCTGAACAGATGCACATTAACCCTCCCTTTCAGTGGTTGGTTATAAGAAAAGTAGGTCAGGATTATTTATTTTCTTCAGTCATAGAGGTTATCAAATTACCTGTAGCATTTAACAGAGTAAGATGACTGTTATATGAACAGTGCAAGTTGTACTGAATGGCCCTCTGCTTTTTCACTATTGTGTGTTGCAATATAAATGATGTATAATCAGTTAGAAACTAGGATCACCCATGGTATTATGCATAGCCTCAGTTTTAGCAGGAAAAACCTCCTATTTTTGTCAATGCCTACCACCAACCGGGGCACAGGTAACCAGGGCACTAATTATTGGGGCCCCTAGAGAAAGGGTGGGCTCCTTCTAACTTAATAGTATGGGGCCCCATGATTACTGATGGCGGCCCTGTACCAACAGGAGTGAACTAACCCATGTATAATTTTATCTACCGTCTCTGTTTCAGCACACATCAGCGAGTATAGTGACAGGGATTTATACTAGAAAATACTGTATGGACAAACATCCAACAGATTTGGAAAACCTCATGCCTCTTGAATGTTCCAGTACGAGATATGTATAGTTTTTATGGAGATTTCTGGCATCTATAGATCAAAAACTCACAGCAGTACAGTAAAAATGTTTGAAATTCTCTCAAAATGTGTGTATGTGTAAATGTAAGTTTGTGTAAGTGTAAAAAGTGTGTGTGTGTCACTTGCTTGCAAAACAAGGCAGACAGGAAAAACAGGAGGACCTTAGCAGCAAGAGGAAGTTGCTATAAACCCTAAGGATGCTGGGAGCCACAGGAAGTAGAGGCAACAGTCGCATAGTTTCCAAAGGTCTGCACACATTCTGTGTCACTTAAAGGGTTAAAGGGGGTCTAAAATAGTACAAAATATGAAGCCATTTATATATAAATGATATATATTTGTTGGGCTTTTCCCCCCTAGCTTTTGTGAAGCTGTTACTGAATGAGTTTTTTTTTTTCTTCCACCCCAAAAGTTTACATTTTGACACTTTTTGCATGGGTCAGTAGCATTTTACAACTTGATTCTCAAGGATTTGTTTTTCACACAGGGAAGGAATGGACAATGCAACTCCAGCTACATTTTACTGATAAGGATGAAGAATCCCTGCAAGGGCCGCAAAAAAAATGTACTATATTTTATTATTGAGCAGGCTTAGAAACATGGCAATAATCTTCAGCAAAATTTCTACTTTTAGTGGTTTCGGACATATTAGTTTTAGACAGTTTAAGACCCGCTAATAGAAGACTTTTTAGCTTAACATCACTTCAGTACTCAGTTTATATCAATTCAGTTTTTGCATCTAGATCCCAATTAAAGACATAGTATTTGAGAAGTTCAGGGGATCTTTTAATATACATGCAACCTATTAAAACTACTCAAAAAATGTCTTAAAGGTTAGCATTTTACTCTATCTAAAACATCTGTGTGCTGAAGACAATGTTTAACTGCAAAGTTCTGATAAAAAAGGGATCTACTTAATGAAATGCTACTTTGTGTGTGTATTTTATAGTGCTTGAGAAACCAGGGCTGCTGTAACAAGCCATTGGTCCCCATACAACCACCTGTCCACCTTTGGTGACTAATGATCATCACTTAACTACTGTGGACTAAAATGCAGTATTTATGTCCTTTATTGTTATTAACTGGTGTTTTTATGCATGTTTGTGATTTGTTTTGTACGTAGCAATACTTCATAGGTTGGACACTATGGGGCAGATTTATCAAGGGTTGAAGTGAATTCGAGGGAATTTTCTAAGTAAAAAAATTCGAAATTTGAAGTAATTTTTTGGATACGTCGACCATCAAATAGGATACTACGACTTCGACTTTGATTTGAAGTAAAATCGTTCGAATATTCGACCATTCAATAATCTAAGTACTGTCTTCAATACTTCGTTAAATTAAACCTGACGAAGTGCTATGTTAGCCTATGGGGACCTTCTAGAGCAGTTTTCTAAGTTTTTTGAAGTCGAAGAAAAATCGCTCAATCGGTGGATTCGAAGGATTTCATAGTTCTGTCGAACGATTTTACTTTGACTGCAAAACGGTCAAATTCGGTGAAAAAAACTTCGACTTTGATGTTTGAAGTCGAAGTAAAGCCATTCGATGGTCGAATTTCAAAGTATTTATCACTTCGAAATTCAACCCTTGCTAAATCTGCCCTTATATGTTTATGATTCAAATTATATGTACAGTAAATCCCCCCTTTTACATCCCCGGATTTTAAGTTTTCCCTCATTTTACATTGTTGTTTTGTGGTCCCACCTATATATTATGCATAATACATTTCCCTAATTTTACATTTTTCTGGATTTTACATAATTTTTTTCTGGTCCCCTGAAAAATGTAAAATGGGGGTTCTAGTGTATTTCAACTTTATGGTAAGATGTTTAGTGCTCATCAGTTTCCTAAGGTATTACCTGGCTGCATGCTTTACACATAAGAATCGTTTAAAGGGGTTGTTCACATCTAAATGAACTGTTAGTATGATGTAAAGAGTGATATTCTGAGACAATTTGCAATTGGTTTTCATTTTTTATATTGAAGGTTTTTGAGTTAATTAGCTTTTTATTTAGCAGCTCTTCAATTTGCATATTAAGCAATCTGGCAACTAGGGTCCAACAGTGTCGGACTGGCCCGGCCAGTTCTACAAAAAAAAAATAAAAAGTATTTTTCGGTGCCGTGCAGTGATTTGCGCACGCTTTCACAGTAAGGAGGCGGCGGTGGGGAAGCAGGGAAGGAGGCAGCAGGGGGCCCTGGACAGCATTCCCGGTGGGCCCCGGGGCTCCCAGTCCGACCCTGGGGTCCAAATTATCCTAGCAACCATGCATTCATTTGAATAAGAGACTGGGATATGAATCAGCCCCTGTCAGGATCTTTTTCAGTGTACATAAAAAAATAGGTAACAAATAATCGAAATACAACATATATTCATTATGATCAATAGAAGCAGCTTGCTAGTAGAGCTCATTGATTAGACACACACATATGGCAATTACAGGAGAAAGGACTGTCACCACAGCTTGCAAGAAAGGTCCTCTTCCTACACGTCTCCTACACTGGATATGGGATTAGCAACTGGGGTGGGTCTTCTTTTACAGCTTTACTTACTGTGTGCACTCATTTTACCTTTGGTTAAGCCTTCTGCTAACCACTACCATATATATATATATATATATATATATATATATATATATATATATATATATCACAGAACCAAGGGCTTTCCAAGCTGTTCAGCGTATGGAGTTTGTTTTTGCTCTAGGTTTTACATTTATAAACATTCATAAAGACATGGGGCAAGTAACACACATCATATAACAAACAAGAATATAATATGTCACACATCTAGTTGTGGAGAAATACCACAGCTGTTTACTGACAGAATCTTACTCTTAAATAACAATTGAACAGTACACACATAAATGTATTAATTTAATTATAATTGCGATATCGCTCATGCTGAATGTTTTCTGTCTCAAACATCTGTCTCCCAACCCCTTTATACAGGCTACCTCCCACCTGCTGCTGTACTGTTCCTGGGTCACAGAACATCTGCCTGACAGTCACCTTTAATTGCAGCCTAATGCTAAGACCAAACAACATGGGGGACACTTTTCTAGAGTGTAATCCCATAATACTAACAGACTGATCCCCAATTGACCCTGCCTGTCTGACAGGTAAAACTCGTAGTAGCATCACTGACTACATCATGTAGCTTTTACTGTCCCTTAAACATGAGGGCCAATTGGGGCCCATGCCACAGACACTGGACCTCATTTACTATGAGTTGGCATCCTCTTATAAATTACATACAAGTTGCAGTCATTTTTTGCTTGCGTCAATGCAACTAATTAGATCTAGGCCAGTTGTGTTCATAGGCTGCAGCACCTAAAAGAAATCAAGATAGGTGTTACCTCCAGGGCCCTTTTGCATCCATGTACCATATACATTGCACCTTATACTTGATTTTGCAAAGCGGCACTGACCTGCATTTAGAGCAAGAAGCAACTATGGTGTTGCAATATGTATTGAACCGAGAATACCTTTACAGATATTGTTTTTAATAGAAATTATTTTGTCCATTAGTAAATAAACCCTGAATATTTTTTTGGTTTAAGAACCACAGAGGTAATTATGCACAAGTATAAAGTTCACATTTCATTATTGTACAGCAGAAAATAAATGCAAACCTCTTGTTAAAAGATCATACTCTGCAAATTATTTTTGTGAATACTGACAGAAAATGTCCCCCATTTTAAAAATGTAGCAGTGCCACTGACAAGACCCCATTTCTCAGGTACAGTATGTTGATTTATTTTCCACACGCACACCATGTTTTAAAGGAATGTTAAGTGGCCTACTAAATAATCTTACCGAACTGAATTATAGATATCAGTAAATATTGCCATTTTATATATTTTCCCTTGAGCCACCATTTTGTGATGGTCTGTGTGCTGCCTTAGAGATCACCTGACCAGAAATAATGCAGCTCTAACTGTAACACGAAGAAGTGTTTGAGTAAAACATACAGCTCTGTCCATTCATTGGCTGATGTAACCTTTGTTTGTAAGTGTGCCCCTTGAATAGTATGGTCCCGGGGGCGACCATTAGTTTTTTACCACTAAAAAAAGTATATTTTTATGATTTTTTTTTATTTAGATGGCCAGTGTGAAAATTTGTAAAAATATTTCAAGCTACAAGTAAATATAGCTCAATGCAAGACCATGGGAGATTTACTCAATATATTTTTCACATATTTTCATTTTTGCTATTAGAATTCTATTTCCTGCAGATCAGTGATGAATATGCCCCTTGATGTGAACTACGGCTAAACTACACTGGAGATTTTGTAGGATGGTGTTGGTTCGACTGAACACATCTTACCAGTCAGATGTAGTCAAATGGGTCAAACTAATGGGACTGAAAAATCTAATGTGAAAACTACATGGAAGCTTAGACACAACACTTCTATCTAAAGGGAACTCTACACACTGCATTTACATCTGACAAAATCTGATGGCTTTGGAGAGACCTTTTCTTTTCATTGAATTACACTGAATGTTGGATGTAGACACATAAACAAAACACACCATTCAACTTTAGCTGATCCCACTTGCATTACAGTTGTGGGGGATCTGATTTTGTAGGATACTATAACATCCTGTTCTGTTATGTGCTATTGCATGACAAGATTTTGTGGGTCAGATACAATTCGTGTTCATGGCAAAAAAAACATTTTGTAATACTTTTTTTAAGCAGCCTGACATCATGGTACTCTATATTACAAAAATACACATTTGCTAGAAAAAACATAGATCACATGCAGCCTTTTCTTTGAATAAATATGGAATATGTACATGTCAGTGCTGCTAAATTGCTTCTCACAAAATAGTTTTTGGCAGTAAGGCAATCCTGCCTGTTTTGGCTTGAAATGAATGACTCTTGAACTCTCACAAGGAATGAAAAGGGAGTTGCCTACTTCATTTCAAGTTTCAGTGAAAAATAAAGGAGCTATATATATATATATATATATATATATACATATATATATATATATATATATATATATATATATATATATATATATATATATATATATATAGTGTTTGTATGTTGTTTGTTGTTGCATACTGTAATGTTCTGTGCTGCTGAATATAATGGTGCTTTATGAAGGTGATATGTCCAGTTTATGCTGTCCTTTTTAATCACTGCCTTTTGCCCACACCCCTGCCTACATCAGTTGCCCACTGATCCCACTATTCTACCATCATACTGTTCTTATAAATGTAATATTTCTCACTGCTGCCTGTTACCACCTGACTAATTTCTATATCATCCAATCAATCACTGTCTTGTGTTCACTGCACCTCCCCCCTAATTTGGTTGTATCCCTGTGCCCTTCCTGCCCTTGCATATTGTTCAACCTTTAATGTTTTCCTCATATTTTTATTGTATGGAGCTCATTGGTGAAGGAGAAGGTAGGATGAAACTCCGTAGGGTAAAAGCCAACAATCTTTATTAATCCATTTTAAAAGCAAACTGCATGGTAGTTTGACACCTTATTATGCACAGCAGCCCTTAATCATAAGCACATGGAGCTCATTGCTCCTACTGCTTTTGTCATTCCCCCATTGCTGTTAAGAGGAATATTGTCAATCCATAGTGTGGATGTTTGAATTTTAAACTGCCTGACTCTACTAATGACAGCACTGAAAGATAGTTAATTTGCTTTACATCATTGTATTCTCTTTTGCAAAACAAAAATAATAATTTAATTAGATATTTTTTATTCTCTGTATGCAATTAGAAAATTTAAGACTATCATTCACGAAAAAAGGTTTGCTGTGATGGGAGCAAGTTATGCGTTGTGCCAGGCGGAACCCCTGCTGGGTTTGTTTAGAATACAATACTTAGAATATACAAAATGTTGAATACCTCGCAAAAGTACGAAAGATGTTGTGTGCACCAACCCTGTTGAGCTAAGAGTAAGACTGCAGTATTTGCAGGAACAATCCTATTTTGGAGGACATATACTGTACATTTTACATTAGCCTACTGTATGTACTTCAGCAAAGATGACAAATTGTGCTGCAAAATGTGATAGCTCCCTATAAAAGTAATTTTTTTTGGTAGCTTGTATATACTGTATATATATAGTTTGCCAAGACATAAATGCTTGCTTATAAGTATAGAGTATATGTACTTAAAAATCATTTAAAATTTTATACTATAAATTGTCTACAAAGACAACAAAAGGCTCTATAAAGCCATTGGAGTTTACACAAGATGGAATGATGTAATTCCTAAAACAGTAAGCTTGCATTTGTTTTCACAATGAATGTGTGCAGTCATTCAGATAATATTTTTCAGAGTACAGATTTGTCTCAGTCACTATAGAATGCACCAAATGTAGTGACTAGGAAATCCAGTTAATTCAAAATGTGAAAAATGTAACTAACTATTCAAATGTTTGCTTCTTGTTAGTATAACCACTAACTTTTGCATATACATTTTTAATTCATTATTGGTCTAGTGATTTTTTTTGGGATAACAATTAACCCCTTTAATATTAAATTAGTACAGTGGTATTTGTGATATACTGTTTAAATAAAAACATTTGTAGTTCTATAGTAAATTGAGTGCACCGTTCTCTAACTATGAGCTCCACTCCCAATACTGTGCTCCGGATGAGACCTTATTTCTTAGGGAGTAAGCCCTCGCAAACGGTGTGGAGGCAAGGTGTAGTGTAACTGTAACTTGAATCAGGGTGCAATAATTGGGCCCCAGTGGTTCTTATAACTTAATCAATGAACATATTTATTGAGCAATAACAATCCTCAATGGAGTGTTCATACAGAGCAAGCAGGATCATACAGAACAGTGGCTAGGCATATACTCACAGCACTGTTTGGTCAGTAGCTGTCCCCCACAGGGATGGGGACAATGTACACAACAGCCCTCGGGGTACACCCATCTTTTAGCCTTTTCCCTAAGTGGAACCTGAGGGGAAACTCACATCCCTAGGTCTGTACACTTAGTCCCTACTTCTGTGCAATTAGTACCCAGGATCATAATCCCACTCATGATCCTCAAAGGAGCCTCAAGCTGCTCAGCTAAATATCCTGTTTATCTGTCACTCCTAGAGGGAGTAAGGTGAGTAGCCTATCCTTACTAGACCTGACCTGTCTAGGTTCCACTCGAGCTTAGCCTGCCTGCTCAGGCCAGAGCTAGCACAAATGGACCCTGAGCACATGGCTGCCCTAGGAATTTATACTTTAGCACAATGCCTTCTACTGGTCACTATTGTGAACACCAAGGGGCATGCTTTAAGCAGGAATAGGAACAGGTCCCCCTCCTAACTGTATTTTAGGACCCAATTAGGCATCTTTAATACTAGGAGACTGCCTGCTAAATAATACTGGGAGACTTATTTACCAGTCCCCTACACATTACTAGAATCAAACTCATACCTTTTAATACTTCTCAAAAGTTCCACAACAGCTTCTTATTCATTTGAATGAGAAACATGACAGTGGTGGTGACACAGAAGATGAGAGAGATAAAAATGGTGGGGGTCAGTTCAGGCGCTGTAATTGAAGAGTGAACTCATTGCAGAAGCATCTATTCACTACTACTTCCTAAAGAGAGATGTTCCCCATCCACTTTCCTACTTACACTTCCCTATTAAAGAGAAATAGTAAAGTGGCTGGAGAAGAGCTCTCTGCCTAGGAAGTAGTAAGTAGTAGTGGATAGTTGATTCTGCAATGAGTTCTCTCTATCTATATTTTTATTATATCATTTTTTTTAACCAAAAAAAATTCTACTTCTAGGAAAATTACTTATGGACTTTTGGAAAATATAACAGGTAAAGGCATTCATACCACGTTTCTGAGATACTCTATTCATTATTGTAAGATGCATGCAGGTGCAGCTTAGTTAAAAACCAAAAAAAGTCACACAATGAAAGAATTGTTCAATAAAGATTTAAATCTTTATTTATAAAATATTGCTGTGAACCAGTAGTTTTTACATTGTGCACAGCTCACTAAAGAAATATGTTCCACAACATTCCTATTATTTAATAAACTGTAAAATGATTTGTTAAATAATTACTCAGCAAGTCCAGTTGTTTATTTTTAAATTACTTGTATTAGATACACTAAAAACACATTTTCACAAAAAGTACAAAATTAACTTTAATATGCTTTCAGGCAGATGATTCAATCTATTTTAATAAGAAGCCTTTTATGAATGACCTATTTTGCCTCTTTCTTCATGTGTAGGCTCCCTTCTTTAATAATTCAGTAATAAAAGAGTGCTTTTCAACCCAATAAAAAGGTATTATTTTTAATATTTTAGAAACAGAAGACAATGAGTTTCATTTACTTTAGACTGGGATGTGTCATTTATATTAATCCGGAACCAGAAAGAAGATTTTTCTTAACTCTGTATCTAGTACAGCACAATTCTAAATCATAAGCCCCAACTTACACAGTTCTTAAACTACTGTATATACTAGCAAAATGAAATGTCTATATAGCTAGGATATAAAGCACTATACTGTATATATTTTGAACAGTTCACTGTATATTCTGCACCTGACAAAAATGAATTGTGCCCCTTAATGCTCATGCATGGAAAACTTCTGCACAGGAACTGTCAGTGTTTGTGGGCCTAGGTCATCCCGGTCCTTATCACCTGGCATAAGTCATGCAGCAAGTACAGAACTGCATCCTCTGTACATATCCAAGCAAGTGAGGGAGTGGGAGTCTTGCATAGAAATAGAGTGTAGAGAACTCTGGAATTTCAAGGAGTGAGGAAAACCTTGTGCAAAGTATATAAAAAAAAATGGCAGAAGATGTACTTTTTTTTAACTTGTCTTCGCTTTCGTAAATGAGCCCTATAGTGTAACATGTTTATGCAATTTTTTAACTTAACCTTTAAACTCTTGTGGTAGCCCAGCCATTTTATGTTGCTTCCAACATTATTGGATACCTAAGCTACTTAGCTATTCTAAACTTTACAGTCTTAAGTATGCTTTAATATTAACTGCACCTACAGGAAAATCATCATTTGCTCAAACTAACCTTCCCAGGCTGAGTCACTGACAGATCCTTAAAAAAAAGTAATCATATATGTATCATAAAACCTTTTATTGTCATGTTCTATACATATCATAGAAACTTCTTAGCCATTATTAATAATCACCCTATTTCACAATTAGGGGATTATTTTTCAAAGGTCAAACCTTTCCACAAAAAAATTGAGTTTTCAAGGGTATTTTTCATTCAAAAACCAATTTTTAGGGTTAAAAAAAACATTCGAGTTTGTTTTAAAAAAAACTAACATTTTTCGAGATTGATTATACCCCGAAGCTTGAAATAGCTTGAATCCGAAAATAAACCATCTAAAATAAAACCTGTTGAGGTTATGTAAAAGTCAGTGGCAGAGGTCCCTTGAACCATTTGAAAATGTTAATGCCCTTCATGATGTTCATGTTTTTTCAGTGGGTTTCACTCGAAAACTCGATCATTTCGAGTTTTTCTCCCGACTACACTTATTCAAGTTTTTACATTTGAGATTTTTTCTTAAATTAGAAACCATTCGAGTTTATTTGAGGTCTCAAAAAACTCACAAAGCTCTAAAATTTGACCTTTGATAAATACCCCCTTCATTTCTACACTAAACATGATGATCTGTAGAGTAAATCCATGTGGCTAATTTACTTTTCACTAAATCTCCTTTTAATACACTGTATTCATTACAGTTGCTTACAGATGCAAAAAAACACTAAGGGGTATATTTATCAAAGAGTGAAGTTAATAGTGAAGTTCCGCCACTAGAGTGAAATGCCGCCACTCCCCATTCATTTATATGGGATTTTTAAAGGCGTATTTATCAAAGGGTGAACTTTCACTTTCACCCATTGATAAATATGCCTTTCAAAATCCCAGAGAAATGAATTGAGAGCTGTGGAATTTCACTCTAGTGGCGGAACTTCACTCTTTGATAAATTTATATACTAATCTACTTCTTGATAGTTAATGTAACTTGCAAAAAGCTATTAACTTTTATAGACAAGCCACAGAAGTCCTTAGCTTTGGGTATATGGGATTTCCATAGAACAGGTCCCATTGTTACTCTGCATTTTAGAATTAATGGCAGAGCCTTCACTGACTTTCTAGTTAACCTTTGGCATAAACAGGGTCAGACTGTGCTGGCGGGACACTAGGGAAAAACCCGTTGGCCCCTGGCTCTTGTGGGCCCACTGGCCCAGATCCGCACCCTGTGCCTTTTCCTCTCTTTCTGTCGCAACCAGACGGTCATGTCAAAAACACGATGCATGCACGCGGTGGAGGAGGGGTCTCAGGCAGCAGGGCCCCAGTCTGACCCTGGGCACAAATATTGTTTCAGAAGGAGATGCAGCTTTTCAAGATGATTAATTTTTCACTTACCTTAATTTTTCACTTACCTTATTGTACCTATCATGTGATCATTATAATTTTAGCATTGAGGTTACATTATAAAAGCAGTTACCATATTATTATTACTTACACCTGTGCACCCATCTACCCTGGGGACTTTCCATTTGTTGTGTATAGGATTTTGATTTGTTTTAAATTCAGTACTTACTAATGTTGCAAGGGTCAGCCTGAAATCCAGTTTTTTCCAGGGGGCAGGGACCGAACTTCGTGCTTGGCGTCAGCTCCCTCTGATTCCCCCATATTTTTGAAGGCTGTTGCTTGCTCATATATTTGCGCCTGCCCACCCCCCCCACACTGATGTTAGAGAAGGGAGGGCACATGTATTTAATAAGGACTGCGTGCCAGGTTGGTTTCAAGGGTTATGATCGAGTTCGGATTGACTTTTTGTTGACCCGCATATCACTAATAGTCAGGGGCAGATTTATCAAAGGTCGGGGTGAATTTTCGAATTAAAATAATTAGAATTTTGAGCTATTTTTTGTATACTTTGACTTCGAATATTGAAATTTATCATGTACTGTCTCTTTAAAAATTCGACTTCACCATTAGCCATCTAGAAACTGTCGAATTGCTGTTTTAGCCTATGGGGGACATCCTAAAACCTATTTGGATTCAATTGGTGGACTTCTAAATCTAAGCTTTTTTTGGGAAAAACTTTGAATCTAATTCGAATTCAATATTCCTTCGAACGATTTGAATTCGAAAATGGACCTATTTGACCCAAAAAAAACTTCAACTTAATTTTGGTTGGTCTTTTTGAATTCGAATTTCAAGGTTCGAAAATTCAATCCTTGATAAATATGCCCCTCAGTTTTGATTCTGTGGCTGGTGACCCCTTCTCCTAGAACTTGAGAGTCGCTGCACTAGCAGCTTTCTTAAAACTCTTAGGGGGTTATTTACTGATCTTGATTTTTTTCTGGTCGGGTTTTTTGGGCAAAAACTTGGATTTTGTGGAAAATAAAAACTAGACTATTTCAAGATTTACTATAAACTGAAGCTGCAAAAAGTCAAAATCCGAAAATGGGCCATCTCAAACCTGTTGAGGTCTTGTATAAGTCAGTGGGAGATGTCCCTTTTACAATTCGAAGATATCAGGATTTGTCCTGGGTTTTGTCTGATAATTTGAAAAAATAGAGAGATTTGAGTATCAAATCCAAAAAGATCGTACAATCCGGGTTTTGCTCGATTTTATCTAGTTTTTCCTGACCCGGTTTTTTCTAGTTATTTTATTGATAAATAAGATAAAATCGTGGATGGGAGTTTGGTCGAACTTGGTTTAATTAAAATATGAGATGAATTTGAGTTTTAATAAATAACCCCCTTAAAGTTATACTGACACTATAAAAACTACTTTTTAAAACATTGATGTTTTTATAAGTAGATTTAAAAAGCAATATTATGATAGAAGTAAAAAAAGAGTTTAATTTATTTTGTCAGTATCTCTTTAAATTTGCCAGAGGCAGACCCTGGTAACTAGCTGACATTGCTTGAGGCAAGATTCTCAACTTGCCTCATGGCAGGAGTGGCCCTGCTAATACAATAAAGTGTTGTGAACATTAAAGCAATTCAGTGTGAGCAGTTTTCTTGCACAACTATGGAGTGACACTCTGTAAAATGCTGCATTTCTTTCATCATGAAAGAGATGTGTGATCTCACAAAATAAACAGGTAAAGGAAAACATAATCTGTTAGTGGGAATCTGGTTGTAAGCAGATCAAAGCAGACAATTTAGTAAGGGAACAATGAACTTTATTTTTGCCAAGAAGATTATTTTATTTTAGATAATATGGTTCTCATCTCAATATATAAGGGTATATTAGAGAGTGTTTCACAAAATGACATTTGCTAAACTAATATTCATTTTCTTTTAAAGGACAGTACAATTTTCATTTTCTTTTAAAGGACAGTACAATTTTCATTTTCTTTTAAGGGCTAGTCCACACGGGGAGATAGCGACGCGTTTGTGGTCGCGGCGACAAAGCGCCGCGACAGTCGCCGCGACCGGCGCAGGCGACAGTTTTGTATGGGCGCCTATGTAAAAACGCCTGTGCTAACCACACGAGGCGATGCGCTTTTCAACAGTCGCCTGAAAAAGCCTGGCGAGGCATTTTCAGGCGACTGTTGAAAAGCGCATCGCCTCGTGTGGTTAGCACAGGCGTTTTTACATAGGCGCCCATACAAAACTGTCGCCTGCGACTGTCGCGGCGCTTTGTCGCCGCGACCGCAAACGCGTCGCTATCTCCCCGTGTGGAATAGCCCTTAAGGACAGTACAATTTCTGTAATACAAATATGCACATACTCTATATATAATTGTGTCAAGCCAACTAAATGTTTTTCTTGGTGTGAGACAATAATGTGGCCGATCTTATGAACACTTTCTTTGAAATATATTCAGAATAGGACCTTGCAAACATACCTTCTTTCTAAAGGTGCTGATTAACCCTACTATGCAAATAGTAAACACATACGTATAATGTCACACATTAGGAATCATTCACAATTAGGGTTGCCACCTGGCCGGTATTTTACCGGCCTGGCCGGTAAAAATGATGCTTGATGCCAATGTTATTAATAGGTAAAAACAGCAAGAATATAGGAAGGCCGGAATTTTTTTTCCAGAAAAGTTGGCAACCCTATTCACAATGCAGAATGTGGCGAAAAAATGCCAAGTTTTATATGCGCTTAGTAAATTTAGGTTTGAGAGAGTGAAACCTGGGAAATAATAGCACAGTGCATCCAATTACTACACTTCAAGGAATCCCACTAGAAAATAGATATATTCATTACTATAATATATCTTTAACAATAAACTTTATGCAAAAAAAGTGCAATTGGCCCTACTACAGTAGTATCTTACCTGCAATGGGGGTATGTGGGGTATAAATAACTGACTAGCAAAATAGTTCAGTTCCTAGCACAAAGTCTCAAGAGCTCTTACTATTCCAGGTATTTCTTTGTTTCCAAAAAGAAACTCTTCTTGGCAATGATGTTGGTCACCTCTTCAAAGTTGCAACTTGACAGATAGCAGGTTGGTTTATCTGTGCAGTGATGGAGCTCTAGGTCTTTTTTGCTGGCCAAACTCAGCAGGGGTCAGCACACTCCCTGCTCTCATTGATGGTCTGTCTGGCTTGAAAAGTCTGTAAAAGGCCATTAGAGTCATTATAGCATATGGTGGCCCTCCTTCCAGCTTGTGATACAAGACCAGACTTTTTAATATGTTGTACCAGGCATATCCCAAGGCTCCTAGCTTCCTATTTGTCGCTCCCTCCAAAAAGCTGACCAGACTGAGTTGGTATCACCAGTTTATGGGTCCAATTGCAAGGTGTTGGCGTATCTGGGATGAATGGAGTAATGTACCTCTAAAACTTTTTTATTTTGTTTTAAACTGATATCTAAGTACCAGTTATTAGCTTGTAATTTATACATTCTGCATGAATTTGTATAAATGTGTGTATACATAATGGTATCCTCTACATGCTAGTTTCATAGAGTTATGTAATGCAAGTAACTTCATTAAGCATAGTTTAAAACTGATGGCAGGAACAGGTTGTGAGCATATAATTTATAAGTTGTGAATAATTTATGCATTGCTTTTACAGATGTGTGTTATCATAGTACACTTTTTTTCTCCTTGATTGCATTGTAATTGAAGTAACTGCTCTTTGCTATCTGCTGATACATACAAAGTGCATTTAAGGGCATGATGTGGGAAAAGTTTTAGAGAAAGTTTCCTTAATAGATATCCCTTTACTATCAAATTGTCCTATGCAATTTAAATTTAATATGTATTCATTAAACCATGCCAAGTTGCAAGCTTATCTTGGGTCTGTAAAGTGTCACCCAGTAAATTAATGTTTGTGTTGGCAGGTATCAAATAGTTTTACAGTATGCAAACACACACAGGTTGATAACTAACCTCTTCCTTTTTCAACTCAAAAAAATCAAGCAGCCATAATTAAAAAAAACATCTAATATTACTAGACAGCAAGGGTAATTCGATTAACACTTCGGAAAAACCCTGCGGAAGCATTAATGCATAAGAGAACTCCAGGAGTCAATAATAAACTCAGGAAACTGATAACACATATTTTTTCAGCCTCAAAACATCTTCCTGGAAATCCCAGATCCTGGACTTCCAAATGGTAAAAACCAAAATGGATAACATGCTTGTCCTGGAAAATATGGCCAGCCTGAAAACAGCCTCTCAAAAATACTTTGATAAAGTCTGGACACCATGGATGGCCTACATAAATGTGTCACCTAAATCACAGTTATCTCTTTTTCATTTAAAACCGAAGGAATGACATAGGCAAAGAGAAACTACATCAAGTGTACCACTATTAACCACTTCTCACCCACTTTGCGGCCAACCCCAAACCCAATCTTGAAAAAGGTATAAACACACAAATGACAGTACTCATGAAAGCAAGTTTTAAAAAATATTTATTGTTATTTGTTATATGGTTCAGGTAAACAAATGTACGATTTCTGTGCCTATATAAGTTGGGAATTGTCCAGATATTGCAGTCCCAGGACCATGTTTGTATATCCTTTTTTTTTTTTTTTTTTACAAATAAAAAAATAAATGAAAAAAAAAGGGTAATTCTATAATGGTCATTCACTATGACCTAGGATGCAAGATCCCTTTGGAATTGCACACATTAGGGTGCAAGAGAGCGCATATATGCCTCCCCTGTCTGCCCCCCATGAATACAGTGCAGTTGAATGCAGGCACAGCTATACTTTGCACCCTGACCTGTATACATACGTATTTACCTTATATGTTAACACATACATTGTTCCACAGGCCAATTGCTTTTTGACAAGTCATCTTACACTGATTTCTGACCTGTGACACCACTAACCATGAATTATAACTGATTACTTCAATAATTAAGATATATATATATATATATATATATATATATATATATATATATATATATATATATATATATATATATATATGTACAGTATATATATCACTCCAATAGAAGCACTCACAGCAAGCCTTGTCGTGGCAAACAGGTCACATATTTTTATAACTTCATACTCAAATATCATATCAAATATCTTAACTATCACTCCCTAAAGGATTGGTTTACCTTTAAGTTAACTTTTAGTATGTTATAGAATGGCCAATTCTAAGCAATTGGTCTTAATTATTTATTTATTTTTATAGTTTTTGACTTAATTGCCTTCTTCTTCTGACTTTCCAGCTTTCAAATGGGGGTCACTGACCCCATTTAAACAACAAATGCTCTGAAAGGCTACAAATCTATCAATTCTGCTATTTTTTATTACTCATCTTTCTAGTCAGTCCTATCCTATTCATATGCCATTTGGGCATTTACTGTATCTTATTGCCCAACCCAAAATGTAATATTGTCACTGAAACCCCATTCTCAGCAGCCATCATGTTAATTTCTTGTTTAGTAAATGCCTCACAGTCTAATTTGCATACAGTTTGCTATGATAGGGACTTAAATGATAAAAAGGTACAGATTATACTATATCTTTTAAAAATGACAATTTAGGAGTTATATTATATTAATGACATTTTTGCACAAAAATGCACAACTCGCTTGGATAAATTGAGTTTGGGTTATAGATATTTTTGGTAAATGTCTATTGTCAAAATATGCACATTATTTTGGATAAAAAAAATTGTGTATGGTCTATAGACCATTATTGTTAATGATCATTAGCACAAAATGCTACTGGATTAATTGAATATAAAATTATTAGAATGAAGTAAAAGTGTTGAAGCAAATAGGAAAATGTTACTTGAGAGAGAGGGGTTGCATTACGGGTTGTAGATTTTTAATTCTTTGGCCTCTTTACATGTAAAACTGTAAAAATAGGGGATTATACATTTTGGCAAATTCTTGAAATGTTTGTAATTATTATGAAGTACTGGTATGCACGCTATTCTTTTAGATGTTTTTACATTTTAATTATATTTATATTGATTGTATCCTATTTTACACTGTGAGGAGCATAGGTGTGACATAATTTCACTGTAAAGAGTGTATAGTTGAATTGATAAAGTTTCTTTGTATCCTTGAAGTCAAAGGAGTGTGGAGAACTTTGCAGCAAAGAGGGTCTGAAGACCCGTGCCTCCTGGGGACCTTTTGGCCGGGGAGGTCAGGGATAACACGGCTCCAGCTAGCTTTGGCAAAGGGCAGTCTGAAGAATTCAGGATTATTTTGTGCCTTTTGACCAGGTGGTTCCAGGGGCTTCAGACTTAGCCTTTTTTAGGCTAAGTCATTGCACCCCTCATGCACCATGTGTGTATTTTACACTTGCACTTTTGCACTTAGGTGAACAAAGTAATCTTCAGGGTTACACTTATTTTGTAGTATAGAATGTAAACATCTACAATGTTCTTTCAATGCACTGATGCCAGAAAAGTATAATAATGTTGCTTAATTTAAAGAGGATGCTTTGTTTGAATGAAAGATCTTATAAAGGTTTGGCATGTGAATGGAAAGCAAATACAAAAAGTACTCTACAGGTAAAATTAAGACGTAGTGTGAAAAATGATACACATTAACCAGACAAAATGTTCTCACTGACTTGGAAAAATTCCATTCAACATTTACTTTCCTGATGTCTTCATATTACCACCATTGTTGACAGATGAACAGCTATTTAGGACTTTGCCTTTAGAAAGTATGACTACTTTACAGAAGCTTAGCCATGTTTTCTGTCATCATTTAACTAATTCTACTCATTAAATCAAGAAAATTCTAGTCAGAGAAGATTCTTTCATTTTAGCTATTAAGGCTTATAGAATATTTAAAGGCTAATTTTCAAAATGGTAACAACATGAAAATAAGAAAAACCAGGTCCTCCTCCTAGTGATGTGTGGGCTGGCCTGAAGCCAGCAAGAACTGTGGGTCAGATTTGGGCCGACTTCTGCACAACGTCCTTGGGCTAGCGGGCTGGTTCGGGCCTTTTAACCCACTTCCATTTCTGTGTGCGACTTTTTATACACTCATGCAGACCCTGTCCCGTTTCGTGATGTCAAACCGGGGCGGCCGAACATCCTATATAATAAAGTTGAAGTGTCTCTGCGTCCAGTCCCTGTGTCCGTGGGATTGCGCTACTGCGCATGTGCCCCACGGACCGTCTCTGGCGGCCTATGTTCTAGCGCCCGTTAATTTAACGGGCTTAATGTCTAGTGAGTATATAAAGAGGGAAGCGTACTAGGTTAAGGTCTTTCTTCCTTTGCACACTATCTGTCACTTGTTTAAAAGCACACTAGGTTAGGGTCGGTTGTGAGTGGAGAAGTAGCGAGTTAGGGACGTCACTAGTTCCTATGTCATTATAAACATGCCATTAATAACGTGATGATCTTTTCTAGAACTTTCTTCCTTTGCACACTATCTGTCACTTGTTTAAAAGCACAACATAAGCAATTATTATTTTATAAACATATGCTGGAGAATCATATCCTATGCCACATTTGTGCCAGCCATTTTTCTGCAGCAATGTAAAGAAAACTCAGTAGTAACTAAATCTGCACACAAGTTTCTCATGGTTTTTGTGGAGATTAACCACATTTTCAGGGCTTGGTTCAGAGTTATGTGACCAGTTTAAAAGCACAAGACCGCAGGCTGAGACATTTTTATGGTCATGCAACTTCATGTGCGCACGAGCACAGTTTCAGTCTCTCTCCAGCCGCTGCTAGAATTACTGTATATGTATGTACTGTATGTATGTGCCCGAGCGCAGTTTTGTGCATGCGCACTTGCGTGCAGTTTAGCGCATGCGCAATCGAACGCCATATCAGCCGGCGCCGTGGCTGGCCAGGTTGCCCAGGGCGCCTGGCCGGGTTGGCCGGCTCTGGTTGGTGGTGCTGAAGAGGAGTTGAATGTTCTGCTTCCAATTAAGTTGCTCTGTGCCAACAACTCCACTATGCCAATAAATCAAAATAATAAAGGAAGGAGAACTCCAGCCGAATTTCTCCAAAACTTTTATTCCAAGTTGTACAGGTTGTGGTAACCACAACCTGGAATAAAAGTTTTGCAGAGATTCTGCTGCAGTTCTTCTTCCTTTAGTATTTTGATTTACTGGCACATCTTTCTAAACCCTGTAAATGTAATCTTAACCTCAAAAAACACATTTTGCATTAAATTAATTACACTACTTAATCTGTAGAGTGTAAATTAATAAAATTATATAAAATTATTATTATATGACCATATATAGAAGTTATGCTGGAATGTACACTGACACTTTACATTTCAGTTTACATGGCAAATTTCATGAAGTAAATATGAACCAAGCCCTGAAAATGTAGTACATTTCCACAGAAACCATAAAAAGCTTGTACACAAATGCAGAGTTTTCTATGCAAATATACTGCACTTGATATGTTGTTAACTTGTATTAAGTGAGACTGTACCCGCTATGTCAAATTAAATATGAACTCCTTATTTGCCCCGGTTTGCTTTTTGAGTCACCTATAGATTTAGTACAAACCATTTTACCATCTAAGAAGTCAAAAGGCTTAATCTGCACCTAAGGCTATAGTATTCATCATATGACTTCCCATATAAATGAGATACATTTATTTTCCATTGCAATAAATACTTTTATGTCATACATCTTTCTAATGAGTTTATACAGGAGTTTATCCTGTACTCACAGGACTCCTTCCTGGTAGTGTTTCAGCTTTCTGGCTTCCTTCACTCACGTTGCCTCAAGCTTGACCAACTCACGGTCCCGGTCACTTTCTGCTTCAGGCAGACACAGACAGCACTCCCAGCTCTTCTGGGAGTTCTTTACACAGCCAGGTCTCCTACCTGCCGTGTCCTGCTGAGAGACCCACTCCGCAATTCTAATTAACTTTAAATAGCCTTTCCACAGGAAAGCTTTCCTGTGGAAGGTGAACTCCAATCTCTGGACTGGATCTGCGGAATGGAGTCCCTGGCTACTAAAGTCTTTAAACAGAGCGCTGATTCTCTGTTTAATAACTCCCTTCCTGGAGCCTCTCTCAGTACCTGGGGAGAAATTAAAGGCTAGAGTGACCTTTTTCCACCTTTTCCTATTCACTCTACCACAATAAATACAGAAAAACAAAATAACTCCCCAACAGCACTTAAATACAGAAAAACAATAGGATAGTGTGTATGCACAGTACATTGTCAAAGTGTGATCACATGACTACATGCCTCAACTTTATCATTCTGCATCATGATGGACACCAACGCAAGATGACAACATAGAATGCAACACAACCTGACAACATAGAATCACAGTGTTGATGTCTTGTAAGCCACTTCTAAGCCACTAAAATGGCAGAACATACTGTAAGTGCAAAACGTCGATTCAAATTGCAATGTAAAAAAATATGATTGTTTTTATCTCTGTTGTTTTATTAGACATAGTTTTCATCTGTGTACATGCCATTGGCACACTTTCCCATCCCAGGTGACATATAAACAAGT
The DNA here is from genome assembly GCF_017654675.1 of Xenopus laevis. Classification (NCBI taxonomy): domain Eukaryota; kingdom Metazoa; phylum Chordata; class Amphibia; order Anura; family Pipidae; genus Xenopus; species Xenopus laevis. The sequence goes on along the minus strand of NC_054375.1, from coordinate 78,776,508 downwards.
TTAAAAAAATATATATATTGGGAAATTGAATCTTCTTTCCCGTATCCTACACCTGAATACAGAGTGGTAAACATAGTTTGAGCTGTTGATGTATGTCCATGGCTCAATTTATGCTCAGCATGGACAACCATAACTTTTATTGTGGGGGGGGGGCTAAAGTAAACACATTTTAAAAGGTGTACCCATAAGCCCAGGATTCATTGTTAACAGCAAGCTCACTGCAAAGGTCCTTTTGTTGTAACAAGCAATTTATTATGCAAATGGAAAACCACTAAACTAGAATTTGCTAAGCTATTTTTGTGTTTCCTTATCTCTAGGGTCAAATCCTGCCAAAAAGATACTTTGCTAACATTCATGATGTTGATTCTATAACTATGTACTGTATATTGAATTTTATTTAATGTTGTTTTTATATTGGTTCAATACATACTGTTAGCATATAGGGGTGTTTTTTTTTTAAAAAAAAAGTATTAACACAGAAAAGGTAGGCAGTGCTTTGTTTTTATCCTCTCTGTTTGCTAAGTGTTTTTAAATTTTTACTTATCGCTGTAAATTATTAGTGAAAAAAAGAGTTAAGAGGTTGTGAAATATGTGTTGCTACCACTGCTTACAAGACTCCAATATCAATTTTATTTACATGTATTTCACTAGTAAATTTTACACTTATGTAATAATAATTTGCAATCTGTATCTGTAATAAACTCTTCAAGCACACACTGTTCCTCAGTGATTACAAGTGTATTGCAGCAATGTGTAAATACAACCGTTAATATATAATTTGCTGTGTATAAGAAACTTGTGTATGTGAGCACCAATTAGGCACAATGGAGTAACTTGCTTACATATGATTTAGCCTCTCAAAAAGCATTGTTCAAACACATAAACATTTCAAAATTAAACATTTTGAGTCTCTAAAATAGTGGATCAAAAGATTTCTCTGTCTTATGTTTTGTTTATGTAATTTATTCAAGTGCACACATTTTCAAATACTTTATATGTTTGCAGAAAAACAATTTGTCTGAAAATGGTCATACTCATTCCCAATGACTCTTCATTACTGTAGGTCAGTGCTGTGCAATTGGTGGCCCACGGGTCTACTTTGTGTGGCCCCTACATTAAAGTCTGTCTCCTGTGAATGGTTGACTTGGTTAAGTTTTAAAAGGTATCAGTTCTGAGTTTACCTGGCCCCTGCATTGTTCGCACCTCATATTCAGACTGTACGCCCCTTTATTGCTCACACCTGCAAGCCCCTGCAAGGTTCGCACCTTAGGCACATATCTGTGTGTGGATATTCTGCCTGCCCAGCTGTACACTGCCTGCGTTATTCTCCACCTGTCCTTCTCTACGCTGCTTGTTTGTGCCATACTCTGCCTGCCCTATACTCCCTGTGTGTCACACTCTGTTAGCTCTACGCTGCATGTGTGTGTCATACTCTGCCTGCCCGATATTGCCTGTACGAGCCATACACTGCCTGTGCTACACTGCCTGCCCTATGATCCCTGTGTGTGTCATACTCTGCCTGCTCTATGCTGCTTGTTTGTGCCATACTCTGCCTGCCCTATGCTCCCTGTGTGCCAAACTCATTTAGCTGTACGCTGCCTGTGTGTCATACTCTGCCTGCCCTATATTGCCTGTGTGTGCCATACCCTGCCTGTCCTACACTGCCTACATGTGTCATATTCTGCCCTATGCTGCCTGTGGGAGGTTAGCCTGCTGGGTGTTTTCTTCTGGGGGAGATGGGTTTGTTAACATTTGCAAATAGTTGTTAAGGGAGTCACTAATGTGTGTAATTATGTGCTGGGGGTTGATGAGCTATCCACATGGGAGGAGGAGGCATCTAGATTTAAGGGTATATAATAATGTGACTTAATAAACTTGGGATAGGTGGCATCCCACCAACAATTGTTCTTTTCGTGTGCTACCACCAATAATGTTGATATGGTCTTGTCATAACATAGATGTGGTTTAAAGTGGGTGTGGTTTAAAACCTGGGACTGGTTAACAACGGTTTCCATTATCTGCCCTCCACCACAGAACTTGGACAGTATGGCTGTGTGTTTGGTAACTTAGAGAGCAAGTCAAAAATTCAGTTTAAGCAGAATTGAGTTTACATATGCTACTTTACTAATCTTATTTGAAAGTTAGTCTAAGGAAGAGCCCAAGGAGAATAACCATAAATATTCTTCTTCATCCATTTAAATGCAAACCCTTGTGCAACCTGTATAGTTCTTCGCAGTTCTGATTGGAATTGTTCCTATGCATTGTTCCTATGCTCCGGCCATGAGGCAAGGTAAGAATCTTGCCTCAGATGACACGGAGTGGCCAGTTACCAAGGGCGCCTCTGGTAACTTTAAGAGACGACTTTCAGTTTTTTAAAACGGAAATTCGGCTCTTCTAGTGCAGCGAGCGCAATAACTGCACTAGCATGCGGCCCCTCCTCCACCCACTCCGACGCTGGAAGTTAGAAGAGCGGACCAGGAGGAGGGGCGGCATTGGGGCTGCTGCCTCAGACGGCAGCAGCCCCTGAAACGTGCCTGCACTTAGCACAGCAAGGTACTTATTTTCAATGATTTTTCTAATTTCAATATATGAAGGACAGAATTGATGATACAAATTGTAGGTGAAATATATGTAATATGTGAAACATTTTATTTTATGGGGTTGTTCAACTTTATATTACCTTTTCTTATAATGTCGAGTTTGCTATTCTAAATAAATTGGTCTTCCTTTTTCATTATTTGCGGTTTTAGAATTGTTAAGCTTTTTGTTCAGCAGCCCTCCATAAGTTATAAATAACAATAACAATAAAATTGTAGCCTCATAGACCAATAGTTTTTTGGCTGCCAGGGTCAGTGACCCCTATTTGAAAGCTGAAAACAGCCAGAAGAGAATAATTTAGAAACTATATATATATATATGTATATATATGTATATAAAAAAAGGCCAATTGAAAACTTACTAAAAATAGGTTATTCTATAACATACTTAGGGGCACATTTACCTAGGGTCAAATATTGAGGGTTAATTAACCCTCGATATTCGACTGTCGAAGTTAAATCCTTCGACTTCGAATATCGAAGTTGAATGATTTACCGCAATTCGTTCGATCGAACAATCGAATGAAAAATCGTTGAATCGAAAAAGCGGGTGGAAGTTTTTTGTAAAGAGACCGTACTTCGATTATCGAATGGTCGAATAGTCGAACGATTTTTAGTTCGATTCGAATTCGTAGTCAAAGGTCGAAGTAGCCAATTCGATGGTCGAAGTAGCCAAAAAAATCATTCAAAATTCGAACTTTTTTGTATTCTATTCCTTCACTCGAACTAAGTAAATGTGCCCCTTAAATATACACAAAGGTGAACCACCCCTTTTTATATTGTTTTAATTTGTAGTACCTTCATAGTTTAGGAACTCTATGGGGGAAATTTAATATGTTTCCTTAGCGCAAAAAACCTGCGCAAAGACAACTGCGAATGTTAGCGACCATGTCTGCGTCCTTTTTGACTGATTAAAGACTTATAAGACTTCATTGCAAAGTTTGCAACCAAATGTGTTTTGCAAACATTTGCAGTGTATGTAATTACATTTTGCAAGTGCAAAGTATTTTTTGCGACAAAAAAAAAATAAAAAATGTGAAACTCCAGAGCAGGTGTTAATGCTAAAACTTTGCTTAGTGATAATGTGCAGTGTAGTATTCGCAACAAATGATTTTACGTTGCAAGCACTGCTAAACATTCGCAAAAATGCAATTTTAAATAACGCTTGCGAATTTTATTAACATGTCCCCTTATTTGATGTTTGGGTGCTATCATCCTGTTGTAAGTGGAAGACTGGATACATAACATGGGACTCTGGAAATAAAAGGCCTTACTTAATGACAGTAAATAACACTTATTTATTCTAGGGTTGTAACTTGACTGTGCTATTTTAAGTTTATCTTAGAATAATTACAGCGCTCATCAGCTTTAGTAATTACTGGGAAGGATGTTCATGTTAGAGTTCCGGTATCTATGGTAACAGAGTAACTGCAGTGGAGTTTTGGAAATGGAATTCCCAGCAAGATTAACAAACACAGCATAATCTATATTCAAAGTATTGTTTAAAACTGTGGGCATTATGTAACTGGGATCATTTGAGTGCTTTAGTGATTATTCTAGTAGAATTTCTTTTAGAAGTTTGCTTATTATATAGTGGAAAAATGTAGCCATTACATTGCTTTTACTGCATGTGGTGATGTAACTCCTCAGTGACTTCTAATATTTTTAGAAAATACATTATTCACCATATTTTAGCAGACATACTTGCCAAGACAGTGGCTTCATTTACTAACATAGAACACATTTGTTCCAGTGAAGTAACCTAAGGCAACAAATCAGTTTGGAAATGCTCATTGATTGTTCATCTGGTTGTAATGGTACACATTTAAAACAAATGCCAGTCTCTGCTTACGTGTTCTCTAGTGGCAAACTCTTATTTCCTGGTACATGTTTGGGATCAGTTATCTGGAAACCTGTTATCCAGAAAGCTCCAAATTACAGGAAAGCCATCTCCCATAGACTCTATTTTAATCAAATAATTCAGATTTTTTAAAACTATTTCCTTCAGATTTTTAAACATTCTGCAGATAAGTTCCTATCCTGTATGAAGAGTAGCAATGGAACCTAGGGTTTTCCAGATAAGAGATCTTTCTGTAATTAAAGTCTACTTATGTCTACCTTAAGTCTACTAAGAAATCATTTAAACATGACTTAAACACAATTTGTTTTGCCTCTTATGAAAATTAAATATTTAATTTACCAACAAAAAATATCGAATGGATTTAATCCAAAGAGCACCTTTAACGTTTCATAGAATGTATTTTCTTATTTATAAACAAATAAATAACCCCCATATAAAACACAAACTGCCGTTTACAATTTTCTTTGTGTTAAAAATACAGGACTTGTGGAGATTGTGGAGAACCTTGCATTCGTTAATATTTGATTCTTAGGATCAGTGCTGTTTTTTAAGTAGCTTTTATTATTAAAACATTTAAAATGCTTGATTCAAGATTTAATGAAGATATATACTGACATTTCTGAAAATTCCTGTAAATATTTTAATATAACTAGGTATGATATCCCGGGATTATTCACTATGAATAGCAGATCTTCTGCATAAGCCACAACTTTATGATGAAACGTTGCTGTGTATATCCTTGTTGATGCAATGTGAGCATAGGTGTAGTTCACAATAATGGACAAAAAAGGTAGGTGACAGGGGCACCCCTGTGCGTCAACCACAGAAAAAATGGAAGTTTAGGCACTCAAAAAAACATGAAGGTCACCAAATAAGTTAAAAACAATAAAAACTTTATTTGAACATCTCAGAGCGCAACTTCGCCAGGTGTAAGAGCAAATTACCGCTAGAGTCTATCTCCTTTGCTAGGGAAGTAACGCCTGCGCCCGTTAGTAAATCGGCTAAGTAACAAAATGACGTCACGCTGGCGAATTTTCGCTAACATTAGTCACTTTGCCCTTTAGTTAATCTGCCCCTATGAGCACTTCATCATAGGCATTCCACTGGGGTTCTGTGTTTTATTTTTTAATACTATATATTTTCCTTTTGTACACTGCATTTAGCGGGCACCCCTGCCAAATTCCACTTCTTATTATAACGGGTTCTGATATGTGTCTATTTACTCACAACCTTGCTTTTAGATTTTTGTAAAAGGCCTTAATCCATTTGATAATATTTGGTCAATAGGCTAATTTTTGAAGACCTGCAAATAGGTAGTTTCAATTTATCCTTTAACATTATGAGTGCCTTCTCATCATATGTTAAAAGGAATGGCATAGGCTAGTTTTTGATGTATTGTGCTATGATAAAGAATTGTTAAGATTGTGGTGTGAGGTTGCTGACAAGGCATGGGCTAAAATGTTTGCTGGCAGGCATGAGTTAACAAGCGCTGGTGAAGCAGCCTATAAGCAGTTGGCACAGGTTTCTTAATTCCCAGGAACATGTGCGCCATTGCCAGTTCAATTTGGTAGTTATGTGGACTAGGTCAAAGCCTGTAGTATAGTCCTACTGAATCCTAGCTACAGTTTGTGGACAGTTACCGACACATTGTGTTCTGCTCGCAATAGTTGGCCATGTCTGCCCTAATTCTGTCCATGCATTTCTGTCCCTCTGTTTAGCACGGACTGCCCATGCCACCTTCGCTGTGCAGCTCCAAGGTTGCCGGGAAGGAGGAGAGTAACCAGCGGCTTCCTCCCAAGCCGCTTGTGTTTGCACTGCACCGGCTCCCTGTGCGCCCTCCTACAGTCCAAGCAGCTAAACTTGTCTGAGCAGCTAAATTTCCATTGCACTGGGACGCCATAAGGGAGTAAGGTCTTGGGTTAATTCCTCCCCTGGAAGGCTGTCCCTGACATAAGATTGAGGAAGATGTAGTTTTGTTTTATCAGTTCGCCTGGTCTGAGGTGGCGAGGTAAACTCTGGCAAAAGAGGTAACCTTCAGAGTGCGAATGAACGCTAATGATTAGCTTATGTGGTTGGGTTTGGCTGTGATTTTGACTTCTGCTGCAATTTTAGGGCTGCCCTACAATATTCAAAGTTTTCATGCACAGAAAATCTGTATGTCTTGCAAACTTTTTAAACTGGGTACATGAACTGTACTTCATACTAGGGCACATTTGTATAACCACCATTATTAGATATTGAAGCTGCCATCTCACTGAGCAGTAATTTTTTTATTGTGTACAGACAACCATAATAGGTGGAGGTATCAGAATAGGCAATGACAGTCAAAACAAGAATATCTAGTTACAATAAGGAAGATCAGAAACAACCATAGTATATCCAACATTTAAAAATATGACATTAGGATAGTTTAGAACATACTTAACAGCCTTATATTATATAATTTTGTGAATGTACTTTTTCGGGCACATTTACTTAGCTCGAGTGAAGGATTAGAATAAAAAATACTTCGAATTTCGAAGTATTTTTTTGGCTACTTCGACCATCGAATTGGCTACTTCGACCTTCGAATCAAATGATTCGAACTAAAAATCGTTCGACTATTCGACCATTCGATAGTCGAAGTACTGTCTCTTTAAAAAAAATTTGACCACCTACTTCGCCAACTGAAACCTACCGAGCACCAATGTTAGCCTATGGGGAAGGACCCCATAGGCTTTCTAACCAATTTCTGATCGAAGGAAAATCGTTCTATCGATGGATTAAAATCCTTCGAATCGTTCGATCGAACGAATTGCGGTAAATCCTTCGACTTCGATATTCGAAGTCGAAGGATTTAACTTTGAGGGTCGAATATCCTATGAAATGTTGCCTGTATATGTTAATTAACCCTCGATATTCGACCAATAGTAATTGTGCCCCTTTATATTGAATTTCGCATTTGCTATGCTAGTTTCTATCAAGTAATATTTTTTTTGGTATGATTTTAGAAATCTCATAGGTGCTTTAAAATGTCTAAATATATTACATTAATATTATTATTGCAATATAGAGTCACCTTTGTCTGCTTGCTCTCAGTGGTTCATTTAAGGGAACTGCTTCTTTTAGAGCATTATTTAACTTGAATGTTCTCCAATACTTAGCTCTAGAGAAACTTGTTTTTTAATCTTCATATTGTTAGTGTGTTAAAGCTTTGTTCCAAAGGCTGAGTAGTTTATTAATTTTAACAGCAATGACATTTACTTTATTTGTATAGCAAATTATGAAAGGGTATTCATACAGGATATGTGCAGTCTCTTAATATTTGCAAATGCAATAGAGACATACCCAGAGACATACGGACTAACTTGAGAAATGTAGTGTAAATATTGTATGTACCATTTTACTTTCTTTGCATTAAATGACATTTAAATGACAATTTTTTTCTGTACAGGTGAAGGATCTTTTATCCTGAATGCGTGGGACCTGGGGTTGTCTGGATAAGGGACCTTTTGGATCTCTATATCTTAAATGGATTTATTAAGCTTAGTTAGGATCAAGTACAATGTACTGTGTTATTATTACAAAGAAAAAGAAATAGTAAAAAAAAGGGGAGAATGCTTAATTATGTGATTTGTGCATGACTTCTGGTATTCCTAATGATGCATATAGAACATAGTGCGATTTTCAGATGCAAATGACCAGTTTTTACCCAAGTAACTGACCCAGCACGTAGTTTAGCTAAAGACTTAAGTAACTGTGTTTACTTATGATTTGGCGGGATTTATTGTTGCATTAAAGAGGTGTATTTTAAGCTATTGACATAGATAAAAAAGTTGTGACAAAACAATAGTTTCTGAGCTATACTATGGGCAGTACTCAGGTTCAAGAAAAACTCAAGAGAGAAAAAAATGCAGATAAAATGCACTACATTATTTATGAAAAAAGCTCAGACCGAATAGTCAAGTTTGTGTTTTTTCATGGACATCTATTTGCATGCCAGTGAGAATTACATTGTTCCATTCATTTTCAGTGGGGTTGAAAAGCTCAAATGTTTTAATAACTGGGAAAAAAAATAATTTGAGGTTGATTATTCCCTTTTGGGGGAAATATAGGTCGCTAATGGAAAAATTATTTGAAATATGAATAAATGTTTGCATTGCAAACCCTTTGCCCCCCCCGCAACAGTAGGATAGCGATTGTGAATTTTATAGTTTGAGATAATGCGCAGTGTATATAATAAAACCTCTTAATGAAAAAGTTTGTATAGAAGCTTGACCGCTTTTTCTCTGGCTTTTTCTCTGGCAACTTTTTGCCTATTTTATTCTTCACGTTTTTCTTGTATCGAGGAAAAAACACCAACTCGTTGTTCGATAAATTGGCCAGTTAAACTTTGATCAGAAATAACACCAAGCTTTAGGAAAGACACAAATGTTGCTTGTATATGTGTCACTGCTGTCACATTGTGGGTGGCATCACCTTTATAATCAAATAGGCTAAACAGTGATTCAACAGATTGTAAATTTTACATTACTAAAATATAATTAAAGAGCCTAATAATATGAATAATTTGTTCAGTTTTTATCACCCAGAAGATTGAATATACTGTAGGAATGTGTCAATAACCTTCAGAAAATTCACTTTAGTTGCAAGAAACTTTAAAGCTCATTGCAATAAAACCATAGCCTTCTAAAACACATATTTCTGATTGAGAAGTATTTGCTTACGTCAAAAAAATCTTAATAGCATTTACTCCCTAAAATCCATTTGCTTCTAAGGCAATACATTTCAAAGAAAGCTTAATGTCAAAAAGAAAATGAATGATTAACAAGTTAATTCTAAAGTAAAAATACAAAGTTAAAACAACCTTTGATAAATTGTATTTTAAATTCTTGATTACACATATTAATCCAGAGCTCAATAGATTATTTTATGCATTCATTTATCTGGTTTATTACAATAACTGCTTTACACTGTAAGTGCTGCAATTCAATTGTGAGCACACAGGCAGATTTTTAAAAATCAAACTGGGGAATCTTTATCCTAACAATTTGATTTCTAACACATGTATTAAGGTTTGTAAAGGTTAACTTTTGATGAGCGGATACTAACAGAAAGACTGTACCAATACCAATAAGCAACAAAGACAAGCAAGCAAGGCTTAAAGGCAAATTTTCAAATTTTGTGGAAGGGTGCAAAGTGCAAAAAAAAAAAAGCAAACTGCCATGTTTTTCGAATTTTCCACCTTTACCCACCACTTAATTCTTGAGTGCAAAGACGGATGCATACAGTGCTGGCTGCGGTTAGGACAATGATTATTATGGTGCATCTTTCTAATAAAAAAATCCAAAGAGCCACGTTAGCCTGTTTATCAAAATGCAGATTTGTGTAATTTTTTTCTACTTCTAATAATTTTTAAGCTTCACAATTTAAAAAACCCAATGTTACTGTATTTATTTAAAAAAATCTGAAAATAAAAAACATAATAGAATAAAACTGTGAAAAAATACATATACCTCAAATTCATATTTTATTTATCATTTTTAATTGGTCACCAAGCTAAAAAAAAATCAAAATGAAATAAATAGTTTACACTTTGCCTAGGACCGTTTCCACTGACTACTACATGACCTCACAAGCTTTCCGATGCTAAATTTTACATTAGAAGTTTCCAAAATGTTTTCTCTTAAATATCTAAACTCATGTTTTTTTTAATGCAAAAAAAAAAAAAATTGAGTTGCGGAAAAATGTTGAAAATAACCCCACTAAGTTTCTTTTTTCAGATTAGGCCTTGGTTTCTTAATGCACCTTGGTATATACATTGGTCAAGAGGTTCTGTGTAACATAACCAATTCTGATGGGTAAAACTCACTTAAAATCATTAAAGAATAATTATTCACTCGTAATTTTGCTTTTAACTTCTATATATCACACTTCAAGATCAAAATAATATAATACCAATGAAGGAACAATTGACCTACAGTTAGTGAAGCTCTTTTGAAATAACCCCAGCATTATACAAGGAAAACACCATGTACAAGGCTGACTTTGTATTATTAGTGTATAAAACAATTCATTGTTTCTTAATTATATGATGGTATTTTGCAGCTAAAACAACTGACATAAGATTAGCTGTTTTATGTTATTGTTTATCTAGGTTTATTTATATAAAAGGTAGCTTGAGGTATATCACGCTCTAACCAGTTAATTAAACATTTACATGAGCATTTATTTTGTAATAGAAGACATGTTACCAAATTCCAAAAATATTGCAGGGTTTGTAGAGAGTGTTTCTAGATTTTCTGCAAATATAAGCAAGGGATGTCATTCAGAGCATTAGATGACTGAACTGAAAATGAACCAAAAGTGACAGACCCAGCTCACTAGAGATAACATGCATTAAAGACAGGAAGCTAGTGAGACATGACAAAGAGTAAATTAAATTAATCTTCTGTCTGCTGAAATGGCACATTTTTTCCTTCTGTCCAGTCTTGTTTATGCTACAAATATGATTAGGAATGGTATTACCAACAATTTGAGTATGGTACATTCTTTGGGGCACATTTGCTAAAGAGCTTAGTGTTTTTCTGATGAATTTTCGTAGCGGCATTGCCTATTTACAGTATTAATAGACGAGCAAAACACTTTGCTAACAAATTATCATGTTTCTGGAGATTTTCGATCAAATGAACAATCGTAAATCCACTAATTTATCAATGTGTGAAAAATTAAATTTGTTCACCTTTTCACCAAAATTTATATCGCCATTCTGACTGGCGAATTAATACAATGGAGCTGCATCCTCAACATTATTATGTCAGTCACATCATATACTATATTCCAAAAAAATCTTAAGCAAAAGTCAAAACACTTACATTTTTTCTAGGGATGCACCGAATCCACTATTTGGGATTCGGCCGAATCCCCGAATCCTTGGTGAAAGATTTGGCCGAATACTGAACCAAATCTGAATCCTAATTTGCATATGCAGATTAGTGCCAGGAAAGGAAAAAGTGGAAAAAAATCTTCTTTTGTGACAAAAAGTCACCTGATTTTCCGCCCCTAATTTACATATGCAAATTCGGATTCGGTTCGGCCAGGCACAAGGATTCGGCCAAATCCGAATCCTGCTGAAAAAGGCCGAATCCTGGCCGAATCCCGAACCAATTCCTGGATTCAGTGCATCCCAGTTTTTTCATATTTAAAGTGTGATTATGTTTATAACTTGTAACTGTTAAAAAATATATTATTTACACTTTCAAGCTCATGCCACATTTGTTTTAGGGTGGGCTCATGGCCTAGGACAATAGAGGATCTCTGTCTTCATTTAGTTTACTTGGACATTTTTAATAAAAAGTTGCCACTTCTAGCAATTTTACTAACATCAATAATAAATATGTACAGAGCAGAGTATAACACACCCAGGGAGCATAGGGCAGGCAGATTATGATTCAGGTAATAGATTGCATCTGCACACCTGGCCTCTCCACTTAATTATACACGGTGCTTGGGGTATAGGAGGATGACCCTCCACAATTCAGTAATATCAATTAACTCCAGCACACGTAGAATGCTTAAGGGATTCTTCCCGTGTTAATGTTTAAGCCAACACTACAATGTAGTGTTGGCTTGAACATTAAACACGGGAAGAATCCCTTAAGCATTCTACGTGTGCTGGAGTTAATTGCTATTACAGGCAGATTATGACACACACAGGCAGAGTAGGGTAGACAAAGTATGACACACACAGGGAGCATAGCACAGGCAGAGTATGGCACATACAGGTAAAGTATAGCACCCCCAGGGAGCATAGGGCAGGCAGAGTAGGGCACACACAGGGAGCAAAAAGCAGGCAAAGTATGGCACACACAGGGAGCATAAGGAAAGCAGAAAAGGAAACAGGACCACTCTGAGATGTACTACATACAGTTACACAGTACTGGTGCCCCTTCACATGAGGCCTTAACAGGTGAACAATGTGGGCAGTTTCAGTCTGGGTCTCAGGTGTGAACAGTAGGGCGTGAACATGTAGGGCGTGAACAGTAGGGGGATTACATGTGTGAACAATGCAGAAGTTTATAGTCTGAATTTGATGTGTAAACAATGCAGGGGCCAGTTAATCTTTGTAGTGATACCCTTTTAAGATTACACATGGTAAGAAGACACAGTAGGGAAACTTTCATGTGGGGGCCATAATCTTGGTTATATTTATAAATTAGAAGATCAGTTTACTAGCAGAATATACTATATACTCTCTTGACCAAGCAAAAACTGAACTTTATTTTCTATTCATTTATAAAACTGCTGCAAAGATAACAAATGCAGAATATTTACATATTTTAAATAAATACATTTGATGTATGCCCAATTTAACTGCATAGATTTTTTTCATGAAGAGTCAGAGCTATGGTCATAGATAGAGGAAGAATTTACACCAGTTGGCAGTCTTATTGTAGAATCCCTTCCCTCCAGCAATATAGAGCTCACAGGTTCACTCCAGCATGCACTTGCATTGGTGCTAGTGGTCCCACAATGGCAACCTGTGCGCTTAACACAACTACCCGCATGCACACTTTGCTTAAAAGGATGCTCAGGCCTAGCATAACTGCAGAGTGATTGTCGTCTTGGTGAGACACTGAGCAATGACTTATAAAGTCTTTTCCTGTGTTTCACTTCAACTTGTCCTTGGATCCTGGCCCGTTGCTGCCTGAACTGTCCTCCTTCCTGTCTGACCTGCCTACTGATTCTTTTTGATGCTTGGTTCCTGGCACTCCTGCCCCTACTCCCCTAGGGTTCAGTTCACTCTTTTAGTGACTGTAGAAGATGTCTACCTGTACACTACTTCAATCACACCTGGTACGATGTGCTACACTTGTTATAGGCAGTCATAATCTGGTTGTCTATGGTAGGTCCTGGGTGTGTGCTTATACCACTAGCTTCTATCTAGTTTCTTCATGTCTTTCACTAAGTTAGTCCCTCTTGAGCTGCTGTACTTTTCCAGGTTTTTGTCATATTGACTTTGGCCTGTCTCTCAACATTGATCCATTTCTGCCTGCCCAGATCTCTTATTGTTTCTGACAGCTCTTCTGTTAATCAAATTCTTTTGTTCAAAGTATGTATAAATTGACTTACCCTGTCAAGACAGTGTCTGGTGTCAGTCCTAAGTAAAATAAGTGTATTTTTTTTGGGGGGGGGGGAGACCAGCTTTTCTCTTTATTTGGCATGACCTCTTCCAAGAAAACAATTCAGGTTTGAGCTAAGCACCTTTTTATCTGCAAGGCTGTCCTTAAGGGTTGGAGAATCAACATTAAACAAGAGAGGAGCCACCTCCATCATTTCAGTCACATTCATATAGAGGCAGATTTATCAAAATGGGAGTTTAGAGCGTAATAACTAAAAACTCACCTACGTTCTATTCATTCCTATGGGGGTTTTTAGAACCCATTGATACATTTTTTTTACATTGAATTAGCACTTTGTCATTCAGTCCTGCTGTGTGCAGTACTTTGTTTGGTTACATTGCTGCTGTTACCTGCACCAGATCACTTGTTTGGACTCCTTTTGGAATGCTTCTGTTCTATATTTACTGTTCTATGTTTTGCAGTGCTTAGTGGAATATTTAGAATATGCTTAGTTCCACACATTTCCATTAGGTACACAACATTGCCTGCATTGCACAAGTGAAGTGAATTATGACAGATGCACACGGTAGAATATAGTGTTTTTGTGTGCATCTACATTTATCATCCACAAACTTCACTGTGGCAGAGGTTCCCTGCATAAGAGATTAGGTACAATCAGGGGTGTTTTTGAGGCAGTTTCTGCAATGCCGTCACCCCTCGCCCCCTACCATTCCTGAAAGAGGGTCTGGGGAGCTCCTCACTAGTGCTGAGAGTGCGCTAAAAATTTATTTACATAAAAATCATAAACCCTTTCAAGTCTAAAAAAATTACAAACATGTTTGCTATCTTCCCATTTTTATTGTTGTTATTATTAAATTTAATGTAATATTATTAATATATTTATACGCCTTTAAATGATGTCACACGCTTCAATATTTAGCATATAACCAAGTACCTGTTGGCAAGAAGTGTGTGAGACTTCTTGTTCATATGAGAGTTTTGTAAAAAATAACCTGATAGACATAAAAACAGGCCCACATGAAATGCAAACTGAATGTTTACAAACTTTAGTTAAAGACATAATACAAGGCCACATGCACATGATGGATTCACAAATGGCTCACAATACATTCATAGTTTATGACCCATACTTGAAGTAATTAAGGATAATGACGTATGAAGCTTTTCTTTCCGTTCAGCCACTACGCAGTTCATGGCATTTAACATGCAAAGATTCTTGCTTGTTTTTCTGAGCATCTAGTTTTAACTCTTCACTTCTTACACACTCTCCATAAAACTGTATGGTATTAGTAACTGGTTTAACACTAAACAATTTACAAACTCGTTTCTAAATCTGATATTGCCTACAACACTGTAGCTTTTTATATTATCCTTTATAAAGGAAATATATTTTATAGCTTTTTTCGACCATGATTTTGTGACAGATTCCTTTAAAAAAAAGGAAAAAAGTACATTCATTTTCAAATGAAGCATAAATACATTTTGTTCTGCAAATGAGCAATTCCTAAATAGGGAAATATGTTATTTTATTAAAAGCATTTTAAAGTAGCCTTAAATGCTTCTCTTAAGCTTCCCCCATATCATACAGAGTTGTAAATAGCAGTGAGCCATCTGCTATTCTAATTAAGTTATCTGACTTCCAGACCACTTCTAATTGTTTCTGGATAGGTCTGCAAGTACAGCATGATCCTCACCAAAACTGCAGAAATGTATTTCATTTTCCTTTAAAATTAAAGTGATATATGACATTAGTTATCTGTCTCAGATTTTGCTCATGTTGGAAACGTGCTCATGGAGGAAACCGTCCATTAAATAATAACATATCCAATGTTACAATAAACAGAAAACATTTTAATTCAAGCTTAAGATATATATACAATATGTGTTGTGTAGCACTAGAGAATCCCGCTTGAGTAGGCGCTGTCCTGGAAATCCATTAAAGGGCACAGACTACATTTTCAAAAATCAGCTTTATTAATGCACACACAGTGGTACAGATAAAGTGTGGTGGCTGTCCAGGGCAGCGCCTACACAAGTGGGATTCTCTAGTGCTAAAGAACTGTACCGGCGAGGAGTTGCCGGCGTCTCGCGAAGGCAGCGTCTGGATGGACACAGCAACCAGGTGAGCTATGATGCAGTCCGCATCAATCTTTTTTATTGTTAATATGTGTTGTGTGTTTGATTACATATATACAATTTATGATATATTATGATTTAACTTCCACTATAAAGAGGTAG
Organism: Xenopus laevis; assembly: GCF_017654675.1. Taxonomy (NCBI): domain Eukaryota; kingdom Metazoa; phylum Chordata; class Amphibia; order Anura; family Pipidae; genus Xenopus; species Xenopus laevis. The sequence goes on along the minus strand of NC_054375.1, from coordinate 78,760,690 downwards.
ATTTTAAGGTGTGATAATGATAACTGAGTTAATTTTGAATTCAAATAATTTGCACATCAAAAAAAGAGATTTTAATTAATTCATAACTATTAAGTTCATAAATAAATTTAGAGTTTTAATTCATAACATTTAAAATCGATTTTTAACTAATGAATTCATTCCAATATCATTCTATTGCACTAAAGAAAGTAATGTATGGTGATTAAAACAGGAAACAAATGCTTTAGTCTGTATTTATAGTTGAATGTAGCATAAAGTAATGTGGAGTATGGGGCTAATGATTAGAAACAGTGGGAGGGTTGCCATGAATAAGGAGCGAATCAACGAAACATGGAACAACGTGATGCGTCACCATGACAATGTCCCCTTTTATGAGAAGCTTGACATGCGCAGTAGTGTTACAGAAGCCTCTGAGGAAGTCGGGTCACCGACGAAACGTGTAAGGCAAAGCAAGGAACAAGCGCCAGACGTCATCACTAGGCACTGCTGCAAGTGTGGGTGAATACGGACTGGGGAAATGTGCAATGTATCTTGCTACAATTGTGAGTGTATTTTAAAAGAGAACAGATAAAAGAGGAATGTAAACATTATCCTTGTGTTCATTTTTCATTGGGCATTACAAATTTTGCTGGGGTATTAATGCTTAGCAGCGCTCTAAGCACTAATAGTTTCATATTTAAGTTGGATTGAAAAAAGACCATCAAGTTTAACTCCTCTTAATGAACCCAGTACATATGTATATATACACACACTCATACCAACCTATCTATACACATATATAAACTATATATACCAATATTTGTAGTAGATTCTAGTATCATAATAGCCTATGATATTATTCTTGTTCCAGAAATCATCCAAGCCCCTCTTAAAGGCATTAATATAATCACATCATCCTCCGCAAGGGTATTCAACAACCTCACTGACTGAGAAGAACCCCCTACGTTGCTTCAAATGAAAGTTCTTTTCTTCTAGTCTGAAGGGGTGGCCTCTGGTGTGGTGATCCACGTTATGGGTAAAAAGGTCCCCTGCTATTTGTCTATAATGTCCTCTAATGTACTTGTAAAGTGTAATCATATCCCCTCCCACGCGCCTTTTTTCCAGAGAAAACAACCCCAACCTTGACAGTCTACCCTCATAATTTTAGTCTTCCATCCATCTAACCAGTTTAGTTGCACGACTCTGCACTTTCTCCAGCTCATTTATATCCCTCTTAAGGGCTGGAGTCCAAAATTGCACTGCATACTCCAGATGAGGCCTTACAAAGAAACTATAAAGAGGCAAGATTTTTTTCCTTTGAATTAATGCCCTTTTTTATGCAAGACAGCACTTTTTGTTTTAGTAGCCACATAATGACACTGCCTGGATTTAGACAACTTGTTATATAGAAAAATCCCCAGATCCTTTTCAATTAAGGAAACCCCAACACACTGCCATTTAGGGGCAGATTTATCAAAATGAATCAAAAAGAGTTTTTAGAGTTTACTACTGAAAAAGTAGTAAAGCTAGAAAGCAATCAATAAATATTTTGGCACTTTCATGTTGGCCATTTTCTCTTTTTTAAAATAGCTTAGTACATTTGCAAAACACAGAGTAGTACTTCCAATCTCCCAGAATATTAAAAGCATTTAACCTGTGAAAAATGTTTGTTGCTTTGTACTGTATATGTAACTTTGCAAGAAACACATCAGGTCAGTGAAGAAAGTCCTAAACAAACATAACAGTAAAGATTGGTCGCATGCACTGGGACTTTAACAAGCAGATACATTAGATAGCTTTAAGAAGGGGTTGGGTGACTTTTTAGCAAGAGAAGGAATACAGGGTTACTGAAGATAGCTCATAGTACAAGTTGATCCAGGGACTATTCCGATTGCCATCTTGGAGTCAGGCACAATTCTTTTCCCCCTCTGAGGCTAATTGGAGAGGCTTCAAATGGGGGTTTTTTGCCTTCCTCTGGATCAACTAGCAGTTAGGCAGGTTATATATAGACTTAAAAGGCTTAAAAAAGACGTGTGTATTTTTTCAACCTAACTTACTATGTAACTAGGTAACTAGTACCGTCCAGTACTGCTTGTTACTTTGTTTATCATGTCTAATAGCTTAATTGTCAGAGAAAACCTCTATTAATTATTTATTGATTCATTCATTTGATTTAAAAGTCTTACTAACGCATGGGCCATGTTTTCTAAAAGGTTCAAAAACTGGTACAGTTCGACACAAAATCCTGAATTCTATCATTTCCTCTGCCACAAATGTTAGACATGCATGATACAATTTTGCACCAGTTAGTACATATCACACTAATTACATGTGTGTCATTATGGGATTCATGTAAATATGACATGGACATTCTCTTACAAGCACTCAATTTGTATGTTTTTGTACCTAATTCTGTACCTGCTGTTTGAAAATGAGGCCCAGTGTGTTTCAATGGTACTACCATTGCTTTTCAAGAAGCAGTGGTAGTAGTGCTGTGTGAAGTACAATATCTTTCAAAAAGGAAAAAAAAAACACTTCCAGGAATGAATCCCTGTTTTTTTTTTTACAAGTTACTAGAAATACTGCTGTTTCATATGGTTTTCCTAGTAATGATGTGCTGGCCGGCCCAATAACCACGGGTTCGTACCGACCTTACACTTTTCTTTGTGGGTGGCAGGCGGGTGCAAGTTGATCTCTTCTGCTCTCACGCCCGCCACCGTCAAATGTCGGCTTCCAACTTCTGTGTTCGTCTTTTATAGACGCTGCGTCTGCTCGCCCCGCCCCTTTTGTGATGTCATGGGCGGGGAGGCGCTCTTCTATAAAAGCAACCCGGAAGTCGGATGCAGGCGCAGGCTAAGGTAGGGCGGGTGCGGGTCGGGGAAATCCGGACCTGCACCTCACTATTTCCTAGCACTGAATAAATGCAATATAGTAAGATATGCATATGCTCTATGATGAAATTGTGATACATTCACTTTAAATACCTTTGTAGATACGAGCAAGCCTTTTTCCAAGGAAATAAGCTTTTGAGAAGGTTAAGATTACCTAATAAGCATATCTGCTCTGTCAGCTAATAACGCATGAAATGGAATGATCAATAACTCTATTTAAATCTTTAGTGCAGAGAGTATTTTTAGGCACAACCAGTATTCAGCTCAGGGTTACCTTACTTTACCTTGAATAGTTCATTTCTTGAAAAAATGCTAAATTTAAACTCATATGTATGATAACACAAAGGACAGCTGCTTTAAAATTATGACAATTTTTTAAAATGCAATTTTAAGCAGATTTTAGTCACACTGAAACTTTTTCTGATATTTAAAATAAAAAGTAATTCCTAAACCATTTCATGCTAAGGGTACATTGCACATTGCAAGGGATTATGAAGCCTGTCTGCTATGCCTCAAACAAAATATTTTATTTATTATTTATCTAAACAATGCCTCTTATTGTATGGTATTCAGCCTGTGGCCGCCAGCTGTTGAAGTATGAATACTAGTGAATACCACTTGTTTTTAAAAAATATTACTATATATATTTAATTTCTTTTTTTTATGTATTTTATAATTACATCTGATATGGACTCTGGGGCTTCTTCATAAGACTTATGCCACATTTTCCAACATGTAACACATTGGGGCAGATTCACTAACGGGCAAAGTGGCCAACGCTAGCGTCAATTCTCAGAAATCTCATCCGCAGGGACATCGTGAATTCACTAACAGGCGTAGATGACAATTCACTAGCGAACGAGACTGTTGCTAGCATTCGTTCGCACCCTATCGCCAGGAGTTTACATCGCCACCTCAGACCAGGCAAACTGATAAAATGAAGCTACATCTTCCTAAATCTTGTGTCATTAACATCATATCCTGTATGCTGGAAATGCATTAAAGTTGTAAAATACGCTGGTGACTTTTCTTTTTATAAAGCAGTATTGTCTTTAAAAGTCCAAACTATTAAAGATGTGTGAGGAATGTTTTAAAATTAATTTGAGGGACATGCCACATTTGTTTAAGGGTGGGCTCATGTCTAGGGCATTAGAGGATCTCCTCTGTCTTTATTATGGCTCATTGCAAATGTGTTTGAAAAAGTGGCCACTTCAAGCATTTGCACCAACATTACGAATAAAGATGTCCATATGACTTTTAGGTACCCTCCATATTTAAATTAACCTAAGCGCAAGAGTGGTAGCGAAGTTTAACTAGGTAGAAATGAACGGTAGCGAAAATTCGCTATGAAATGCTCGCCCAGCTAAAGTAACGGTAGCGAAAATTCACCAGTGTTCGGCTGCTGAGATGCAACTTTGCATATTAGGGAATTAGCGTAGTGGTAACGAATGAGTGTGGTGAAGCGGACACTGGTCCAAAATTCGCCCGTTAGTGAATTTGCCCCATTCTCTTGCAATCTTTAATGTGGATTTCTTACATTTGCAAGTCAGTGCATGAGTTGTATGTGGGGAAAACTATTGGGGATTCCACTAAGGTACTACAGACTTCAACATTTCAGCACCATACTGAAATATATCTGCCGGCATGCTCTTTGGGCCATACAACTTTTTAGTAAGACCTGCTTTAAAGGTTATGATTTCCTTAATGTATTGTTCTTTTCTAATCCATTGCCTGTATTTGCTTATTATTATTATATCTTACATGTTTACAATGCTATTACTTTGTCATTAAAATTATCTCTGTTCTGATTATTCTGATTATGTCTTAATCAGTGGTATTCAGAAATTATTTGGCAGACCAGACATTTTTCCATGCATAGTCTATCTTATGAGAATTTTCCCACCTGGAGCTGCAAGGTTCTTAAAGTTTTTTTTTCCATTATTTAACTTTCCAGGCACCACAAAGAGGCAGTTACTTTCAACCCAGCCGCTACTCTTTGACCTGGTGTAGTAGACAAATATAGGAACATTTGTTTTGCACAAGACTACATGTTTATGTAATATATTATTCTCTATGTCTGTAATAAACATGTTTCATATTTCTACTAATTGAGTAATCCAACTTTAAAACTTGATGTAGCCTTATGTGTTTGTTGCTTATGATTTTTTCTTATCTTTTCTTATTTTTTCTTACATATTATTTAAACTCTATAGGGCAGAAACCTTCCTACTGCTTTGTCTCTTTATATATGGCCTTTTGTAACTTCATAGTGATATGTATTGCAATTTTTATTCCCAGTCTTTATACCATTATTGTAAAAATGTATTGTATGTCATTTCCGTGCCTCTCCTGTATGTTTGTGTAGCATTCTGTATGTGTGTCACTATATTTGTCTTTACATATTAAGGACCCTGTAATTACGTTTGTGTGACAGTGTGTATGTTTTTGTACAATATATATGTATGCTTGCATCTGTTTGTATATGTGTGTGTCTGTTATGGAATATTTGTATTTAGTCTGGCTATATGCGTCTGTATTTGCCCAGACAGAAGCCTGGTCCTGCTTGTTCACAGGGACAGCCAGACAATAGTAACACTGCTGGACAGTGATTGGGATAGTTAAGTTGCTTTCATTGCCGCTTTAATTGTGCAGTTTTATAAAGTAAGGTGACAGCTGAAGCCAGAAGAAAATTGATTTTTGTGGTTAGGAATATGGATCTTTTTCAGAGTGGAACATTTGTGGTAAAAAGAGCTAATGGAGATGGGCAGACCAAGGCTATGAAAAAAATTACAAATGAACCCGTACTGAACCCCCTCCCCAACTAATCACATTGTTTCAACTTCCTTAAAATGGCACCTGCCTGCTTTCTGTGACCATGGATTCCATAAAAATGAAGGCCAACACTTAGTGTAGAGACATGTATCTGCCTTAAAGAATACAATGCTGCCTTTGTTGCAACACCTGGTGCGAGATTGTTTTATAAATACTAAGGAGCGTTCGCAATGAGCACTAAGAGGCGCACTCTTGCTCCCCTTACCCCAGTTTGTCATAAATGAGCCGTATAATTTTGTACTTATTCTAGCCCACCCACTTCTCTGCACATGCCTATTTTTTTTTTTAATTAAAAAAAAAAGCAGACTAAAGATCATTTTTGTGCACACAGTCAAAATTGGTTACTGCCAATAAGTATTTAACTGAAAATCAAATTTGTTTAATTAAACTTAGAGATTTTTGTGCTTTGCTATAGTTTGTTTCTATGAAACAAATCAGTTTAGTTTATGTATTAATGGTTCCTTATTAACTAGCTGTGACAAGGTGCAAAGTGATAAAAATGTATACAATTCACCAAAAGTTTTGCCTATATTGCAGAGGGTTTTCCTAGAATTCCAGCATACATTCTTTGACATGCCCTCCATTTGTGCACTATTTAGTCAATGCTAGTGAAATAAGGGGTTATTTACAATTGCTGTGACGCAAATTCTAGAGCACTGAGGCGTGCAAACTTGTGGCCTTTAGTGCTTAGTAAGTAAGCACTTGCATCCGGATCCATGCTGTGCTCTGTACATCATGGCAGATTAAAAATTGCTGTCGCTGCTCTCTTACTTGCATGTCTGAATGGTGAGCAGTGTAGAGAGCAGATGTAGAAATCTACATGCCCCCCCAGCCTGCCCTTACTTTCTGTAGTGCAAAGATTTGTGCCCATGCAACAGGGCCACCATCAGAATTAGTGGGGTCCTGTACAACTAATTTTCTGGGCCCCCCCTACAAGTTAAAAGAAACCATTGGCAAGCCAGGCCCCCCTATAAGTTAAAGAAAAACTATACCCCCCACACAATGTAGGTCTCTATAAAAAGATATTGCATAAAACAGCTCATATGTAAAACCCTGCTTCATGTAAATAAAACATTTTCATAATAATATACTTTTCTAGTAGTATGTGCCATTCGGTAATCATAAATAGAAAATTGCCATTTTAAAAAATAAGGGCCGCCCCCTGGGAACGTAAGATTCACTGTGCACACAAACATACCAAACAAACCATACTTGTTATGTCACATGAGCCAATTAACAGACAGAGTTGTGTCTTTTGCTTCAACGCTTCTTCCTGTTACAGTTAGAGTTGTAGTTTTTCTGGTCAGGTGATCTCTGAGGCAGCACAGAGACCACTACGAAATGGTGGCTCAAGGTAAGACATGTAAAAGGGCAATATTTACTTAAATACTGTATATAGACTAGTTTGGTAAGATTTTTTAATATGCCTTTTAATATGATGTAAACTATCTAATACTATCTAGTGTTCATTTTGGGGCTATAGTTTTCCTTTAAAGAAAACCCCCATTGGTGGCAAGGGGCCCCTACAAATAAAAAAAACCCCATAAATGGCCAATAAAAAGTTAAAAAAAAATTGGTGCTCAGGGGTTTAAAAACCACAAAAAAATTGTTGTTCAGCGGAACTTACATTTCTTCCTCGGCTCCTTTCGTTGGCGGCTCGGCTCCGTTAGTCGGCAGCTCTGCTCGTTTCGGCGGTGGCTCAGCTTCTTTAGGGTGCGGCTCTGCTCTCCGGCTGAATGACTCAAGGGGGGCCTGGCTAATCCAGGAAAATCAGCACGGCCGGGCCCCACTTAACATACAAAAGCCAGCGGGGACCGGGAGGATTGTCCCCTCAGTTCCCCCCTGATGGTGGCCCTGCCATGCAATATGTAAACAAGATGGTGGTTTGGTTACACCCTGCCTTGTACTTTGTAAATGAGACCCATATGGAAAAATTCATTAAAGGGGCAAATTTTCTCCTGTGAAGGGATCGCCATACTTCGCGCCATTTAGCCAGGTGCAAATTTGTTACCACTACTCTAATTCACTACAATGCAAAGTTTTGTCTCTGCAGCCGTATGCTGGCAAAGTTTCACTAGCGTTTATTATCAGCGCAGGCATTTCATAGCGAACGTTCACTAAGGTACGTTTCTGCCTAGTGAAACTTTGTGAAAACGTTTAATAGTTACAATTTTTAAAGACTATCTTTAAACCTTTAAAATATGAAAAAAAGCCATAATTTTTAAAAATTTGTATGAATTTTCGGCATACATGATATGCGGTCACTGACATAAGATTGAAGAGGATGTAGCTTCATCCCATCAGTTCGTCAGGGCTAAGCTGGCAAAGGAAACTCTGGAGAAAGAGGTAATGTTCTGTAAAATTCACACACTTTAGTGAATTTGCGGAGTAGCAATCATTTGTCTGAGTGAAAATGCGCCTGACGAAAGGGCACAAAACTGCGATAGCAACAGTCGATTTCGCGAATTTTCCTCTACGCCTGTTAGTAAATTGGAAATCTCCCTGCGGATTGTATTTCTGGCAAATTTTCACTAGCGATGCCCACTTCACCCTTTCTGCCCCATAGAGTGTGGGTGTGTAGGGACCCATAGGGTTAATGTGCCCCTATGGATTTAAATCTCTACTGTTCCTCCTTTTTCCTAGTTGCTGGGCAAAAGCTCATGTATCTAGTTTACTTTCACTATCCCAGTTATTGGCCAAGAAGTGTCACACTTTAAAATAGTGCATGGAAAGAGATGGATGTTCCTCTTTGGCTTCTGGTGTCCTAACCATCTGGATGTGCCCAGTAAAGCCATTCTGCCCTAGAGGGACCTGAACCTCAAGTGTCTGAGTTGGTGAGCGGGGTCCCCATGAACGAAGTTAGCTAGAGACGGGTATAGATCTGTAATAGACTCTCTAGGAGAGTAAGATAGTGAGGAGAGAGAGAAAGAGCAGCTTTGTGCTCCATCAAGGATTGTAGCAGGGAGTAGCTTCCTATGGCTCCTTTAGTAAAGGGACCACAGTGCATAGGGTGTAAGGCACTGGGTGGGATCCGGACCACTGCAAGGTACATCTGCCTGGAGGTCTGCCTTACTACTTACTATTTTATACTGCATGTGACTCATTATTGTAAGTAACCCTGGGGATCATTTGTCTCTGACAAATAAACTGTTACTCTTTGTTTTCACTGCAAGAACCTCCTGGCATCCATTCTTTCTATTTTTATTGCACAGTAGCCTGTGGGAGTTGTAGTTAAACTACACCCCACCTTTATTCTTCCACTTATCGAAGGCCCTGCCTGAAGTGTTAGAGTCACGTGTAACTCTTGCTGTAATCATGAGCTGGACATTAACCCTAAAATCTATATGACTATTATCTTTTTTAATTGCTACCTTTGCACCTGCAGTATTTCTCACATATGTGGTAAAAGGTTCTTTTTCCTTATTCTAGCCCACTGTTGTTGAATATCTTTTGTTGTAACACTTACCCACTATCAACAATACTTCCAAAGGATATATTTTAAATCCTGACAATTATTAACCAAGCTATTAAGTGGCCATGTCATTCTTGCCCAAGGACAGCCCTATTATATAGAGCAATTCAAGGTCTTTGTTTAAATTGAAATACAGTACATCTGCTCACTGAACACACATACGACTGAAAATATATAAATCAGATCACAGCAGCATCCGCTATTAATATCATGAAAGATGGAAAATTACATTTATGTGGAAATCATCAGGGACAAAGTCAATATAGACAAAGGCAATGCAGATGTCATCTAATAAATGACACATTTGTTAAATAGGTTTGTAGGGCATCTCTGAGAATAAATAACATTTCTGTATGCAAGTGTTATTCAATAAGTGGGTGATAGCATTATTTAGAAATAACAGTGTTAAACTATGTTCTCTATATACATATTAAGAAGGCATATAACTAAAGGCCGGTTTCTTTGTGGAAGGTAAAGCCCATATTGGAGAATTTTCGAGAATCAGAAGAGAGGATGTATTGACACTTTAATTATGATATTATGTTGCCTTTGTTTGCACAAGTCGAATCCTTACTATTATCTTGTTAAATCAGCCTATAAGATTTTATTGTTGTACCACTGCAAACACTTAACAGATAATAATAAAAGATCAGAGGCTGAATTTATGATTCCCTTGTGTAAGGAGTGCACCAAGGGGCTGCAAGAGTGCTCCTGTAAGTTAGAGGGCAGGATGGAGACACCTATGTGATTTAAATGCAGGCAATGCTTTGTTCATTGGGCAGACACAGGTCTCGGCAGAAGTAGGAGGGTGCAAAAGGGGAACGAAGGAGAGGAGAAGAAATTCGGCTCAGGTGAGCAGAAAGAAGGCCTATGGAGGTTTCAACAAGAAATGAACAGCAGAGACATTACAGTAATGGAAATATGAAGAGAGGAGATGAAGCAGGACACAGAAGGGGTGTATAAATAACATCATATAGATTATATATCTGTATAATGCAAACAGTGGAGCAGAGTTTATTTATTTTGTATAGGGCCAAGGATGTTAGTGTAGGACACTGAGATAATAATTCTTATCTTTGTTTCATGCCGAGAAAGGAAAACCTTGTAAAGAGTGTGATAAGCTCGAGGCTTGTACATGCAATTTTTAGGAGGAATTAGCAAATTGTAGGCAGGTAAGCAGATGATCAGGAGCATAAAGGCAGTGACACAAAACAGAGAAACACATCCATTTAATTTCCAGCTTTTAAATGACACAGTCACTTAATCATACACAGGGTTGAGCATTGCAGCATAAAAACAGAATTCATAAAATAAAACCCTGCCCACTGGGCACTACCTTCACACAATTGAAGAAGTCCCTAACTAGAATGGGCCCCTTTGTGGACTGCCAGCAAAACAAAACACAAGTTTAGCTCACCCCTGTACTCACAGGACACTTTCCTGTTAGCCTCCTGGCTGTTCTCACAGTCTTACCCAGACTCTCAATCCAAAACCTTTTTCCACCTCAAGGTCCAGGTCAACTCCTGCTTTGTGCAGACGCAGGCAGCACCCCCAGCTCCTCTGGGAGTTCCTGACACAGCCAGGCCTCCTACCTGCTGAGAGACATTCCCTAACACTCCAATTACCCTTATATCCTTTCAACAGGACAGCCTTCCTGTGGAAGATGAGCTCTCTGTTTATTAACTCCATTCCTGAAGCATATCTCTAAGTTAAAATTATATTTAAAAACCAACCGAACACTACAAGTAAATTATCCTTTATTGCTGTATGTATTTGATAAACAAATGATGATTCTGGTAATTTTAATTATGTAAACATGGAGTGGTTGCTAGCTGCATCCACAGCTAAAACGGATTTATTGATTATATGATGTATGCTTATTGAATAAATGAAAGAAAGTCAGCAATACCTGTAAGGGTGTTATTTATCAAAGGTCATGTTGATTTTAACCGAAAAAAAATTATGTTTTCAAGGGTATTTTTCAGTCACAAGGTCACAATTTTCAGGTAAAAAAAAAACGTTTTTTTCTTTTTTTTTAATCGAATTTCTTGAAATGTATTATACCCTAAACCTGGAAATATTCAAGCTAAAACCTGTTGAGGTTGAGGTCAATGTCAGAGGTCCCGTAAACCATTTGAAGATGTTTGTAGCCTTCATGATGTTTGGGGTTTTTTGGTGGGTTTTGCTTGGTGGGATTTCGCACAAAACTCGATTAATTAGAGTTTTTGTGTTCACCCCAAATTCACTGATTTGAGTTTTTTCCATTCAAGTAACCCCCTAAAAGGATTAAGACCAGATAAGGTAATACGGCTTGTTTGATTGTATAATTTGCATCAAATAAAACGATAAAAACCTCACACAATTTACAGTGTTTGTGGCTACTATTTTGCCAACCTGCCACAAATAAACAAATGCATTTTTCACAGCACAGCAGCGCTATTTGCATATACTGTTTGTGTCATTTTGCCAAACCCTAAAGGTTAAATTATCATTATAAGAGAGATCATCATTTACCACTTCACATTATAATTATAATTATATAATACTGTTCTGTAGCACAGGCTTTTATAAAATTAGAGTTGCCAGATGATTCCTTTAAAAGTGGGCATTTCTAAAATAGTCACGGTGCATGTTTATTAGTGATTAGCTCAGCTGTGTATTGAATATTATTGTGGGAGATAATACAGTTACGAAAACAGGCTCATGAACTTTAAAGCGATACTGACATTCCTATAAAAACAGGCTGCTGAACATTAAAGCGATACTGACATTCCTATAAAAATCATACGAACGTGTCCGTATCAAGTAGTTGCTGTACCCGGAATATTTTCCCTAAAAGCCCCTCTCAAAGCTGCCCCCAGCCACGCAAACCTGTGTTGACCTCCAACACTGCTAATAGATCTTCTGTGCTGTTTCAGGGAGGCTGGGCTGTGGGCGGCGTGATCCTTCCATAGGCTATTTACGAATGAAAACAGGATGGCAGCCTATGGAGGAATCTCTCCGCCCCCAGCCCAGCATCATGGAAGCAAGGCAGAAGATCAGTTAGCTGTGTCAGCGGGTCGGCTGCACAAAGGGGGCTGGAGGGCGGCTGTGAGGGGGACTTTCAGGGAAACTATTCCGGGTGCAAATACTTGATACTGACATGTTCCTATGATTTTTATAGGAATGTGCCAGAATCGCTTTAATCAGCAAATTAAAAACATTTAAAATGTTATCATTGATTATAGCTAAAAGTGCATAATGACTACATACTGTAAAAATAATTGTCATGAAAGTGTGCCTTTACATCAGTATATGATCTGTGCCCAGTTTGAGAGGGCTGATATCCCTTTGTACTGAGTAACCATATTATAATGTGTCCCTAATGAGTAGAAAGGCTATGAATCCACCTGTATTGTCTTACTAGGGCCATGGGGTGCTTTAAGCAGATCGTAGGTGCTTGAAACCATCACTCCTCTACAACAGTGCAGTTCATCTTTGTACATGTAATGAGCTGAATACTTCTCATATAGCATGTCTGAGGGACAGATTATGTTAAAATTATGATATTAAACAAAGTGTATGGAGCCACATCTGGTATAGGCCTCAATCAGACATATGCTACAAAACTGCTTTAAAAGTGTGTCTATTTAACGAGTTGATGTGATCAGCTTTCTATAAAATTCACATGCCAAAATACGAATCAATAATTAGGTCAGATGTATGATGTAGACTGCTTTGATTTCTGTGACACTGTGTGCTGTGCAGATCTAGTCATACAATAGGAATGTTTCTAAATGTCTTGTTTTCAGGCAAAGTTTGCCAACTCCCTCCCTTCAAAAATGAACACACTTCCATATAGAAAGACTCATAGATGGACTGATATATACATGTATTTTTTCTCAATAGAGTGGTTCCACTTAATTTTTTAACATAGCCTATAACGATAAAATGATACGACTGTTTGCCTTTTGCTTTCCAAGTCACCTCTGTCAGTGCATTGGTATATGTAAATAGACAGAAACAAAAAATAAATAATTGCGCACCTATTTGCATTTTCCATCCAGAGCTTCCTTTTTGCCGTGGAAACTAGATACATTTGGGAATTTCTGAGGTAAGAGGAAGCGGATGCACTTATATGTGTGGTAATCCTTGTTGACTGATAAATTCTGCTCAATAAATAACACCTTATGGTAAGTAAATGTCAATAATATAATGACGTCTGTGAGACTTTGCAGTATTACATATAATGGCCTGTTAAAAGGAGTCGTGGGATAGTTCCATGACTTGTTGGAGTGGAAAGAATTTAGATGAATAATATTTTATACTTAATTCCTAATAACAAATTAAAAAAAAAAAAAGAATGTGTAATCATTAATTTTGCATATGCACATTTACCTTATTAAATATTGTCAAATTCAGGTCTAAGGGTAAACTATTAGCCCATTCAACATCCATAATTCTGTCATTTCAGAATAAAGTTCATATAACAGTTTGGAAATTCGATTACCGTGTAGCAAAGCACAGTGTCACGTTTTGAGAGGTCAATTGCATGTTTAGTGCTTTGGCCTTCATTCACGGTGGGAATGTAGTACAACACAATCTGAAACCCTGTTTTACTCCAATTACATAATGCATTTAATGTAATCAATTTCCATTGAATAAACCAAAGCCTTTGGATACCGAAGCTGTGATCCTCTTGCAGCTCAAGTTATAAAAACGTGACTGCAAAGTCTTTTTAGTGACAAAATATTTAACGAAACTCCAGAGTGTTCACGCTAAACCTTTGCTTAGCGAAAATGCACAATGTAATATTCACCAGTGACTGATTTTACATTGTGAGCAGTGCTAAACATTTGCAAAAGCGCAATTTTAAATAATGCCTGCAACTTTTAATTACATTCCCCCCATAGTATGTTATGTGTAGCGCTTCACTGAATGTTTATATATGAATGACTGGAATTGCTTCAAATATGGTGCCTATGGCTATCTGTCAAATCTATGGGTCCCCACTTCTACTTGAGATCTACCCTATAAGCCACTGGCCATACCCATGTTGTTAAATTGTAACATTGTCTGCTTTATTGTTTTAAAAACAGAAAACTGCCTTTTTATGTGTACTATTTTTCTCTCTGCAGAGGGTTTGCTTGCAAGATCTATTGTAAACTGATCATCCAACTGCAGAATTCTTAATCCTGGGATGTGTTTAAAACTGTTTGAACTAACGAATCTTTATAAATGAGTAATTGTGGATTAAATCAACCTGAAGTGCAATCTCTTCCCCAACAGCTTTCACAAATACAGGAGCCTGCATTGTTCCAGTCATAACCTTGCTTGATACTTTGCAAGAATGAAATTGCCAAAAAAAACTTTAAGCTATAATACATCCTACTTATTTATACTCTAAAGGAAAAAACTTCTAAGGCCAAATGATAATGTAATTACACTTTTTTTTTTTAAATGTGTGCACTTTATATTGTTCTTTGAGTTGCAAAGGTAAGAAGCCTGCTGTGAATCTGCACTTTAGTGACCTATTAATATTTACGCTGCTACACATGGCTTGTTAAGAAAGTCAATGTATACTCAAGGAGTTTACACATAAGAGATATTCATAATAAACAAATATGGGATTCATATGGGAACCTAGGGTAGTTGAGTAAATATTGCAGCTAAGTGGTTTGGGTGATGGACAATTACTTCTGTATCTGATATCAAGATGACAGAAGTTTTTGTACAAGCAGTGTAATGTCATTGAGAGCAGTATTTTATACTGCTCTCAAAACAGGCAGTGCCTTAATCCTAGAGCAGGGCTACCCAGGCTGCATGCAGCCCTCCTAAGCAATTTATGCCACTGATACTATCTTCTGGGGACCACAGACTTCTTTGTATAACTTATAAGATAATGGCTTTGATAAAATGTTTCTACAACAGTTCATTATTGACTAAAACACATTTTATTTCACATTTTAGTGGCCCATTCGTTAAGTTCGAGTGACCATCGAATGGGCTACTTCGACCTTCGACTACGACTTCGACTTCGAATTGAACGTTTTGAACTAAAAATCGTTCGACCATTCGATAGTCGAAGTACTGTCTCTTTAAGAAAAAACTTTGACCCCCTAGTTCGCCACCTAAAAGCTACCAAACTCAATGTTAGCCTATGGGGAAGGTCCCCATAGGCTTGCCTAACTTTTTTTGGTCGAAGGATAATCCTTCGATCATTGGATTAAAATCCTACGAATCGTTCGATTCGAAGGATTTAATCGTTCGATCGAACGATTATTCCTTCGATCGTTCGATCGAAGTATTTGCACAAAATCCTTCGACTTCGATATTCGAAGGATTTTCATTCCCCAGTCGAATATCGAGGGTTAATTAACCCTCGATATTCGACCCTTGATGCATCTGCCCCTTAATGTTCAAATATTATTATATCTTGGCTGCAAATGGTATAGTGTTTGCAATTTCAATGGACTAAAGTATTCCATCATTGCAGCTCATAAAAGGTGTCTGACAGGTATCTCAGTCTCTTGCAGGGAGAAGCCCAGACCAGAATGGGTGCAATGCAAGTCAGTAACAGAAAAAATATTCGCAATGCAAAAAGTTCTGCCTTTGCGCAAACAAATTTTGCTTTGCGCAAATTTAATATAGCTTTTGCGAACCCAGAAACTGTTTAGCGACCACTTCCGAATTTAATAGTTAGCACCAGTGCGCAGTGAACGTAATAAAACTTCTTACTGAAAAAGTTGTTATGTTTGCTTCAAAAGATTACGACACCTTCAAGCACTTCTTAAGAGTGCGCAATTAAAATTCGCAATGCAATAACAGTTTGAGGCACAATATTACATTGCAAAATGTGGATTTTTATTCTTATTAGTGCAAATTGTTTTGCTCTTTGTGACTTTTATTACATTCCCCCATAAGTCTTTTAAATATGTTTTTAATGTTCAATATAAACAATTGCCAAAAGTGTTCCAAGGATTCCAGTAGAATGCTCACATGTTTTTTACCTCACCATGGTGGACCCTAAGGCAAAGTTATTAATGGTACTCCGGTGGGATTACTGCTAAACCTGGGTCTCTTGCTTTGTAATTGGGATCCTTCGCTGACAATATACTACTTATACTATACATATACTATACATAATTTGTCCTTTCACTTAACAGGTATCTTTTTCTCTTTAGCCCATGTTTATCCCTATAATATTATTGTGTGTGCACAACTTGTTGGTGCTATATAAATAAATGATAATTTAGATACTAGATCAGTTAATAAAATGTGCTCAGTTCACCTTCACATTTCATATACAAATTTTCAGTACACTTATGATATAGCTGTAAAGCAGGACTGAACTTGTATTTGGCACTATGCTCGGCACGTTTTCTTGCCTGTCCCCTTTCTTACATGATTGCCACATACAACACACTGAGGGGGTGTTTAGAGGAGAAAAAAACCCTGAAGCTGCTAAAAGAAAATCCGCCATCCCAAACCTGTTGAGGTCATGTAAAAGTCAATGGAAGATGTCCCTTTTACAATTTAATAACATAGTGATCTGCACTGGGTTTTGTCTGATAACCCAAAAAAATCAAGTGATTCAGGTGTAAAATCCAAATAATTCGTACGTTTTGAGTTTTCGCTCAGTATTATCGAGTCTTTTCCCAACCCGACTTTTTCAAGTAATTTTATTGATAAATAAGATAAATCATGGATAGGAGTTTGATCGAGCTTGGTTTAATAAAAAGATTAGATAAATTTACATTTCAGTAAATAACCCCCTTAGGGGGGAGAACAAAATACAAACCAAATGTAACCAGCTACTTCATCCATGCTCTGATTTCTTGGAAAACAATTTGAAATGCTGCTGATTGAATTCCTGCTTGTGGTCCAAACAGTTGTATCTATGCATCCTCTGCTCAGTCTCATATCAGAACACAGCTTCAGTTACTCATAAAAAGCCGATCTCTTGCCGATCAAAACTGTGATGAAACAAATGTTAAAATTGTTGGAATCTGGAAGTGCAGATGTTGATTTAAAAGTGCAGCTTTGAGTTTTGCTTATAAAGGAAGATATTGTGCATAAAGATCACAACATAACTTCTCTTTCATCTCTGTGCTTTCTTCCTTTTAAGGCTAATCCACCCCTTCAGCTATAGTGCTTGCATTCATTCTTTTGATTCTACAGGTATAAAGGTTTTAGAAAAGCAGCTTAGATCCAGGATTTGCTGTGATACTGTTACTGTATTAATGTGTCACTGAAGAGTTGTGCTAATTCATGAATGTAAATTGTTTTCCAAGAAATATGACATACAAGAGAAAAGGGGTGGGCATTGCTTTAAGCTACAGTAATACCAAGCAGACAAATATTATTTGGTGCAAATTCATCTTATTAATTGATGTATCCAGTTGCAATCCCTAAGCAATTTAATGTATAAATAGTGATATCATACCATTGCAAAGCAGTTCCATAGTTATGCACAGAAATCAGGTACAAGCACTCTGTAATAAACTCAAGAAAGTTTGTTTTTGTTGCAGATTTGTGTAGGCACAAATTATAGATGGTTCTCTTCCTCATGTAAATGGTGCACCCCAATGAAATGATAAATGGGGTTATAACACAAATCACAACGTATGTGCAAGGGCAGCCCTGTTCATAGGGCAAGTGGTAAGTGTAGGGATCGGTTGCAGTCTGCAACAGGTAGAGGTGGTATGGTGTACACCTATATGCCTCCCCCAAAGAATGAATACATGGTTGCCAAATTCAGGCAGTACTGTATTCATGGGACAAAG
This sequence comes from Xenopus laevis, assembly GCF_017654675.1. Lineage (NCBI taxonomy): Eukaryota > Metazoa > Chordata > Amphibia > Anura > Pipidae > Xenopus > Xenopus laevis. Next base: position 78,742,751 of record NC_054375.1, on the reverse strand, counting down.
CAGCATGTATCCATGCAGCAATTCTTTCCCTAGCAGGGCAGGGTGCAAAGTGCAAAAATTATGACAGATTGCACCTATTTTGTTATGTGTTTTTTTGGTGAATAAACTCTCCTCCCTTTGACAAGTTCACTATAAAACCCTACCCTAAGTTGTTTAATGGCATTTTATAGATGTACTTTAGTATGATGTGTACATTATATTAATCTAACACAATCTAATTTTGCCCAGGGATTGGATAGAATTACTGTAATGACACAAGGAAAACAATCCTTCCCTCCTCCTTGCCTTTGCTCTTTGTCTTCTGTTAATTAATTAATAACTGATTAATTAATACCTGGTCAACATTGCTGATTAGCTTTTATAATAAAAGTTTATGCTACTATCTCTCACCATACAACCAGGCAGTGTTAATTCACATCTAGATTCACAATCAATGCACATTAAATTTTAAGAAGAATATGTTAAACTTTTTGCATTTATTGTGAACTGTTTTTAAAAATATGATGGTGATATTTTATTATTAACATTATTAAGCTTTCTACATGTTAAAGAAGTAGAAAAAATGCACACAGAAGACCATCTGCCAATAGAAAAAGGATGTTTTAAAACAGCATTCTCATTACGCTGATGATATTGGTAGAAAAGAAGAAAGGTCAAAACATGTGAATCAAAAGGATATCCAAAGAGCTCTTAATTAATTTCACTTTGTAGCAAAGCCAATAGATTACCACTAAAAGCATTGGTCTGAGGTGCAGGTGGCTTACAACTACTATCAGTGTTCCATGACGATCCTGGAAAAATTACAGTGCTATAAAATGCAAACAATACTTGAACGTACATAACCTTGGAAGTTATTTTAATGCTGAACAAAGAGGGTGGAGTTTAACATGAGTCAGAATAGTCTGTTCATGTTAATCCTGCACCAGAAGACGCAGAAAGCTGCTAAAACTCCGAATCTGAAAATACTCCAGCCAAATTCTGTCGAGGTCATGCAGATGTCTCTGAAGATGTTTCTTGATATTGTGATCTGCGCTGGTTTTTAGTTTGATAGTAAAGTTGTCTAGGTGAATATTTGATAAAGTGGAGTTTTCAGAGCGTCAATCTGAAAATTTGAATTGATGCACAATTTTGTATCAACCTTTTTTCGCATCCACTTTTTCACAATTATTGATAAATTAAGGGGATTCAGGTTTGGGAGTCTGATCTACTTTTTTATTAGAGTGAAAAAAAGTCGAGTTTTAGTAAATTACATTTTAAAACTGTAGAATTACATTTGCCACTAAATTGTTGTGTGGTGATATGAATTCCTATATTAGAGCATACAAATAAAATCACCAGTTAGTTTGTTTATTAAAGGAGAACAAATGCTTAATTAAAGAAGTAGGGCAGACATTTTGTACATTATGTTTGGGGTTCTCTAGCAACCTAAGGGAACCACAGCCATTTATCAATTAAGATCTGGGTCTCCAAAGATACCTCTGTAGCTCCCCATCTTCTTTTCTGCTGATTCACTGCACATGCTCTGTATTGCTGTCACTTACTGAGCTTAGGGACAGAGTCACAATATACTGTATATATGTATATGTGTGGTGAGGTCATCACTAGAATACATTTGAAAGTCCAAGACGGACCTTATTTATGTCCCAGGTTCCCGGGTGTTTTGTGCTTTCCTAAAGCATCTCAGGTGGATAATTAAAAGGCAGTTCAGGCCAGAGTGGGGAGCTCCAGTCTGGGGAAAGACACAGGAAAACTGCCTGTGTGAGCTCACTGTGAGGGCCGAAATCACTACAAGTTCTCTGTTTTGGGGAGACAGACGGTAGGCCTCCTCCTGATGGTAGTTAGGAAAACTGACCTGTATTAGTTAGAAGTCCATTAAGTGGCAAGGATTTTATTTTGAACTGTTTATTTTGTTTATTTGTGAAAGTGTGAAAATAAACTGCTGAAAAGAGACTACACTCTCATGAGTTGTGATTGTGCAGTGGCTGCTTTAGCCAGAAACCTAATCCCTGATGACAAAAAAAAAAAAAATATATATATATATATATATATATATATATATATATATATATAGCTTTCAAAAAGACCAGCAACACTGGGAGTCTTGGTGGAACAAGTCAAAAATGTGTATTTTAAAGTGCATATACAGCCAACGTTACGTTTCGGTCCCTTCTGAGACCTTTCTCAAGGCCTTGTGTTGCTGGTCTTTTTGAATGCTACATACATGGTTTTTCCGTGCACTTGGGGACTCAATAGTTTAAGTGGTGTGCCACCCTGTGCCAAAAAAAGAACAAAAGAACAACAAAAAAAAAAAAAAAATATATATATATATATATATATATATATATATATATATATATATATACACACACAAATACAAGAGTCCTCTGCACTCAACCCATTATCAATATATTTAAGACAGAGACATTTTGTGCGTACTGCTACTGAAAAATGCCTTACCCTTTAAACAAAACAAGGATTGTTTGTCCAAATATTGCAATATATTTAAGCTGGCCAACTACGTCAAAGTCATCCCATATCTGGCCAGTCCTATGCTCAATTTTATCTGATTCATTAAGAATTCTATTGCTTCATAATACATTTTACAAAGGGACTAAGTTTTAACTGCAACTTACTTGCTGCTTTAAAAGTAAAACTCCCAAACTTGGCTGCCCTTTTATTAGCCACCAGTGGGATCACCTGACTATAGCTGGGAAGGGTGGGGGCTACAACATGGAGCTGGTCACTGCTCCTGTATAACTATAACAAACAAGGGAAAGTTGTACTCACCACTAATTTTTAAAACCATTAGGCGGGGGTGCAATGAGGCTGTGACCACAAAATACATATAGACAAATACAAGAGTCCAAAATTGTTTATATATATTGTGACAAAGAGCTATGTCCCAATAGGCTGCCTGTATATGATGGGAGGTATATAGCACCCAGCCTGAGGTATTGGCTCCTTTAAATCTCCAGGGTAAGACAGGTTAGGACCCTGGAGCAAGGATATAGTTCAGTATGCTGCCCAATTAGTCCGCAGGTGGGGCTGTTTAAGAGAGCCTGGCGGGGAGTGGGTGTGTTGGACTGGGAGTCAGAGAGAACCTCTGAACACACGCTGTGAAGTGTTTTGTGAAACAAACTGTGTGTTTGACTGCAACTCCAAATGGCAAATGTTTGTTACCACCGCAAGGAACTTTCCTATGGACTGTAACACTGCAAACCGGTGAGGTTTACATTATTATTTGACTGTTTAGCACGGAAA